>NC_134234.1:265311426-265614456 GCF_965152275.1 Natator depressus
TATGAACCCTCGGTGGTAGAAGGCCGAGCAATACAGAGGGGGACTTAGTGTTTCTCCCTCTGGCCCAGAGTGGGTTAAAATCGTAAGTCCCGGTCACTGGCATGGGCAATAGGATGAAGAAAGGAACTTGTAAGCCCTGGCACTGGCACGGGCAAACACAAGATCTTAATTTTACACAGATCTTGCTCTGTTAAATCAAACTCTGAAAGATATAGATGTTTGGGCAGTGTAGTATTTTTTGAGAGTGATATTGTGGTGATTTCACAATTTTGAAAGAAATGTTTAAGAAAGGGGACCAGGAGTGGTGGGGGCTAGTTAAGAAGCCCACCCTCCTTGCTAAATTGGTAGTGGAACAAAGCCTGTGCCCATGGAAAGGGATGGTTCAACGAGAAAAAAAAAACAAAAAACCCAAGATCGGGCCCAGACAAGCAGGCAGGCAACAAATTAAAAAAAAAAAAAGGAAAATGGGCATAGTGGCAGGAGTAAGGAAAGCAGTAAGTGTAGACATGAAAAATTCAAATCCCTGAAATAGTACTTAGAATGGCAAAATCTAAGTTAATTAAGGTGTCACTTTGAAAAATAAGTAATTTAAGAAGAAAAGAGTAAAAAGTTAACTCTGTAAATGCTGGAGGGAATTAAGCAGTTAAACTTTGTGAAAATGTTAAAAAGGAAAAGTGTTTGCAGCCATTCTGAAGGGAAAATGGGCCCTTTTCCAAAGGAATGTCTGTAAATAATCCAGGCAAAGAGAGAATCTGATTAAAATCATTTGACTATGGACAATTTAGTCAAATTTCCTAAAAGAACATAAGGGGTTTCTATTGGAACTTAGCTGCTCTCAAATGTATAAAGGAAATGTAATCTATGTACAGCTATGTAAAAATTGAGCAGTGTAGAAAGGATGTTAAGGAAAAGAAAATGTGTATGTATCTATGTGTGTGTATAAATATGTAAGGTTCTAAGGACCAGTTGGTTTTCTTTTGTTTTTAATAATGCCACTAAAAATCCATTTGACTCTTTAATTCAAAGTTGCAAAACTGACAGACCTTTTTGCCAGACACAGGTGATTAGTGTTGTTTGGGTTTGGGATTTGGCATTTAACACTTAAGAGGTAACTTAATGCTTTACAAAATTTAAAATGTTTTAAAATAAAGACCAAAGTCGAGGCTGCAGCAGAACAGTCAAAATCAGGAGATTAGGGAAATATTCTGGATTCTTTTTGTTTGTTTGTGTATTTGTAACAAAATAGCAGATGAGAGCTGTAGTAAAAGAATAAGAAATTTAAAAAGACAGTGCCCCCCTGAAGCAACAGCAAGGGTGAGGTGCACAAAACAAAAAGAAACAAAGTTAGAAACACTGAGCCTTAAGACGGCTCTGAGTAATCAAACTGTCACTTTAATAAAGGTACTTGAAAACTCTGTAAACACAAAAGAAATAGTTACACCTTATGTAAAAATTAATATGAATGTTATAGGAGTTAAACTATGAAAGGAATGTGCATTTGCCCCAAAACATGCAGTGTATATTGTAGAAGGGGTAAAAGAAATGCAAACATACCATACTACTTAATTAAAATGCTATTAGGGCTCCAAAGGGAGCCACAATAGGTTGGATTTTCTTTTTCAGATTGCTGTGTGTTTTGAAAGCAGGAGTTAAAAGTAATCAGAACTCTGGTGAAAGTTGATTGTGTCTCTTTTAAGACAGTCTTTCTGAGCTGCTGATGGCTTTGGATCCAAAAGCAAGCCAGAAAGCGTCTGTGTTAATGCAAATTACCTAACTGATAAAGAAAGCAGCACAAAGGAGCTGCAGATAAAGGACATACCTGGTCAGCAAACAAATTGTCTAAATAAAAGGCATGGTATAACAAGATACCTTTAATAGATTTAATGTTAATAAGTACCCCTGTAACAAAGTATAGTGTGTATGATTTTCTTTAAATCCTTTAAGGTCATATGGTAATGATGCTTCTCAACTATTACCTGTAAATAAACTTAAAGCTTAACATAGCAGGAAAAACATTATAAACTTGGTCTGCTGTATAAGAAGGGAAACTGAAGTACCCCACCTTATGGATTTAATGACTAAACAGTGGGATAATTTCCCCATAACCCTTAAAAGGTAGAAGCCATTGAAACCTGGCCTGCCTATAGAACAAAACACAGGAAAGTATGGGTGTAATTCCTCTGTTTTGCCTGCAGTCAGCAAGAATATTTGTAAAAGAAAGGGATATTTTAAGCAATAATCTGCCACCCCAAAAGGGGTAGAAACATGTTCTTTTTGTCTTTCAGAAAATCACAAAAAGCTGATACCACCTGAAGAGCAACCCAGAATACCATGAATCTACTGTCACAATAGAAATTGTGGTTTGTGTTCTATGTTTTGTCTTACAGGACAACCTAATACAGAAACAAATGGAAGTGAAAACCATACTGCTATAGCTATGGGATGTACTGAAATGCAGATACTTGCTTTGTTCACCTTGGAACACAAAAATGTTTTGGGTAATATCAGGAAACACTAAGGTTTGGATACACTTGCTAAAGCAAAGAAAAAAATCACTGTTTGATACTTATCAGTACAAATGAATGCAGTATGTTTCTAGCATAGTAATTGGGGAAATTGACCTTTTAATTGGGGAAATTGTTGTTAAAATCACACACCAACTGGCTCTGGAAGCAAAGATATGGAAAGTTAGCCCACTCCCCATATTGCACATGGGATCCTTTTAATTACCCCGGACCTTGAGCCAGTGGGCTGGGGAGGGAGGGAAGCTATTAAACACCAGAGGTTGTACCAAAGTGAACTCCTCAAAAGTGGGTGTACTTGTCCTTGCCTGTTGCTCCCCCGTAGTAAAAGACATTTCACTAGGATCGTGTATGTGGAATAAATTAAATAACAAGACCAAAGTACTGTATAATGGGCTATGTGTACGTGTTAATTATTGGAAAGAGGTGTTTTGGGAGGATACAAGTGTTAGCAACCCACCAGTAAACGAATGTATATGTAATGTAAGTACTGTGTTTACCAATAATCACATTTACTATTTGTCACAACCAAAGAAGTCTCCGCTTACTGTGAGCACTGATTTAGCTAAGTTCTCTATCTTGGTGATTGGTAGCTTTCTGCCATTCAGTGCCAAGATTCACATGGATATGATTCTAGGAATCTTGGCATTGAATGGCAGAAAGTTACCAATCACCTGTTAAAAGGTAAAGAAGTAACACTGTTCCTAGAACAAACAAAAGGCAATGTGGGAATTCGAACCATTCATATTATACATGCAAACGGGTGTAACCCCCAAGGAGATTACCTAGATTCCTGGGACCCTGTCTGCTGGCAGCTCAGGGAGAGGCCCACTGTCCCTGGGAGGGACGGGGAGCCAAGGCAGACTCAGAGTCTGCCTGGCAACCAATAAGGAGTAAGAGGCCCTCCCAGGGAGTTGAGAAAAGGGGAGAAGCCATTTTGGAGCCAGTCTGAGCCAGTCTGGAGCCAGCCAGGAAAAGGGCAGGACTGGCTGTGTTGGGAGCTGGTGAGTCCCGGGCCTGCATGCAGGGTTCCCCCTGAGAACAGGCCTCTAGGGACCTGACAGCAGATCCCTCCGCTGGGTTTTTCCTTCCCCACTGATGATGCCCAATTTGTAGAGTTTGCTGGGAAACTTCCCCAGCAAGGCTGAGTTTGCCCTCCAGCTCCCTGGGTGAGACCAGTTACCACATGGTCAGCTCTGCTCTGGCTGCTAGGCCAGGGAAGCTGCCTGCTGTGAGTGTGTCTGGAGGCTGGGCTAGGAGGCTACAGTTTGGATGTTAGTGTAGTTGTGTAACCTACACCTTGAGCCCTGCACCCCTTTGTGGTGAGGGGAAATCCTGGGACCGACGCAGCCTGATCCCTGCCAGCAGAGAGCAGCCCCTCTGCAGTGACTGAGGAGTCCAGAGTCATCTTTGAACCTGAGGATCATTCATGGAGTTTGTGAGTGCACCATCTTTTAGTTAGTTAGTCAGGGAATTTGTTTTGGGGACCCCTACTCCCTGAACTGTGTCCTCAAGCCAGGGAGGAAGGGTTTGAGGATTTTATAACCTGCCGCGTATTACACCTGTGGAGGGATTTACCACCTTCTCCCACTTGTGAGTCCTTTGGGCTGTACTGAACCCAGTCAGCCAGGCTGCTAAATCACTGCAGAGAAGAATTTTGTGGTTATAGGTCATCAAGGGCCCCAGCAAAGTACGCGTACCAGCGTTACGGGACACTAACGTTACATTTGCTATATCAAGTCACAGGTATTTGCAGTGTGGGCACCAGCGACCCTAAAAATAGTGTTTTACCCTGTTATGTTATATTGGTCTCCTGTTTAATATAATTATTGTGTTGAATATCTTGTGTTTGTGTTATTTCTTGGAAGTTTCCAACTATCTGGCAAGTAAGTGGGGATTACCCCGTAGTTAGAATTTTCTGCCCAAGCTGCCCAGGGGACCCTGCCCGGAAGGAGCAAGGGGGGATGGAGGCACCGCCAAATAATTTCACAGGGAAAAAAAAAGAAGATACACCCCTCTGAGTGGGTGGCGGGATCCAAAAGAACCCAGACCTGCTAAGTGGATTGGCATTAAAGGAGGTAATCAGGTGGAGAGGGGGCGCTACACGGGGACATGTTAACAATTGCCACTGCAGAAAGACAAATAGCTTACCATTGGTATGACACATTTTCTGGATGGTCTCCCACAACTACTGACATACTGTCTGCAATGTTACACCCCCTAATTGTTTTGGCTTTAAATTGGATTTGTTTAATTGGGATGTTTGGAATCTGCTGTTGGATAAAACAAATTTATGCAAAGCTAGAACCACAAGCTCAAATTGCCTCTCAATATGTGGCTATGAAACAATTATATAAGATATGACCCACTCAAGAATTGTTCTTGAAGGGTCAAAAGGGGGATATGTAGGAGCAGGATTTTATAATTATACTCTAAGAATAGAGGTACTAATTATGTCTTGATTTCATTTTACCAGCCACTCTTTTGTTTTAGGATAAGTTTTCATGTCTACTATGGTTTTCTATATGTATTACAAATTAGGCACTCTAGTTAAATATACATTTCTTTGTTTTAAGGTTTAGTAAGTAAAAGACAGGATCTTGTATTGTGTCTGTGTTAAGGAGATTCAAAGTCAACTGACACTGTTTGTATTCTCAAAGGTCTCTGTAAAAAGACTGTTTGTGTGAATGAGGAATGTATGCATCAGGAAAAGATAAGGTGTGAACGCCATTGTTATAGCCAGATGGTCAAGGAAAAAGGAGTAAGAGACTTAACGATACCAGAAAATCATCAACGCGTATCCATAATGAAGGAAGGGCAAATTGACGACCCTGAGGTGAAGGCTGGCACGCCTCAAGACAGGACAGTTGATTAAATCGGAACCAGGACAGGATAACCCTCTCAGAGGTGTATCGGAATGTTTACATCAAAAGAGACGCCAATTAAGAAGTAACAGGTCACAAACTGACACAGCAAAATCCATAGACTTCAATAGAGAAAAAAGACTATCAGCACAGGGTGCTTGGCCATGGGACTTTGGGTTCGTCTTGCCACACTCCAGGAGCATCGGCTCGTGACCGACAGAGCCCTGCTCCCCTCTGCGACCAATCTGGCTGGCCACTAGATTGATCCAAGCTCTGGACTGGTGACTATAAACACCAACTGGCAGGAGTGTGTGTGTGTGAGAGATTGAAAAGCATATTCTAACTGTTGTATTCTCAATAAATGTATCCTGCTGCCTTCTTCCCTATAAAGATCTTGTGTGCTTCTTACAAGTATAACAAGATCCACACAGGATACCGCACACAACGCAATTTATCTACCTTAAAAGACAGAAGGTTTGTGTCAACCCTGCCAAGATTGGAATCTGTGGTGCCACGCAGTCTAGGTATTTCTAACCTGACACTTTGAGATGACTAAGCCACCACCTCAAGCTAGAGTGCGTGCTTAATACATGAATCTTTAGGTTGTATACAGATAGTGATGCAGCATTACTTCTGAATCCACAATTCTCAAATGCTTGATGTTTCCACGTATACAATCCCATGAATACGGTAGGTCTTTTTACAAGCACAAGGTGTTAATTTAAAGTTCTACAAATTCTGCAGCTTTGGGGAAAGCCTCATATTCTGATAGCTAAGTAGCTGAAATATTCTTCCAAGGGAAGCAGTGAAAGGCATTTGTAGCAACTGGACAAAGCAGTTGGAAAACCAACAGAGGGAACAATGCTGCATCACCCAGGAGGATGGAGAGTATATGATGGATCTTTTCAGCTGTTATTCCAACAATTCATTAGCAATTTATGAAAATAATAGGTATTGAGTGAGTCCTCTTTCTCTGCAGACATGTTTACAAAATGCCATTAAAACATTTTATGAATGTTCAGGGCCCAATCCCTCCCTGGTGTAACACTGTTAAAGTCAATGGAGTTACACCAGAGAGGAAAGTGGGCATCAGCATCTGTCTAGCTATGGCTTAGTTACTCTTAAATGCATTTCCTGGACATAACATTTATTATGTTCTTTCAATTCAGCAAAGAAAAATCATACAGCTATTTTTTATACAATTTGGAAGCACTTAATACAAAGTTACATGAATACACTGCATCATTATGGCCTATCTGTGGAAAAAATACTGAAATACTACCATAGGGCTGTTCAATACTAGTTTTGTCTTTCAACCTTTATCTTAATACTAGAAAATATATAAATCATTTGCATAACATTATGCAAAAGAAGGCACAGCCGGTTATACTTTACACAAGCACAATGCATAATATGCAGAATAAAGGGATAAAAAAAGCTTCACATCCTTATTAGATACATTGTTGAAATCCATTAAGAAAAGTACTTCATCAACAACAGTGTTCAACACTTGAGAGCTATGATAAACAAAATTATAATTCACTTAATGCAAAACAGATTTTTATATATATATAAAAACACAGTTTAAAAATGCTAACATAATAAAAGTAGATCCATGTAATGAAAAGTGCAAACCAAAGAAATGGAGGGTTTCACAATGTCCTTCTCATGACACAGGAAAAACTAACCCATGGGAATGAATGTATTAAAATCAGTTAATGAGTCCTTAACGTGATAAGACATCATCAGGATTTCTGAGCATTTGGAGAAAGCAGTACTGGAGAAGAGGCCCCATCCAAACTGGGGATTGGTACTGGTATGTGACCATTTAGCAGAGTTGGAAACTGCAAGAGCACAAAAGGTAAAATTCATTCATTATCTCAAAAGATTACTGCATATGCACTCAGCCCCAGCAACTGAACCCAGATGATTTTCCTTTCAAAGGCTGTAGTTCCTAAATGACAAGCTTTGATTCAAATAATAATGAGTAAAATGTATTAATGAAAGGATATTCTTTTTCTTAAATGTACAAGAAAATATAGCTAGCTAATGCTACAAGACAACTGTCATCAGCTCACAAAATTGAGCAGTATGATGAAAGATTTGTTGATTGTTATGCATAAAGGAAGAATGTTCTGTAATCTTACAAGACATTAATTAACACCTCTGTGTTTTTAAGGTATCTGAAAGAGATACGGAATGAAGATTCTTGCAAAAATGAAACTAAACTCAGGATACAGTTTCATCTGTGTGTGTCTGGGGGGGAATATATAAGCCTTCAAAATTATGTTGAAAAAGTGTATGTGTATTCAGTAGAATCCGTCAGCTCTCTACAAGGGACCCTTTGTCATGTGGCTAAGGGATATAAGTATTAAGCACGTCACATTTTCAAAGTGCTGTGCAAAGAATATTAACTAAGCTAATACACCAGTATACTCGTTGTACACCCTTGCACCCTGATTGCAGCTTATTTGCACTTAATGTGTATTGACTGGTATTTAAGATCTAAGACTAGCGAGGGAGCTAGGTAGGAAAGTAAGATAAGCCTGTTACATTATAAGCTCAGAATTAGTTTTTTAAAATGTGCTAAGGATTATATTAGACTATTTTATCGCCAGACTTAGTCCTGATTCTATGAGGCGTTACTTAAATGGGAGTGCTGAGCACCCTCAACACGCATTGATTTCAACAGGCGTTGAGACTGCTGCACCTTAAAGGATTGGGCCCAAAATACTGAATGACCCAGTCCAAAACTGCCACTTTGTTAAAACTGAACAGCTACACCAAAATGGGGTGGGTGTGTAAAAAATATATACTCTAATATCCTTACAGGACAGAGAGACAGCAATCCTAATTGCCACTGTGTTCTTCTACTAGCTCCAGGTTTGAGCTGAAGATTTTACTTTTTATCATTCAGTTTGAAATTTGAAAAGCACCAATCCATGTGATCAGCATTGGGCAGTAAGGGTCAGTGCACCATGCTGAAGGCTGTATCAAGTGTCAGTGCTGGTTTGTTTCCTGCAGGCTTCTTTTTATATCAGCCAGCCAGCCACAAGAATCACCATCAGGCCCCTGGAAAATCTTTTACCTGTTTGATTTCAACTGATTACAGGAAAAAACCCTCCAGTTTCTTGTTTTTATACTGTATGTTCTTCAAGAGGGATATGTAACCTAAAATGTCCTTTGTGTGGTTTCTAAGACTAACAAAAGAGAGATGGTTTGTATCATAATTGGCAGACTCACTAGGCAGGTGAGGTGCTGAGACGACTGACTATTATGGGAAAAGTGCTGTTTTTACTGTAACCTCATCCCCCTACCCTTTTGTCCAATTCTTCCACCTGTTGTGTTTTATGGATGAGATGGAGACTTAGATGGAGAGCTCTCTGGGGCAAAGACTGTCTTTTTTTCACTTGTTTGTACAGTGCCTCGCACAATGGGGCCCTGATCCTTGATTGAGTTCTCAGTGCTCCTGTAGTACAGATAATAAATAATCAAAACCAAGAGAATAAAATAGGTTAACTGGGATCACTGAGCAGCTGAGATTTCAATGAAGTTTGGTTGCATTCCCTTGGGGCTTTATTTTAGGATAAAACCCAGTTATGTACAAGTCTCTCATTGCCCCAGTTATGCGGTAACTTTCAAACTAATGATGAAAATCTAAAGTGAGTTTAATTACATTCTAGTATTATTTCCACAGGAAGATCTTCCAATTAGGCCAAATTATGGAGGTAAAGTGGATGAGGCAAAATTAACTGCAGATTTCAGTGGCACTTTTCATTTTCTCCAAGGCTGAATGGGCACAATTCTCTCCCCACACACTGGGATGTGGGAGTTGCTTTAGCTGTGTATGTATTCCAGTGTTGTTCTAGTGAGGCACTTAATGGCCACTCAGTTTCAGAATGAAATATAAAGAGCACTTCATCCAGGAAGAGGCGTGTGCTGATCGCTCTCGCTCAACATGGAGTGCCACTCTCTGCCTTGGTATGTAACAGCCTTCTGCTAGGATGACTGTCCTGTCCCAAAGGCACGGTACGTTAACACTGGAAGAAGCAGGGGTCTAACAAGAATGCTAAGACCCTCCTCTTTTCTCCCTTTTCACCCAACACGGTGTAGTCAGCACTCCATCCTGTTACCACCTAATCCAGTCCAGCTCTTAAGGGGTATGTCTACACAGCCTACGGCAGCAAGCCTCCCAACCTGGGTCTGTAGAAGCCCTTTGAAGTCCACTCTCCCGCCTCAGCTTCAGAGCTCAAGCTCCAGCCCAAGCCACACTTTCAAAACACTCTCTACACAGCTGTTTTTAGGATGCTAGTGAAAGCCCCACAAGCCCAAGTTTGTCAACCCAGGCAGGGAGGCTAGCTGCTGCGGGCATGGTAGACATACCCAAGGAGGGCCTGTGAGGTGACCCAGTATGGGCTGTTAGTCAGCGAGAACTACCAGATCTGTCTGTGTACAGTAGCCTCAGTAACAAAAAATCTCCGTAGCTCTTTAGGGCAGAGACTGTTCTTTCTTGTGTGTTTGTACAACACACAGTACAACTGGGACCCATCCTGATTGAGGCCTCTGGGCGCTGTGGCAATATTAATATTAATTAATTATAGCCAAGTCCTGTCTGTTCTCTACTATGGAAGATGCTACACACCTGGAAAAAAGAAACTGGGGCCTAGTCCTGCTTCTATTAAAGTCAAGAGCCCAGAAAAGGAAAGAGAGAGTCAATTAGCTTTAGGATGTATTACCCTCAGCCCCCACAGCTTTCAGGGTTTCCGCTTCCTGTTTCAGCAAGCAATGAATGTTCAGTTAACCCTCAATGGGAACAGAAACGTGTCCGCATGAGACCACCTTTTCCTTAGGGCATGCAGCCAGCTCTTTTTTTCTTGACTCCTAGATTTGTTCGCTAGAATTCTGAAGGGTGGGTTTGCCCTGGCAGGGACACATGTAGCATCCCTAGTCTGGGGAGAGTTTTACATGTGCAGGTGCGTGAGACAGGAGATCCCCAAGTGACCCTGTCTTGGCTAAGTCTGTTTTTTTATAGGGAAGAAAACTCCAACTCGGTGAGTTAGTTCCATTTCAGCTGCTGTTGCCACTTCCTATTTGGTTTGTAAAATAAAACTTTATGCACTACAGATTTGTCACCTGGGCCTTTTTTCTGAACCATATATTATTCAGATAAGGCCTTTTGGGTCCATCAGATGTGACAGAGCCAAATCCACTTTCACTTCCAGTTGTCACCGTAGGTTGTTCGATTCACGTGCCGTCTCATTACAGGACAAGTCTTGGATGCATCCATCTCAAATGTCTGGATGTTTCCAATCGTGTGCAGAATAATAGCACAATATGAATAAATGAGTTTATATGAGGTGAAACAAAGAGCCCTAGGACTGTTGCACGTAAAGTCACATTATAACTGAAAGGAGTGCCTGTAACCCCAGTTTGGAGCTGGAGTATTTATGGTCATATCACTCCCAGCCCTTGTGACTCTGCTGTATAATATGGCCGCCTTTCCGCCAGCATCTGAGTTCAGGGGCTGGGGTGTCTTTGTTCCCCAACTTCCACACACTGTGTCAGTGCTGGTCTGCCCCAGCACTTGTGGGATTTCATTCCAGGGCTTTTCCTTGCATTCTTTAGCTGCTCTATGACTCACCAGCTTTCTTCCTGCCAATTAGCTGATAAGTATTTTTTTTCCTGTGCCCTATTGAATCAGCTGATTGGCAACAGCTCCAGTTGGCCGGAGTGTGGAGGAGCTGATAGCCCCACCCTCTTTCCAATTTCTGGATGGACACTGGGGCTTTGGATGGCTTATATTCCACAGTGATTTATTCATGTCTTTACTGGGTTTTGTGTGGTGCTCTTCACTGTGCAATCCAATTTGCTCTCGAACATTTATTCTCACTACACCCTATGCTGCAGAGAAGTGCTGTTATCCCCATTTCACAGATGAGAAACTCTGGCAAAGAGGGATTAAGTGACTTGTCCAAGGACACACATGAAATCTGTAGCAGAGCTGGGAACTAAGCCCAGATCTCCTGAGTAAAAGGCCCATGCATTACCCACAACTCCTCAGTGACAGGCACCTTCACATAATAGAAGGATCAATTACTACCTTCTGTACAAGGCTAGGCCTTGGTTTCCATGATTTTTCCAAAGCCTTTTCCATTGCTTTCCCTCCCACCTTCAACAGCTGCAAGGCAGTCTCTTTACTCTGCAGTCTCCTTCAGTGGCTTTCTTTGGTGCACGTACTGAAAAGTCAGCAGGGTAACATCAGTACGTGCATCAAAGAAAGCCACCTTTAGAAATGAAATGTGTCCACAAGAAAAACCTACCTGGAACAAGGTGTTTGGTCCTTGCAGCCTGGCAGGACTCAAAGGAGCTACAGGACTAAGGCTGCTCCAAAAGTGAATGCTAGACAGCAGTGGACTTGGGGTCAACAGTAATCCATTTGGGGTCTGGAAGACAAAAATACCAAATGTGTGCCTTGAGGCAGAAGACAATATAGGTTGGACTGTTACAGCTCCATCAACATTTTGCAACATTCTGAGGTCCCCTCCCCCCCCCCAATCTACTGACCCTTTCAGAACAGTAATTTAATATCCCATGCTATAAAATGATCTCCTTTTCAAAGTGATTTTATTGCCATTCAGGTTTAAGAAGATTCAAATCAGAGCCACATGATTTGATGCACATCAGTATCACAGTGTTACAACACCATGCATACCTCATTTTAGACACTGCCTATAAATGTAAAACTCTAAGCTCTGTCAGAATAATGTTTGTTTTTTTTGTAGACTAACAATTACTCGCCCTGGCTAGATCTTTTGGACTATTAACCCAATAGTGTTTGGAGTCAAATGATCCACAGCTAGGCTTTGAAGCTCACTCCCCTAGCTGGCGCTTCTCTTTCACTCTGTTTGAAAGAAGGCTTAACAAAGTGGCATTGTATTGGTTTCTGCCGTGAAGGGTGGGTTTACAACCAGAGTGACAGCTAAGGCTCCAGAGAATGCAACTAATTCTATGCTAAGAATCTAAATCCATAGAACTAAGAATCTGTGGATTTTCTGTGCTCACAGATTGCTACTTGCAGGGTCATGACTTGGGTACAGAGCTGGGAGTTTTCTCATAGTGTTTTCAAAATGGAATTGCAGGCTGGACACAGTAAAAAAGCATCTGGCAAGCAAATTTCTGTGTTTAAAGAAAGAGAGTCTAAAATCACATGCGCCATTCTGTATCCAAAATAACTTCTAGAATTCCGAATAAGAAAGTGACACAGGTGCTGTGATAAGCTTTGAACACAAGGATTTGAAATACCTGAGCTAATCTTTCTCAAACCCCAGGCCCCATATTAGCAAATCACCCCTTTTCAGGAACGGATTTAAGCATGTGCTTAATCTCATTGACTTTAATGGAACATGAGCACATGCTTAAAATTGAGCCTGCGCTTTGCTGAACAGGAAAATGTTTTGCTGAATGGGGGGCTGGCTGTATTTAAAACCTTTGGGGGAAGGAGAAGAATCTCATGACTCCTTGGGGGGGAATTAATGTTCCCCCAGTCAGTCAACTCACATAATCCTACGTGTCTCATACTGCTGTGGCTGAGCTCCTGCTCTCTATTCGCCTCCTCTATGGCCAAGGGTATAAACTTTGCCCCCATAAAGGGTCTCATTTGAGTTTGTTCAAACTGTTTACTGTCACATCTGTCTTTGCATGTGCACGAGCACACATTATGTTGCTCAGACACCACAGTTAATGGCACAGTGAAGACTAGACAGAGAGAGACCAGAAGTTAAGGAATTTTAAAATCCAAATGATGATCTATTCGTATAGTGAAGATACCTAAGGGGCCTGTGAGGATTAGAGCTCCATTGAGCCAGGTGCTGTACAAATCCACAGGAAGACTCACACCTGCCCTGACATACCTGCAATCGAATTCGAAACAAGAGTTTCGAAGTTTAGCAAACAGAAGCTGGGAAGGGTAGAGTGGGGCAGGAGATAACCGTAATAAGATCACACCGTAACCTAGGCTAGCAATGCACACAACCTGAGAGCCGCAACCTATTGCAAAGGTGGGTTTTTAAAAAACAAAAAAGTCTAATTTCTATTCAGTGGCTGATTTCTCACATGAAGTGGAGCTTGTGGAAAGACTTTGAAGGAGCAGGTAGTGGCCTTACAGGTCACGCAGAGCAGGTGCTCCATGCATAAGGGTTAGCATGGAGGAAAGCACAGAGATGTTTGTGGGAGAAACGGACAAATGGAAGTTGAAGGCCAGCGTCATCGGCAGAGCAAGGGGGCTACATAAGAGAGAAAAGCGGATGAGATGGGAGTGGCGAACTTGTGAAGGGGCTTGAAAGGAGATGGATGGCAAGACGCCTGACTTTGGATGCAATGTAAAACTGGGAATCAAAACCGAGGTGATCTTAGCAGCTGTGTGTGTCTGAATTGGAGAGGGGTGTTGGGAGGGCCAAAGTGGGAGGAGAGTATAGTGCTTGTGAAGTAAAGGGAGGGACCTGAGTAAGAACTGTAACAGTGTGAACAAAGGAGAGGTCAGGTTTTGGAAATGTTATGGAGGAAGCAGCAGCAGGATTTGGACACAGCCTGGATGGGTCAGGCCAGGAAATGGAAAGAGTCAAAGATGACCCCCAATTATGGTGCCTGCACGCCAGTGAGAATCTCAGTAGTGATGTCAAGAAGGACAAAGTAGATGAGGGAGTGGGAAGGCGATGAGGGGTGGAGACAGAAGTTCAATTTTGGCCATGTTAAGTTTAAGCTTATGTCAAGACATCTAGGATGAGATGTCGGAGAGAGAGGCTCATGTGCAGGATTGGTGGGAGGGAGGCAGACAGGTGGGTAAAGAGTTGGAAGGTAGAGTTACCAGTCATTGTAGATGTAAAAATTGTAGCTTATGCTGTGTGAGCAGATGAGACCACCCAAGGGAAAGGCTGTAAATCAAGATGAGATGGGGCAAAGGATGGAACCCTGCAGAACCCATAAACAGTGGGTGTAGGGAGGACAATGACCCACTAAAAGAGATGATAAAGGAATGGCCAGAAATGCAGGCGGAGAACCACGCGAGACCTTCATGATGAAAACAAGGGTGGGCAAGATTTAGAGGAGAGTCTGATCGATGGCTTCCAACGCAGCAGGGAAGTCAAGGAGCAGGAATACACAGTGGAGAGAGGGAGATCTGGCCCTGGGAAGCGTAGTTTCAGCAGAGCAAAGCAGAGGAACTTGGAGGACAGGATTGTAGGTGACCAATACATTTAGGGGTGAAGGAAAGAAGGGAGTTGAGGGTTGCCACTGGATAGATGAGTGGGGACAATGGGTTTTTTTGAAGACAGGGATACCAGAGCAATCGAGTCCTGTGAGGAAGGAAAGCAGGTGAGAGTGAAATATTGAGAACAGTGAGGAAGAGGAAGAGAAAAAGGACGGAGTGATTGGATGGAAAGGTGCTAGAGGAAAAGAGCAGGCAAGAAACCCCAGGGCTGGTAACAGGAGAGCAGGTTAAAGAAATGGAGTAAGCCACACTGGATCTTACTAAGAGCAGGTTGCTAGGTGCTGTTGCTACTAGCACGGATCCAACAGTGTTGACAAGGCCAAAATGTATATGGACGCGCCCCCTCTCAAGGATGCCGTAGCCTCCAAAGCCACTATGCTCTCCCTCACAGCCACATATTTGCCAACTCCCTCCCCTCCCCCATGCTGATTTCCTCGCCTCATCCCAAGTAGCACGCGGAAAGCCCTTGTGGAGTAGGCTGTGCAGAATGTAAGGGGTCCGGGCTCACCAAGCATGCCCCCCAAATCCTGCACTCCCATCTCCCCATGCAACACCACACCAGCCTCACTGTGCCCACGGCCCTTCTGTCTATGGGGAAGGGGGCAGCAGGGTTTGCCCCTTAAAAGTAACTCTGTCCACTCTCAAACTAAACATTTCTATCTTTTTAAGAACAGCTAATAATCATGTACATGTTGGGTAGTTTCAGATGCCAGCGTGAGTGGTGCTGTTCCCAGGCTGTGTTACTATCTGATAACCATCCTCCTGGAGTGTATCCATGGGAATTCAGGAGATATGGCAAACCATGTAATTGAACTAGATCAGGATAAATGGTTGGAGATCTATGTAAGTTAAAGGCCATTGACTTGAAACCAACCATCTCTGCAGCCGGAACCAATACAGTTCAGCGAAGTACACAGTATTACGCAGGCTGAGCTAGCTGTGAGGTCTTGGGACACTGTTCTGAATAAACCCCACATCTGCTTTTACTTCTTCCCAGAGAACCGTCTTAAAAAAGTATATGAGCAGCTCTCATGATCCACATGACTATGAATACCCAATGACCCAACAGCTTTTTGAGAAGGTTCTTTGGGAAGAAATAAAGAGCAAAAGGCAGGAGGAGGGGCTTACTCAGAATTGTGTCCCGAGGTCTGATCCCTAATAATGGATGCAGAGAGACCTATTTCTCTGAAGTACCCCTAAAGAAGAGCTAGTACTTAAAGAGAGATTTGAAACTGAATTGTAAACCAGTCAGGTCAATCAATACCTTAAGGTGACTGACAATAGTACTAAGGTAAAGCCCACACCCTCTGAAGATCAGCGCACTAGAGCTGTCACTTTCAGCTGGAGCCAGTAGCTAGCCACAGTAAGGCTCGAATTTGGTTAATATTTAACACAAGAAGTGCAGGCTGCATTCCAGCCTTCGTATCACGGAGGCCATCAGACAGCAGTGAAACCACAGGAGGAATTTAGGGTGTAAACAACAGAACAGAGTCACCTGTCCTTAAATTACATGTGGAAACTGATATATCATCTCATGTTAAGCCCCCACTGACAATATAATCAGTATTGTGTTTTAATCCTGCTGGGATGCTATTATCCCAAAGCCAGCAATAACCACACTAGCCCAGATGGATTAGATTTCTCTCAGTCGCAGGAGCACTGCTTTAAAAAAATATTTCAAATTAATGTTATTTATTGCACAAACAGCACTACAGTGAGGAAGAGCAGAGCTCCCACCTTCGCCCCAAAAAGAAGCAAAGTTAGTGTAACCGTTACTTGCACAGTGCATGTCGCATCACGATAGCTGACCCCTACAGAAATTACCCCTTTAGCTCACGTGCTGTAAGGTTTGTAACCATGTTGCTAAAGGTTCCGGCCCTGCAGATGACGTATGCAAAGGGAGGGGCTGTTGTGTACACACTCATTTAATACGTTAAGAATCAGTATATTGTAGAAGTTACAAACTCTGAAGCGGATGCCTCAAGAAAACAGACATAAATCAGCTTTCCCCATTTTCCAGAGAAAGGCAACGGTGCTAGCAAAAACAAAAAGATAAACAATCTGCAGAACAAGCGATGGAACTGAGCAAAATACTCAAATTTTGTTATTTAAGCATTCCTGTTTTCAAATTCATTAAATGAAAATCCAAAAAAACTCTACCAAAAAATTGTACCAATTCCTTTTTGCCCTTAAGAGCAAAATTTCCTAATATCTCCACGTCGCTTTTTTTCTTTTCGAAGTTGAGTTGATCCTGTTTGGTTACAAAGTCGTAAGGTCTTCGTTATGGTTCTCTGATTGGCTGAGCGTTTTATTTATGTGCTCAAGAATAGTTGTTGGAAGCCATTTTGAATCATTTTCTCAGAGGGAGTGGCTGCATTTTGTGAGCTCTTGCTGAACCATTCAAATGCCCTGCCTGACTTCTAAAGTTGGGAGCAGAGGGCATATATCCTTGACTGTGTCTGGTCCCTAGGTGTCTCTGAGATCAGAATCTGGTATATAAAATGTAGTCGGATGTATAGCATTTGCTGTTCCCAAGTAAAATGAGATGAATTGCAGTGTGCCAACCTAAATTCTAGATCGCATTACTTTCTGTTATAACTTTACTGTTACCTAAATATGGTTGATGTATTTTGTACTTTATTATGTGCTCAATTATGTCAAACTTCTTAAAGATGTAGGATGCTTTTTAAACAAGCCTAAAACCAATTGTTAATTCACAGGAAACAGTTACCGTGCTCCAGTGATGCTGCCAAATATCTGGAGAGCAAATGGCCCCAAAGAGCACACCATGTCTCTCACAGATGCATTCAGTCTCTTACGTGATAGGACATGCTGTTAAGGAAGATTTGCTGAACGGTGGAATAAACAGATGGAGACTGAATCACTGATATGTTTGGTAATGGACTACAGTCAGTATCAGACAAGAAGAGGCCCACAGTCAACTACAAAACAAACCAGGCTCTTTCTGATTTTTCCTTTTTGAAAATCTTGGGCGTTATACACTATTTTATAGATAACAGGGAAATGAAGTATCCAAAGAAATGGTGAATGAATGGACCAACAAGGAAACAAATCAAAATGGCTGCACTGATTCTGGGTGTGGTATCAGATTAAAGTAGACTTGCAACGGACCTTGCTTTCAATCTGTCCCATTCTGGACCTGGTATGATTTATTTGTCCCTTTTTGTGCCCTGAAAGTAAAACACTTACTATGGTTATCACCACAGCTAGATACTCTGCATGCTAGTCATTGCATCTCAGTTCGGGCTTGCCACACTCCAGTTCTTCCTGCTAACTGTACTTTACACTTGGAGTTTTTATGATGTGCACAAATGACAGGTAGAGACAAACAAGCTAATATTCATTTGAGACCCAACCTTAAATCGTTCCCTTGTGCCCAAGTACTGCAGGGCTCTAATAAAAGGAAGGCATAATATCTGGTGAATTCAGGATAAGGCTTAAATCATAACCCTAGATTTCCTTGCTTTTGTGAGTAAGTTAGCCACCCTGCCATTTGTTGTTTTATTTTTTGTTATATATTCAATAAATTTCACTTAATATTGATTGCATGAACTTTTATTCCTATAGTCTCCCTTTGTGCATATTTTTACAAATCAATTTCCTCTCTAATTTTACTGTGGTGCAGTCAGACACAAATTACTTAGCATGATGCAAGCACTAAATCATCTGCTTCTTGCTGACTTTCCTCTTGTCCTTTGAATTACTAGGTTTGTCCAATGACATTATTTTTAGTGAACTCCACCTTCAGGACAACTATTGTTCAACACTGAGACTCCTACAATTATGTAATTAGTTAACATCCACTTTACAGTGAACAGAAACAAATGGGTATTTCTTAGGCTCATGCAGAAAGGAGACTACAGCAAATGCTTTATGAACCTGTAAGGCCTTTTGAAATTGGCTAAAGAGCCCTTTCTTAGAAACCAATTAATTTGATCTGCTTTGAAAGCTAATGAAAATGTCACACTTTATGAATGGGTGCAGCAAGTGGTACTAAAAAATCAGCCAAGCATCCCATGACGTACACATCCACATTTTGACCGAGTAACTACATGTATTTGTTTCTTGGCCTTTTCCTCCTTGTTCTGCATACCTGGAAACTGGTTTTAAACGATAGCTGATTGATGTTAACAGCTGCCCCAAGTGAATGTCTCATTATCCTTCCACCCACTCTGTGAACTGTAATTACTTTTCTCCACATTACTAAGAGAGCGCTGGGCGTGTGTGCAAGAAAGGACTGTACTTTCCACATTTTATATAGGCATCTCCGACACGTTTTTTCCACATGGACTCTTTTCAGTGTGAAAGACATATGCACATAAAACTGACCCTTCATTTAGTCTTGACCAAATTAGAACCTATTTGTCCTAAACAAGAGTATATTAGACAGACATTTCTTACCTGTGCAGTAAAGAAAGCTGGAGTCAGGGATCCCGAAGGAAGTGCTGGGCTGTTGAGGGCGATGGAACCAATATCAGTGCTGGAAAGAACCATGGGCGGTGCTGAGATTTCCAAGCCTTTGGGTTTTTTAGCCTTTGGGGGAAGAGATGGAAATTTTGTCTTGGAACCTGAAGAGAGGTTCAGAGGCTCAAGAGAATCTGAGTCATGGCAACTGGACTCAAGAAAGAGGTTCCTGTGATCTGAAGGGAGGGGTGAGTGAGGAGACAGAGATGGGGACCGTGATGAAGACGGAGAAGTAGTAGATGAAATGCTGGCTGTGGTAGGCAACATTAAAGAAGATATTTTAGCTGACACTGAAGAGGCGAGAAAAGCAGAGCCAGCTGCTGCTTCGGACGTCGATGGCAATGACACAATGGGCCTCATCACTTGCTTGTCTGTTTTGTTTGTCACAAATCTTATAACAGTCCTGACTTCTTCCACTGGTATGTTTCCCTCTGACTTCTCCTCCAGTTTTTCTGTTTTAATTGGCTTGTGAGTGTCTGGCTGGTTCTGCAGGGAGTTGATGGTGAAAGAAGAGTACAGACCAGAATGGATATATTCATTACGGCTTGTGCTTTTCAGAGCTGACACGTTGTGCTTGTGCTGGTCTCTGCCCTCGGAAAGCATCTTACACTCACTGTCCTGCAGCAAGAGGCTCTCTCTGCTGATTTCCACGGCATGAGGATCCATTTTCAAAATCTCAGGAAAGGAGACAAACTTATACACAAACTTCTGTCCAATCACTTTCTTGATGATGTTCTGTGAATACAAAACCACATGCTAACAAGGTTAGTGATCTGGACACACTGAGTGTATTATTATTGTTTTCTATTTGTATTATAATGCCTATGGGCTGTAGTTATGAACCAGGACCCCACTGTGCTAGTGTAACGCCGACAGACTCATGTTGTGGGCGGGCGAGATTGAACCAACAACTTGCTGTTAGCGAAGGCTGTAGAGCAGACTCATAATCTCTCTCTAAGTGGTCTCAGTGCCACTAGATGGGACAGAACACCACACCTAGGAGGTGTGTGGGTTACACTAGGCGCTGTACAAGCACAGAACAAAACACAGTCCCTCCCCAAAGAGCTTACGGTCTCAGTATAAGACGAGACAACAGATAGATCTAGACATATGGAGTACAAATAAATAATGAAACAATATTGGTCAGCATGGCAGGCAGTGGTCGCTTACATGGTTTCACATATATAGGCTGACATTGCTCTTTGCTCGTAGTCAGACAGGCATTTCAGTCAGTTTTCAAACTCTTCCTCTCCTTGGGCCTGACTCCATCCACCTACCTAAACATTTGTTACACGCCTCCTCATCACATCTAACCGAATTGCCATCTCTACAATGTACAGGCCGCGACATGAATTAATCACCTCTCTCTTCCCCTGAAGCAGCTCAGGAATATTTTCTTTCCAATGGAAAAAGAGCATTCTTAGCACCTTGGAGGTCTGAACTCCTTCACCTTTAGATGGGCTATCACACTGCAGGAAACTCAGCTATAGCTCTTGCAAACCCTAGATCCATTATCCTTAAGGGTTAAGCTTTCCTTTCCAATGTTTGCAAATTATAAAACAAATGTAAGCAGAGTCTGAATGAGCTCTCCCCTGACATCTAGTGGTGAGCTGTGGAAAAAGACTTCAGAAGCTGATCTCGTTTGCATGGACACACCCACCCTGCCTAGGTGCTCAGCATGATGGGATTGCTTGCCCAAATGATCACTTGTGGCTGGTGTTGGATCCCCTGTCTCCTTGTTATTGGGGCAGGAATAATAAAGCGTTGTTATCCTTGTTGTGTGAACCAAGGGCAGCAGAACTGTACCGGGCATACCCCAATGGAGGGACTCACCCTCAACTAAATGGCACTCGCTAGGCAGGGGACATGGGTTCCAAAGCCCAATGAGTTGAGAGGGGTGTGGGTTTTGTTTAAGGGTCCTTGATACCATTTGATCTTTCCTCTTGCCATTTAGACTCAACTGGGAGTCTTGTTATACGCTACAGAGCTGATTGCTGATAACTAGGTTTAAGTATTAGACCTACTTTGGGACAGTGTCTCTATTACCAGAGACTGCCCAATGTGTACCAGCAGTGAGGTTCCCCCACTAACAGCTGAAATCCCTGAGAGCTGTGTTAAGTGGGGGGGCCCCTGAAGATATCTTGGTGATGCCAGCCGGGCAGCTGACGGACAGGCATGGCCAGCAGAGAGGCTGGTGGAGAGGGCCAGAGCAGAGTCCTGCAGAGGCATGGCAATCGGCCATTGGGGCGACGAGCAGGTGCCCAAGCAGTGGAGCATGTAAGGTGCCTCCTTAACCTCCTCCCTTCACACAGAATGGGAGGTGAACTCTGCAGATGAACCTCTGAACTCTGGGGTTGCACTGGCCAAGGACAGCAACTGTGAGTGGGGTACAGAGAAGGGATGGGCACATTAAAGGAGCTTTTGGGTTGCTGGACTTAAGACCCTAAGGAGAAAAGGACACTGCCCAACTTACTTGGTGGTGGGTCTATTACTCATGGTTTGTGTTTATGAACCTTAATTGCGGTGTTTTCCCAAATTAATGCTGAATTACTTCCCTCCTTTTATTAAAAGTTTTTGCTACACTCAGATTCTGTGCTTGCGACAGGGGAAGTATTGCCTCTTAGAGGTGTCCGGGGGTGGTGTGTAATTATCCCAGGTCAACAGGTCGGGGGCTCCAGCCAGTTTTGTGTTGTATTGTTGAAAAGGAACCCCTAGATACTGAACCCAGCCCTTGTTGCTGCTAGCTCCACCTGGCAGAAGGGTTACTCAAAAACCCATGTTCAAATTAGGGGTAGCTCATTAAACCTCTATGCCTGCTTACATGTGCTAGCATGCAGGCTTAGCCTCTACAGTCTTGTGCTACCACTTGACAATGATCACACGCCCTTCAGCAGTCATGAGCTAAATGTGTGACAAATGCAAATGTTTGCACAGTCTTTGATGTCACAAACAAGGAATTACCACCTCAGCTCAGGGGTGAGTACAGGGAAATCTTTTACTCAGACACAAAAAATAAAAGAAACAGAAAAAAATCCCAGCTATGTAAATTGTTGTTAGTACAACTGTTTGCTTTTCTTCATATTTGCCCTAATGAAAGAATTTACTGGCCCAATCACTTTAATGTCTCTGGGGTTTGACTTTAATGGGATTTGGATCGAGCCCTAGATCCCAGAGCACTGATGTGCTTTATATCAGAGGGGTAGCCGTATTAGTCTGTGCATCTGAAGAAGTGGGTTTTTTACCCATGAAAGCTTATGCCTAAATAAATCGGTTAGTCTTTAAGGTGCCACCACACTCCTTGTTGGTTTTGATGTGCTTTTGCCCCTCTTATACAACATTTTAGACCTACCAGGTCCTTGTATGAGCTCATATGCAGTTACAATATGGTACCAGATAACTTGATCCCATGAAAACGAAGAGAGCAGTGTGGGGGGGAGGCAAAAAAACCTAACCGGCTTCAAAACTAAGTGTGGTTCATTTCTGGAGGGGATGAGGAGACTGCCTACAATGGCATGTAGGCAATCTGCGACTGCTAGTAGCAAATATCTCCAGCGGCTGGTGATGGGACACTAGATGGGAAGGGCTCTAAGTTACTACAGAGAATTTTTTCCCAGGTGTCTGGCTGGTGGGCCTTGCCCACATGCTCAGGGTCTAACTGATCACTATATTTGGGGATCAGGATGGCATTTTCCCCCAGGTCAGCTTGGCAGAGACACTGGGGGTTTTTCACCTTTCTCTAACACAGGAGTGGGTGGGTGCAGGGGCGTCCTTAGGCATACGCAGCTGCGTAGGGCACCATGAAATTTGGGGCACCAAATTGCCCCAAGTTTCATGGTGCCTTAGGCAGCTGCGTGATGTATACAGGGCAGCACCAGCCCCAGCGACCAGCCCTATCCCTTGGCCAGCCCCGCCGTGGGTTGCGCCCACTGCAAGGGGCAGGGCTGTCCCTAGGGGGGTGTGGGGCCCCAGACAACTCCCTCTGTCCCACCTCTTACCCTTCCCCCCTGTTCTGCCCCTGGCCCGCCCCATTCCACCTCTCCCCCAGCGACCCCGCACTCACCGGCAGCAGCGGGAAGCGGAGCAACCTGGCCCCAGCCTGCTCCACTCCACCAGCTCCCAGCTGCGTCGCTCCGCTTCCCGCCGCAGGTGAGTGCGGGGAGGTTGGGGAAATGATCGCCCTCCTGCACTCACCAGCAGTGGGAAACAGAGTGATACGGCCCCAGCCCGCTCCACTTCCGTTGCCCCAGCCTGAGCCATGTTGCTTGGATTGGGGAAAGGACGCCCCCTGCTCTCACCAGCGGTGGGAAGTGGAGAACCGCGGCTGGGAGCTGGCGGAGTAGAGCTGGCTGGGGCTGGGCTGCTCGGCTTCCCGCCGCTGCCGGTGAGTGCAGGGGGGAATCCCTTCCCCCAAGCGACACGGCTGGGGCTGGGGTGAGGGAAGTGGAGTGGGCTGCTCCTGGCCCCCTGCTAATCCCCTGGGCCACTCTGGGCCTGTGGGGCCCACAAAAGTGCCCCCCCACAGCTCCTGCCTCCCAGACCCTGCGGGGGGAGGCCTGGAGCCCCACACAGGCCCCCACCTCCCATGGGGGGCCTACACAGGGTACCCAAATGGCTAGGGACAACCCTGGGTGGATGAGGTTCTGTGGCCTGCAATGTGCAGGTGGTCAGACTAGATGATCATGATGGTTCCTTCTAGCCTTAAAGTCAATGAGTCTATGAGACCTCCATATCAAGGAAGAAGAGGGGGCTGAGGCAGTTTTTCAGACATTTCAGAAGTGAGTTTTTGTTTTCTTGAGGTCCATGGGTCTGTGACGAAGGATTCTCCCTTTAAAAACCTTTCTGAGGAATACCCCTCTCTCTGGTGCACAGCTGTTTCTTATAAGGTAAAACTCTGCTCTGTGGTAAGTAAGGTTGAATGTGAACTTACATTATTCCTGTAAACTTAATTTCTTTTTCAGCCAACCATAAATAGCTATTCCAAGACTTGGCAAACAAAGTCTAAGATCACTGTTCTCTTTCATTAACTATTTGTTTTATTGGTTTAAAGAAGAAATTCAGCCTTAATTCCTATGTATGTATCTAGATTCTTACATGGCTTCTATCACTGTCTGCTCTGAAAGCCACACATACATTAGTGGATTTATCCTCAACAAATCCCTGTGAAGTAGGGAACTGTTGTTATCCCTGCTTTACAAATGGGGAGATACATACAGAGCAAAAGTGACTTGGCCAAGTTCACAGAAGAAATCTCCAGAGCTGGAAATTAAATCCAAATCTCCTAATGTACTCCTTTAACTGCAAGCCCATGCTTCCTCCCATCTGAGTTGTATGTGTATTTGTCTACATAGATAGAAAATGATTACACAAAGACTATTTTTATAGTTCAGGAGATATTTAGAATCTAAATGCATGTGTGTGTTGATTCTCCTGGCTTCATTTTAGGACTTGGTTTATGGTTTTGTCTGCTCTGATGTAGCTGAAACATTGTTCTCTGTTTTACTTTACCCTGACTCAGTTTTACACCTCATACTAAATTTTTGAATTACTTAAAAAAATATAAAACTCAAGACTATTCCCAGAATAGAACTACTGGTTTTTTCCCCAACATTTTAATTTAAAAACATCTATTTTTGGCTCCTGAGGGTTTGCTGGATCTAGTATTGGCAATGGATGTTGTGCTTGGAAATTGACTCCTAGAGTAAAAGATTAAATAAAGTTGAGAGGCATTTTACAGTGGAGCAAGCTTGAAACAGGGAAACACTTCTCTAAAAAGCCACTGAATTGGCTGGTGATTTTATGCTTCTTTTGCTATTATTCAAGATAGAATTGTTTTCATACAGGGCCCTCTCAGTGCAGCTCTCTCATCTGCATGAGCCTGCGGTGAATTCCTAATAATTAATGATGGGCAGAGCTTAAAAGGTTGAGTTCACATACTCCTCAAACATTTTGGATGCTGCTCTGAAATGCTGACCCTAAAAACCCACCATCATAATGTCAGGGAAAATAAGAATGCAAATTAATTAGCCATTTCTGAAACACCATTGTCATATCTGTAGCCAGAAATGCGCAGATTAACCTTAGCTTTCTTTCACCTTCAGGTTCCCTTGTTTGTTTGTCACTGGCTGCATCCCTTCCAGAAATATGAAAGGTATATCAAACCAGACTCTGAAAGATGGGCAGCAAGGAGAGTATCAGCCTTGGCTACAAGTGCTCGCCAAATGGTTTTCTTTCAATATCAGATGGTAAAGAATGTCTTTGTGCTAATGTCTGCTTCTGCTGAGTTAGGTAACTGTTCACCATAACAGAAGAGCAATCGTGCACTTGCCCCGCCTTCTGTTTAAATTTCTGATAAATTACCTCAGAGAGAACTCTTGCTTTTATTCACATCTGCTGAACTATCCATGGGGGTGGGTTAGTGCTCGAGAGGGTGAAGTATGGATAGGAGTAACTGTTGTGTTAGTGCAGTTGGAGGAGCAGAAAACTGGTCCAATGACAGCTTCAGTGCCTCCACCTCCTCAATTTATGAACTATCGGCCTTATCAGGAGACAGCAATCTCTCTAGTGTTCAGAGGATGGTCTGGGAGCTCAGACACCTGAGTTCTAGTGGCAGGTCTGCAACTGGCTTATTGAGTGGCTTTCATCAAATCACTCGGCCTCTTGGTGCTCCTCTTCCCTCAGCTGCAAATTAGGGATTATATAACACCCAGTTTTGCAAAGTGCGTTGAGATTTTTGGATGACTAGAGCTAAGAGGATCTGTGTCTGTCCATGCCTCTGTGCTAGAATTCCAACCATGTTAGGGAACTCTATTAAAACATGGCTGCACCTTTACTATGTTGTAACACGGCTTAAGTTTTCCTGTGCATACCAGACCAAATCATATAATAACCAAGGGAAGGGAACCTCGTTAGCATATTTCTTTTAATGTGGTCACAATTTGATTTGGTTTAGTCTATGCAGGCAAAACTAAACCATGTTATGATATGGTTAGGACACAACCATGTTGTGGGTTCCCTAATGTATCTGGGATTCTACTGTAGAAAGGCCTAGAGTAATTGATGGAAGCTGTCTGTCTACCCTGATAGCTGCTATTCTCTGGAGTTTTTTCCCCGGGAGCAAATGTACAAACAGTTTTGATGTGAATATTGGTTTGGTTGACGTTTGGATTTTTCCCTCATTTTGTTTGTTTTCATTCTAACAGATGGATGAGTAAAGAGAATTGTTCAGCAGTAACTTCTTATCATTTCAGGTTTCAAATTACAGAAGGGTTCCAGCCCCATTCTTTGATGAATGAAGACCACTGCTATTGTAAATTATGATTCACTGCGTACTGCCTTCTGCGCCAGAACAGTTTTAGAATGTGCGTATGCTAGGTGTGCAGCTAAATAAAAAAAACACTGTGTGTGAGTGTTTGTCACATTGTATTTCATTACTTTTTTTTAAAATTGTTTAATTCTGTAGCAGATAAAATTCGTTCTTATTGTATGTTTGGAACGAGCTGACGAAGTGGAAAAGATTTTTACTTAGCTGGATTTAGACAAGACTTGGAAGCAAATGTGTGTCATGCGTAACACTGACCTCACTCAACTTTTCACTGTCAAGAAATGTTGCATGAATAATTTAAGACAATGATTGCAGTCATGAAGTGAGTGAGATTGGAATCTGGGGTATTTGTTATATTTCTGCTAATACCTCCAGCTAACGAGCCACCCTGTGCGGCAATCCAAACATTCAGCAGCTATTCAATTTGATGATGAAGATACTTAACTAGTTTCCACAAAATGAGCTGCTTGCTGCGTGGGCATTTTTTGTCCACTATGATTCTAGCAGTGTCCAGACTTAGCATTAGCAGCAGAAGTTCCCGTGCCAGCGCCAGAAATAGTAGTAGTAACAAGGTACCGCCCCAAGACATTCTTTGCACAACACTAACCTTCCTCTCTGTGCCCTCCCCTCCGAACTACGGACTGTCAGAGGAAGATACATAACTGTGCAGTTGATTGTCCTAAAATGAATGGTAAAATGTATTACGTTACACAAGGCCTGTCTGTGCACATGTAGTGGTGATCATTAGTTGTTTTAAATAGGAGGTAAAGCAATGCTGGGAAAGAATTTTCTGCTTTGGAAAGATATCCTGGTTCCAGTTATTTATTTTTCCACGTAGTGTTGTCACGGGACCTAGGACCCCACTGCCTGCACACAGAACAAAAACACAGCCCCTGCCCCAAAGAGCTCACCATCTTAGTATAAAGCAATCGATTGCAGATGGCTATCAGTATCTATATGTATATTTAATCCTGCCTAAGCAGGGTGGGGGAGGGACTAGATGATCTCTTGAGCTGCCTCCTCCCATATATTTCTGTGATTCTATCATCCTGCTTCCTTCCTCCTCCCCTTCTCTTGCTGTCTCTGAAAGACCCACTCCAGCTCTTTAAAAAAAAAAAAAAAAATCACAGCCATCCACAGCCTCTTCCTATCTCGCTCCCTCCAGTTCCTGGCTCTCGCAGAGACCTGGATCCCTTCATCTGACACTGCCTCTACAGCTGCCCTCTTAGGGAGGCCTCTCCTCTCTTACTCCCACCCTGGATCAGACCATGGGGAGGGTGTTGGGCTTCTCCTCTCCCATTCCTGCCACTTTCTATCCCTCCCACCTTTCCCTTCCCAGTCTCTCTCTTCTTCTGAACAGCACTGCACCTGACTCTTCTTTCCTTTCCCCCTCCATGCTGCTATGAGCTACTGTCCACCAAACTCCTCTTATCAGCCTTCCTCTCTGATCTCAACTCCTGGATCTCTCTCCCTGCCTCTCTTCACAATCTCCCACACTCATTCCTGGTGACGTCAACTCCCATCTGAACCCTAGCTGCATGTTTTCCTCCTCATCACCTCTTCATTCCACCTGCAGCTCAAGTTCAACACTCCCATGCACCACTAGAGTCGTTTGCTTGACTTGTTCTTCACCCAGCACCGTTCTTTTTCTGAGCTCTCTCCTGCTGAGTTCCCCCTCTTTGACCATCATCTGGCCTCTTTCTGCATACCCCATGAGCCCCTGCTCTCGCACCTTGTGACTTGCCCTTTCTGTGACTTGCAGTCCATCAATGTCTATGACATCCTGTCTGCTCTTAGCTCAGACCTCTCTTCCATTGATATGGTTGTTGATTCTCTCCATACTTCCCTCTCCTAGACTCTTTCTTGCTGCTCTCCCATAGCGAGATTGCCCTGCCAACCTCCAGCCCTGGCTCCCCACCCCAAACATCCGCTTCCTCCGCTTGTGCTCTCAGGCTGCCGTGCAACTCTGGTGGAAATCCTGTGACCTGGTTGACTTCCTCCATGACAAATTTGTCCTCTCCTCCTTCAGTTCTAGCATCTTCCTAGCTGACCAATTCTAATTCTACAACTTAATTGACTCCCACATCCACAGTCAGTCCCTTTTTCACTAGTTTTGACTCACTCCTCAAACCCTCCCCTTCTGCCTCCACTGCTTTCTTTGTACAGGTTCTTGCTAATTTCTTCCAAGAGAAAGTCCAAGTGACCTTTCCCTCCTACAACTCTCTTCCTCCCCTGTCACAGATGCAGAAGTTTCTCACCTGCTTTCCTCCCCTAACTCCTCCACTTGCCCCAATGGCTCCATCCCATCTCCTGAGCTCCCTTGTGCCCCCTCTCATCCCCTACTTTACTCTTCTCCCTAATCTCTCGCTCTCCTCTGGCTCTTTCCCCTCACAATACAAGCTTGCTTTAGTCTCTCCAATTTTTTAAAAAAGCCATTCTTGAGCTCATTGGCCTTTCCAACTACTGCCTCTCTCCTGTATCCCTCTAAGCTCACTGAACACAATCCCTGTCAGGCATTTCCCTCCTTCAATTCAATCCTCTTTGGGGCAGAGATTGTCTTTTTGTTCTGTTTGCACAGCCTCTAACACAATAGGGCCCTGGTCCACGAAGGGAGCTCCTAGGCGATATGGTAATACAAATCATCATCATCATCCTAGACCCACTCCAATTCTGCTTCCACCCCTTGCACGCCAATGAAATCAAACTTTCTCATGACTTCTTCCTAGCCAAAACTCCATCCTCATCCTTCTTGACCTGTCAGCTGCCTTCAATACAATCAACCATTCTACTTCTCTTGAAATCCTTGTCCTCCCTTGGCTTCAATGAAACTCTGTCCTCTCCTGGTTCTCCTCCTACTTCTCCTACCTCACTCCTTCATAGTGTCCTTCAAAGGATCCTCCTCATCCACACCTCTTCAGTTTTCTGTAGGGATTTGTCAAGGACCTGCTCCTAACACAGCACCCTTTGCGGGTGTTGCTGGGGCTGTGCACTCTCTCAGGTCCAGTTACTGCAGTGGGGTGCTCCTAGCACTCTGGCGATGATGGGTTCTCAGGCCGCAGGCTGAGCCCTTCTGGATATTTCTCCCCCTTTCGGAGTTCTGGGGAACACACAAACAGCTCAGTAGCCGCAAAAGAAAATAAAGGAAAAGAAACATACAGGCTGTCCCAGCCAGGACATTGGCCTCTCTTCCTTCAGTGGGGCCCCAAGTGGGCCACAGTCCAACTCAAAGTCCACTGGTTTTCCAGCAAAAATGACAGGAGATAGCCTCCCCTCTTCAGCCACATTCCTTTTAGTCCAGGGTGTGAGCTCTGCTTGCTACCAGGCCTCTTCCTAAGAGTTAGGAAGCTCAGCAATCAGCTCCTCACCCACAGCTGCTCTTACTGAGCTGACTGAGTGTCATGTTTTTAAACCCCTCCTCCATTCCTGGCATGACTTGCAGGTGCAACAGGTTGGGGCTACTCCAGCCCAGAGCAGCTCCTTAACCCCTTCTAGGCTGGTACAGGGATTATATTCTCCCTTGTTGAGTCCCCTTATCTCCTCCATCTCCATTTTATCTGTGGGTAAACTCGCCTGCAAACAGAAATTCAGCTACTATATCTATACTGACTCACAGATCTACCTTTCTTCTCCAGACCTGTCTCCTTCTGTCCAAGCTAAAATCTCAGTCTGTCTCTCTGACATCTCCTCATGGATGTCTAGTTGTTAGGTCAAGCTCAACATGGCTAAAACAGAGCTCTTAATATTCTCCCCCAACCCTCCCTGCTACATTCTTTCTCAATCACTGTGGACAAAACCACCATCCTATCTGTGACTCAGGCCCATAACCAGGGTGTCATCTTCAACTCCGACCTCTCTCTAGGTCAGGGGTCTCAAACTCAAATGACCGCGAGGGCCACATGAGGACTAGTACATTGGCCCGAGGGTCGCATCACTGACCGCCCCCCCCCAGCTGCCCTGGCCCCGCCCCCACTCCACTCCTTCCATGAGGCCCTGCCCCTGCCCCCATTCCAACCCCTTCCCTGAAATCCCTACTCCAGCTCTGTCCCCTCCCTGCCCCTGAGGCATGCAGGAGGGGTGTGGGGTGCAGGAGGGGTGTGGGGTACAGCAGGGGGCTCAGGGCAGGGGGTCGGGGTGCAGGAGGAGTGCGGGGTGCAGCAGGGGGTTTGGCTGCAGGAGGGGTTTGGGGGGCGGGCTCTGGCCTGGCGCGCACCAGGGGCAGGGCAGTGAACTGGAAGACTTTGAAAGACTTTGGTATCCCGAAAGGGGAACACTGAGTGACCTAGCTGGAGGGCTAAGTCACAAAGGAGATGCTGTGGGTCCTGGAGCGAGAGAGGAGCTGCAGAACAGAGAGAGTTGGAGCAACAGCGTGCAAACTGCAGAAGGGGGCGTCGGTCTCAAGAGCTAATCCCCAGAATGACCAGGAGGAGGCGCCAGCGCGGCGGTGAGTGGTGTACCCTCTGACACCTTGCCTTGGCCTCGGAAACAGCTGACCCATTTAGGCTAAATTTTCAAAAAACAAAAACAAAAAAAACAATTCAGCCTGAGGCAGACATGTGGCATGAAAATTTTCAGCTCAAATGGTTAAAATACGACAAAGTTATAAGTAGCTGTAAACAGGGTCTTATAATGGGTAGTGTCGGGCAACTTTAATAAAAAGCAGCACTATCATCCCTGCCTATGATGTATATTATTTTTAAAATGCCAAAGGGAAAAGGATTTAAATTTGCCAATACATGGTTTTCACATGTGTAAAACCAGGAACATCCTGTCAGATCTGCATGAAGGGTGAGTACATGATGCCCTTCTTTAGCAGTTCCTTTTCTGGTGTTTTGTTTGGATGATATGAGACAGACTTTAATTTGAAACTCCAAATTTTAAAAAGAAAATCCAGTGAACCTGCTCCCACAAGTTCTAAAGAGGAACCAGGACGTCAATAGATTATCAATGTATATTTAGCAACTATAACTGGGAAATCAAATGACAAACAATACAATCCACAACACACTTCTCCTGCACTGTTCTGTATGTGGATTTTATACAATTCCAGCTGCAGTCCTTAACAGCACATCATGGTTACTCTCATAGACTCACAGAGTATCAGAGTTGGAAGGGACCTCAGGAGATCATCTAGTCCAACCCCCTGCTCAAAGCAGGCACAATTCCCAATTTTTTTTGCCCCAGATCCCTAAATGGCCCCCTCAAGGATTGAACTCACAACCCTGAGTTTAGCAGGCCAATGCTCAAACCACTGAGCTATCATGGCTGATGAAATTGCTGGTTTTCTGTATTTTTTTCCCTCAAATACTGAATTTTTCTCAACTTTTTTTCCTCAAATACTGGACTTAATTCACATTTAATCTTAGATGAATCATTTGATGAATTTTAAGACACCAGTGTTACCCGCCCCTCCCCCAAGCAAAATGGCTGAGCCAATAAAACTCCCTTCATCCGGTGAGTGGTCTTCACTTCCCTGTGACGACCAATTTTAAAAATACACCATGTACCACTAGCTTAGCTAATGCTGTTCACCTTAGCTGTGTAGGGGTGGAAGCTGCCCAAAGATAGAAAAATCCATCGTTACGTGCTAGCCTCCTGTCTAAATGGCTGGTGGCCTTTGTCACAAGTTGTGGAGCACTTATGTTCTCGCGCCACCCCAGTTTGCAAGACCAGCAGGGTTGAGAGTGGGCAGATACTGAAAAGCCCCTCCAGATAAAGGGATGCTGGCCTCAAGCCCTGCAGCTTATGCCCAGCAGCTCCCACTCTGAACCCTCCTGCAGCCACTCCGCAGCCATGGCAACACAGCAGATCCAGTGCTCAAGCTAGCATTGGGTACCAGTACAGAGCAGAGTCACAGAGCACACAGCAGTCGTTAATGCACTAACAAAAGGCACTAACTTCCGCCAATTTATCCAACAAATCAGCCACAGTCTGGGGGAGAAGTGCAAACTGCTTAGTGTGGCTCCTCCCCAGCTCTGGCCCTGCCCACTAGGTTGCCAGTTTTGGTTGGACTGGATGTACTGCTGGAGGTTTCATCACATGACTTAATCTTTAATTCTTGGAGACTCCAGGACAATCCTGGAAGGCTGGCAACAGTACTGCCCATCGTGTTTTGCAGAACTCAGCAAAGCATCCCATGTAGCCACGATTTCCCTCCACATGGCCCCACAGGGGTTCTTACCATATATTTTCCCCTTCTGTGCTGTGCAGCATGGGAGAAGGAAACATGGGCCAGAGTAAGTATGGGGAGAAAAGGTGTTTGGTACTTGCCCCTCCTCTGGTTCGTTAACATTTAATCCATTCCTGATTGACCTTTCATTTTCCCCTGAAAAACTGAAATTGCGTATCCAGAATTACTAGTTCTTCAAACTCTGCAGTAGGCCACCCTGCCTCTTCTGCTCCCTGCCAGCAGTCTACCTTTCCCCACTGCTTTTGAATGAGCATAACAAAACACAGTACATATCACCTGCTAACCTCTGGCTAGCCCACACAGACAAGTCTCTCTGCTGCTACCAGCTAACGGAGTTACTCCTTTAATTCAAATAGCAGTAGCCCATGGTTTTGGTCCAGGGTTCAAACCCTGCTGATGACACCTGGGGAGGAGGCATCACTATATCAGCATCCTGGAAGAGGCACATAGGAGGTACACACAGTCCTCCTGGAAGTGCTGAGTTAAAGCATTTGGAAAGAGAAAATACATAGCAGACAGCAAGCAACAAAGGGAGGATGGACTGACTGAAAAGATGACAAGCTGCAAATGCCATGAAGAAAGACACACAAGAGGGGAAGGGATGCAAGTGAAGGGGCACTGTCACATAAAGAAGCATTATATTTCACTTACTTGGAGAAAAAAGGATTTGGAGAGAGAGCATTAGCAAGGAGAAATGATTTGTCTCTTATTTTCAAACAGCATAAATTCAGCCACTTACTGTATTAAACCAATGGCTTTATTCAGCAGAAGACAGACACAAATGGTTCACTCACCAGCAGGTACTCTGTGTGCACTGATCCTAGTCAAGTTTATAAACCGAGAGGTTGGAGTCCGATAATGATGTGAATTTCCCATGCTGAGCAGGAGCCTTTTAGTATTTAGTGAGAGAGAACTCACCATGCTGAGTGGTTAGAAAATCATATCCTTCTACAATAGAATATCCTTCTGTTCATCCTTTTGTGCTTTCCAAACCGCCTTCAAAAGGTCTTAAGAAGAGAAAACTTAAATGGGCCTGACTTCATCTCACTGAAATCCTAACATCTTTTTGTCGTAGTAGTTATGGCTTTAAAATCCTACAGTTAAGATGTTTCATAGCCTGTTAGACGGATAACTCCTTCAAATCATAGAATCCTAGAATATCAGGGTTGGAAGGGACCTCAGGAGGTCATCTAGTCTAACCCCCTCCTCAAAGCAGGACCAATCCCCAACTAAATCATCCCAGCCAGGGCTTTGTCAAGCCTGACCTTAAAACTCCTAAGGAAGGAGATTCCACCACCTCCCTAGGTAACGCATTCCAGTGTTTCACCACCCTCCTAGTGAAAAAGTTTTTCCTAATATCCAACCTAAACCTCCCCACTGCAACTTGAGACCATTACTCCTTGTTCTGTCATCTGCTACCACTGAGAACAGTCTAGATCCATCTTCTTTGGAACCCCCTTTCAGGTAGTTGAAAGCAGCTATCAAATCCCCCCTCATTCTTCTCTTCCGCAGTCTAAACAATCCCAGTTCCCTCAGCCTCTCCTCATAAGTCATGTGTTCCAGCCCCCTAATCATTTTTGTTGCCCTCCCCTGGACGTTTTCCAATTTTTCCACATCCTTCTTGTAGTGTAGGGCCCAAAACTGGACACAGTACTCCAGATGAGGCCTCACTAATGTCGAATAGAGGGGAACGATCACGTCCCTCGATCTGCTGGCAATGCCCCTACTTATACATCCCAAAATGCCATTGGCCTTCTTGGCAACAACGGCACACTGTTGACTCATATCCAACTTCTCGTCCACTATAACCCCTAGGTCCTTTTCTGCAGAACTGCTGCTGAGCCATTCGGTCCCTAGTCTGTAGCGGTGCATGGGATTCTTCCGTCCCAAGTGTAGGACTCTGCACTTGTCCTAGTTGGACCTCATCAGATTTCTTTTGGCCCAATCCTCTGATTTGTCTAGGTCCCTCTGTATCCTATCCCTACCCTCCAGCGTATCTACCTCTCCTCCCAGTTTAGTGTTGTCTGCAAACTTGCTGAGGGTGCAGTCCACGTCATCCTCCAGATCATTAATGAAGATATTGAACAAACCGGCCCGAGGACCGACCCTTGGGGCACTCCACTTGATACTGGCTGCCAACTAGACATGGAGCCATTGATCACTACCTGCTGAGCCTACCTACCTACCGACAATCTAGCCAGCTTTCTATCCACCTTATAGCCCATTCATCCAGCCCATACTTCCTTAACTTGCTGGCAAGAATACTGTGGGAGACCGTGTCAAAAGCTTTGCTAAAGTCAAGGAACAACACGTCCACTGCTTTCCCCTCATCCACAGAGCCAGTTATCTCATCATAGAAGGCAATTAGTCAGGCATGACTTGCCCTTGGTGAATCCATGCTGACTGTTCCTGATCACTTTCCTCTCCTCTAATTGCTTCAGAATTGATTCCTTGAGGACCTGCTCCGTGATTTTTCCAGGGACTGAGGTGAGGCTGACTGGCCTGTAGTTCCCAGGATCCTCCTTCTTCCCTTTTTTAAAGATGGGCACTACATTAGCCTTTTTCCAGTCTTCCGGGACCTCTCCCGATCGCCATGAGTTTTCAAAGTTTTCAAAAAAAAAAAAGTTTTCAAAGTTCTTGTTTAGGCAACAACAAAAATATCAATCTACCAAATCCTGTTCAATACATAGAAAAGAATTTGATTTCACGTGCAGTGACTGGATTTTTGGATGTTTTGTTAACTCTGCTTGCACAGCACCTAACACAAGGGGGACTCCCTAGGGGTTAGTGTAACACAAATAATAAAGGACAACTATACTTTGAGCTCAATTCGGCAATAAATTAGTCTGATTTACCCTGCCATGTGTAGCATGCAAACCTACCATAATCATGCTAAATTTTAGTGTTAGTCATTGCAGGGTATAATCTCATCTCATTTAACTTCTGGAAAATCAAGATGAGAACAGACCAATAAGCATAAATATACTTTTTAAAAAAAACAAATTAAAATTAGCATTAACCCTGTTTTTGCAAAGATTGTACAAAACAGTAAGAATAATAAATATGAGCCCACTGTAAAAATCGATAATTTAGTCATATAAAGAACAGTGATCCTGAAATAATACAATTAATAGTAATCCAAGAGTAGCTGGAAAAACAGTAGTCTAACATCCAGATAGGGGAATTGTACTAGATATTTTAATGCCTCCAGTGTTGTGCTGTGCAATAAGTCCTCCTGTAATTTATCTTTCTAGTATCTCGTCACATATGAGAGTTCCCCTCAAGCATACATCCCTGTGCTATACTCAGTTTATCAAATACAAATTCTGTGTTACCCTCTGTATTCTTTATTTCCACATACTTTAATCTACTGCTGCCACATCTTACTTAACCCAAGAAAGTGGATGACTAGACTGGACACCAACCGAAAGGCCAATAAAGTACTTTCTGTAGCACCATTTACCCCTAATGGTGACCTTATGACCTTCCCAATATACTCAAGTGGCCTGGTTTTCAGAGGTATTGAACATCTTTAGCTCCATTGATCTTACCTGAGTCGGTGAGTGCTCAGAACTCCTTAAAAAGAGGCTAAAACTGTGCCTATCTGATCTTAAAAGCTCTAAATAACTCCAAGTAACAATAACTAAGATGTTTCTATTTAGGATTTCATTTTGACAGAGTGGTTGAAAAACATCCGTACATGAAGCTACCCAGCAGATATTTTGGCACATTATCAGCAGTGAGAACACCGGGCCAAATCTATGCCTACATTCTCTGTGTGAAGCTGACCTCTGGGGATGTTGACATACACTACAGAATAGCATAAATACATACCAGCTGTCAACCGGAACGTATTATACTCAATAAGGTCATTGAATTTCCAGCACAGATACAAAGCGCAAAATCTAAGTCGTATGTAAGTGGATGCCACATCCATAGAAATCTTTGGATCGAATCCAGCAGGAAGGTAAATGATGTAAGTTGGTAAGTAAGCACATATGAGCAAGTGCATGGAGTAAATGTTATAAGTGCATAATTTCATATGTGATGGGGGACTAGCAGGAAAAGCATGATCGGTAAAGCCAGGAAAGCTGTAGTCATACTAGAATGAAAGGTTCTGGGATTCTGCAAACGGATGCAAAGCTCTTCTGTTCACAGGCTCCACCCCGGGCCCTGCCACCGTTCCGCCCCCGCCCTCACTCTGCCCCCTCCCCTCCCCAGCACCTCCTGCCCACCACCGAACAACTGATCCACGGCAGGCTGGAGGTGCTGGGAGGAAGGGGGAAGAGCTCATTGGCAGGGCCACCACTGGGTGCAGAGCATCCACTATTTTTTTCCCGTGGGTGCTCAAGCCCCGGAGCACCCAGGGAGTTGGCGCCTACACTTCTGTTAACCCACCCTCTTACCAAAAGTTAGAGCCTTGCATAAAGCTTCAATGTAAATTCTGCTGAGTCATCTTACATAGTTAATTCTACCAGAATATAGGAGAGGAGGATGTGACTCTCTGTTCAGAGCGAACGAGAGGCAGAGATAGAGAGAATGTGCAAGAAACCCTAGGAACAGCTAGACTTTGAGCAGGAAGCTTGGACTGAGGTTTATGCTCTGTCATTATGGTGTGGGAGATCAATACAGATAACATTGGGAATGGGAGTAAGTTTCACAGCTGGAATGGGGTGAGAACACCACCTGCTCATACATGTTTTATCTTACAAAGCTCTGTCTTTTTGTTCTGTGCTTGTATAGTGCATAGCACAATGGGCTATGACTGGGGCTCGCAGGTGTTACATGATACAAATAATAACAACAATAATAATGCACCTTGCTGTTAGTTGCTTTTCTTGTTGTAAATTACACTTGTTCTGCACATCCATAAAAATGTCAGATTGGTGCATGCTGCAGTACTTTACCACTTATGTCTGTTTTATAACCAAATTACACCCAACATGTAATCTAGCTTATTACTTAAATCAACACAGAGTTTGTCACAAGATGATTTTACATAAAATTTAAATACTACTTAAGAAAAAGTGGGCATTAATTAGTGGTCAATTACAATGAAACTCCTGTGCAGCACAATAGCATAGGCATAGGCATTCTAAAAGTGTTTCAAGAGATTAATGTTCACTGCATTGCAAACCAAAAGAATTAGGGCCCAATCTATTAAGTGAATTGAAAGACACCCTCCCCTCATTGATTTCAGTGGTCATTATATCATGCCCTTAATGACTTGCCATTTACTGCACACTGTCACTGACAGTTCTTAAACTCAAAACATTTTGTAGAAATGATAGGGTGAGACTATCAAATTATTGCCCAAAAACCTCATGTGTGTCTCAATCATGTGTGTCCCTTAGTTGGCTTTGAAAATCTTAACCTCAATGTTGTGTGTGTGTGTGTGTGTGTGTGTGTGTGTGTGTGTTCACCATTTTTAAAGTTAGCCTGGCAGTGAAGCCACTATTATAACTGTTATAATTACAGCATTGCTATGCTCCACCACTGATCTTCACTGGAGAAAGTCCTAAATATGCTGTGATCACCAGTCTCTCTTTATAATAAACAGCCATTTTATTGTTGTCAACAGTTATAGAGGGTGTTGGCCAAAATTTCTCCTCCTCCCTCACTCCAGTATTGTGCAGTGGTTTACTGAGTGCCAATTAGTTGTTAACTCCACCCAGAGGTGGCTGCCTTCAATGGTGCTCTATTTATAAATTTTGTTTTGGGATCTTTAAGAATGAAAGCATCTACATAAAGGTAAAATATTATTTGCATCTCTCAATTAGTCTATTCGGTTTTGCTTCTGTTTTCTTAATCTGCTTCAGAATAACCATGTTTACCTTGTCATAATAGTATCGGAGTGCTCTGCTCAGCTTGTCATAATTCATATTAGTTTTGTTTTTTCTGAGTCCCCACAGCTTGGCCACCTCTTCTGCTTTGAGTAGCTTGAATTCCCCATCGTTAGATGTCCAGCAGATCAGGTGCTCATGTTTCTGATCCAGCAGCAATTGCAATAGGAACTGCCACAGTGTGATTGCACTCTCCATACCTACAATGGACAAAAGACAACACTGTGTGAAAGGCATTCAGTAGCACAGATTTAAGCTCTAGGTTCATCTCAGCCCTAATCTTCATGTAGGATTCATTCTACACAGCTAAAAAACAGTTTGGCAAAGGAAGGTGAAAGGCACTAAAAAATAATTCTAAGCACAAAAATACAGAAGACCGGCACTCCCACGTCACAATTCTAGTTGTAGCATTCTTTTCCCCCCGTTAATTTTTGCTAAAACATACACACCGCAGTGAAGGGAAAGTAAAACACTGTACATGTGGTTCATATAAACCCCGTGTCATTTCCAGGCCCTTAGCACTTCCCATTTCAATTCCTGCATCAACCACCTCTCTCTGGCCTCCTTGTTCCCACATTGCTCCTTTACAATCCATACAAAACATGGCCTCTAAAAATAGTCTTCTTGCCCATCAATCTGACTGGTCACTTGCCTTTTTGAACTCCTCCACTGTCTCCCCCATATCCACTGCATCATGTTTAAATTTAGCCTCATTTACAATGCCCTCCATAACTCTGCCTCTGCCTACATAATCTCACTGCATCTTTGTCACCCCTCCCCCACTAATGACGCCAGTCTTGATACTTCATCAGCCTGCTTTTCCATATCTATGCTGGTTCCTGCTCTCAGAATTCACCCCCAGGGTACTACCCTCTCTTCAGGAAAACCTCCTGATATTGCAAGGAGCACAAGAAGGGAGACAGGAATTAAATTCATTTTTCTATTCATTTAACTAAACATACATGCTGCTGTGAGGTGACCTGCCTTACCATAGTGACTGCGTAATCGTATTGCTGTAATCCCTCTCCTTCCTCACCAATCCTCTTTCTCTGCTGCTTTGTCACCTCCTTTGTTGCATCATGTCTGCACTTGAACTGTCAGCTCTTTGGAGCAGGGACCATTTTATCTGCAATGTAAGGAGCCTAGCACACTTGGGAAGTGTAAAATAATTCCCCCAAAGTGATTCACCTTAAACATTCCTTCAGTTATGTAAGAAGTATCTTGCCCTTCAGTATCGCAGGTGCAGCTGGCAGCTAGGAGAAAAATTTCAGAAGGCCCTAAGTCAGTTGGAAGAGTACATCCCATTTTAAAAAGTGATTTAGGAAAATAATCCAAATTAACTAAAAATGTGAATTTGAAGTGGATTAATTAAACCACATCAAACTTCTGTCTGAACACCCTCATTCATAGAATCATAGGACTGGAAGGGACTTCGAGAGGTCATCTAGTCCAGGCCCTGGCACTCATGGCAGGACTAAGTATTATCTAGACCAGTGGTTCTCAACCAGGGTATCCGTCAAGCATGGCTGGCATTAGACTCACAGTCTGTGGCCGCAAGCCCCAACACCTGGGGCTGAAGACAAAGCCTGAGCAATGTAGCTTTGCAGTTTCCCCTGTGGCGTAGGGCCCCGGGAAATTGCCCTGCTTCCTGCCCCTTAATGCTCGCCCTGGCTTTTACATGGAGAAAAACAGTTGTTGTGGCACAGGTGGGCCGTGGAGTTTTTATAGCATGTTGTGGGGGGGCTGGGTGCGGGCTCAGAAAGAAAAAGCTTGAGAACCCCTGATTTAGACCATTCCTGACAGGTGTTTGTCTAACCTGCTCTTAAAAATCTCCAATGATGGAGATTCCACAACCTCCCTAGGTAATTTATTCCAGTGCTTAACCACTATGACAGTTAGGAAGTTTTTCCTAATGTCCAACCTAAACCTCCCTTGCTGTAATTTAAGCCCATTGCTTCTTGTCCTATCCTCAGAGGTTAAGAACAATTCTTCTCCCTCCTCCTTGTAACAACATTGTATGTACTTGAAAACGGTTATCATGTCCCCTCTCAGTCTTCTCTTTTCCAGACTAAACAACCTCAATTTTTTCAATCTTCCCTCATTGGTCATATGTTCTAGACCTTTAATCATTTTTGTTGCTCTTCTTGACTTTCTCCAAGTTGTCCACATTTTTCCTGAAATGTGGCGCCCAGAACTGGACACAATACTCCAGCTGAGGCCTAACCAGCACAGAGTAGATTGGAAAAATTACATCTCATGTCTTGCTTACAACACTCCTGCAAATACATCCCAGAATTAAAGTGGCCTTAATTCAGTTTACTTTAACTCACTCTGAAAGTGATTTAAGGCCACTTTAATTCTGAATAAAAGCATCATGCAGGGATTAAATACAGTTTAACTAATCCACTTCAAATTCACACCTTCAATGACTGCATATTAATTTTTGTGGGTGTCCCAGTGTAGACAGCCACTTCCTTTTATAAAACCCTCTCTTCTATTGCTTATATAGTAACAGAAGAACTAGGGCATTTCAGAGAGCCAATATTCTGATTTGCCATATGTGTGCACACACAAATCACGATTCAGGATTGTTAACTTTGAAGGTCAGGCTATTTTTACAATCAAAATTTCATTTTCAATTGACCTTTAAACTAGAAAATAAATAAGCAGGGTTTTTCTCATTTTCAGTAATTTTGAAATGTCTCAGCATGTAAATATTACCTCTAACCATTGGTATAAGTATCAGGCCTAGTCATTCAGGCTTTTGTGACTGTTGCTCTAGGTATCCAAATAGATAATTAGTTGCTATCCCTAAATCGGGGGGGAAAGGAGTGGAAAAGCCACTAATGCCATATTATTTTTTTTTTAGCACTTGCTTAATTGCTTGTTTAATTCTGACCTTGTTTCACATATCTGATACAGATATAAGAATCCCAGTATTATCAAGTTTCCGAGTAGCAGCCGTGTTAGTCTGTATTCGCAAAAAGAAAAGGAGTACTTGTGGCACCTTAGAGACTAACCAATTTATTTGAGCATAAGCTTTCGTGAGCTACAGCTCACTTCATCGGATGCATATCAAGTTTACTGGATTTTTAGGAGTATCCATTGTCTACATCTAAGTCCAGCAAACGAAATTATCTCCAAAACAAAATTAGTAGGGTCTAAATCACTACGGTTCTAATATTATTCTACGGCGCAGCCAGTGTGTTTATCGGGCTTACAGCTCTACAGTTCTGTTTGGTGTGACTGCCACAAGGTGGCACAAGGCTTCTAGCTATTCAACCATGTGAGACTGTATGTACCAGTATAAGCAGTTCACTGAACTTTAGGTTTTCCTCTTCACTCATATACATCAGGGTGTTAATTAATGTTTGTTGCTTTTCACTCACTAGAAAAACAATCCACTAGGTCCTTTGATAAACAAAATGAAACTCTGCATGTAGACTATTTAATGACAAAAATAAATAATTTATTCTTCACCAAAGTTAATTTACTGAGTCAGCTAAAGATAGTGGAGAATTTAGTGAATATCTTTAGGGGGGAGGCAAAATAGAATTGGGAACTTGCTTTGGACTAAATCATTTCATAACACACACACCAAAAGGGGTTTTCCAAATTTGTCCTTTTTCTTATGACTGCAAAGGCCTCATTTATCCATTACATTTGAAAATTCAATTTGAACACAAAAGGCAGGAATACATAGCCGACGACTCCCAGATGTGCAATGTAACAATAATAAAGTCTACGACAGAGGGCAGAGGTCCATGTTGTCATGGGGAGCCATCCCAGTCTTTTCAACAAACCAGTTTTTAAGTTAAATATAAAACATATATTTAGAATTAAAGGCACAGCATCTATTCCGTTACTTACATTTTTATGCAAATTTTATGTATTTTTATACAAATCCTTTTTTACCCAGTGCAGGGTAAGAAAAAGGGTATAAACACATAAAAAAATACAGATATTTAAAGTTACATCACTTGCCTTTAAAACAGATATAGTCTACTGGCAGAGGTGAAAGTAATCCAGTCCGGTCTGGACTGGTCTGGCGTACTGGCAAGAGCCAGTACGCCGTGCTGGACTGGACCGGCTTCCCCCGGCTGGCGCTTTAAAGGGCCTGGGGCTCCCCGCAGAGGCTGGAACCCCTGGCCCTTTAAAGCGCTGCCAGAGCCCCACTGCCAGAGCCCCGGGGGTAGTGGCAGCAGGGCTCCGGCGGCGCTTTAAAGGCCAGGGGCTCCGGCCGCTGCGGGGAGCCCCAGGCCCTTTAAAGCGCTCCCAGCTGCTGGAGCCCCGGGGTAGCGGCAGCAGGGCTCCAGCGGTGATTTAAAGGGCCCGGAGCTCCACTGTGGTAGCGGCAGCCGGAGCCCTTTAAATCGCCCCTGAGTCCTAGGGCTCCCAGCAGCTTCTGCAGCTGGTAGCTCTGGGGGCGATTTAAAGGGCTCGGCCCCGCCTCTTCCAGCTGAGTCCATGCCTCTTCCAGCTGAGACCACGCCCCCCTGCTCAGGACTCCGGAGTACCAGTAAGTCCTTTAAGTTACTTTCACCCCTGTCTATTGGATAAATAAGTATTTAGCCTTCCATGGTGGATTTATCCAAGACATTCTGCTTAATCATGTAGCTCTATTCATCTGACTCTCACATATATACACTAGCCCAAGGAGTTAAAAAATCTGTTTATTTTATTACACAGGGAGCAGGCTCATAACCATATTGTTAAAAATACATTTTTATTTGAAGAAAAGGAGTACTTGTGGCACCTTAGAGACTAACAAATTTATTTGAGCATATAAATGCATCCGATGAAGAGAGCTGTAGCTCACGAAAGCTTATGCTCAAATAAATTTGTTAGTCTCTAAGGTGCCACAAGTACTCCTTTTCTTTTTGCGGATACAGACTAACACGGCTGCTACTCTGAAACCTGCCATTTTTATTAGAGTTTCTCCCCTATAATTAATAATATACAATATAAAGAAATATCCTGCACAATTTCAGTTTACATCTGGTGCTTCTTTGAAATGATAAGAAGCATCTGAAATCATCAACTTCTTTCACTCTGGGAAATTAAAAATATATTAAACTGTTTTATACTTTTGTAAAACAAATCTCCTGGGCTAAAATCTTGAAGACAGAATTTCAATTGAAGAAATTAAGAAGGGTAAGGGGTTATGAAAACACCAACACAACCTTCACAATCATGATGACATAAATCATATTACTAGAATAGTTAAGACCCACAATGTGCCTTTCTTTGCTTTTAGAGCTGGACGACATCCTCTTCTCTATATCAGAGGAAAGTTTAATTGGACCTTAACTGGTTTAGAAGTGTGTTTGCTGCAGCAGATTCCTGACCCTTCAGCCCTGACCAAGAGCATGTATTATAGGTGATGCAGGTAGTGACAACTATAGCTAAGGTTGCCCAACAGTTTTCATTATAAAACCCTGTTTCCAGTTGCTTGTAACTTCCACAAACTTAAACTGTACAGGTTGAAATTTTCCATGCCGGGCGTCTGCCTCGGGCTGATTTTATTATTATTTTTTTTTAAGTTTTAAATAAAATGGGTCAACTGTTTCCAAGGACGTGGTTAAGGAAGAATATATGGAGCTGTGGAAGAGGAGGAAAGGAGCAGGGGGATAGCAGCAGGGGAGGGGATAGGGCAGGGAAAGGCTGGGGGTGACAGAGTCCAAAGGGTCCGTAATCCCCAGAGAACACTCCCCCGCAGAACCTAGAATAGTCTAATCATTCCTTTGCTGTCTAGCAAATAGCTGTGAAATCTACTGGCAAAGCATAGGTGTCCATCCCCTCTAGTCAATTTTGGCTTCTGTCTCTGTCCCTCAGTGGCCATGTGTAAAATGAGCATAATAGCATTTCACCTCTCAGGCGCTGCAAAGATGATTTCATTAATGTTTGTAAAGAACTAAGATACAGTACAGTAGATTCCAAATACCAGCAACTCCTCGGTGGAGAGCCAAAAGTTGCTATTAATCTACGGTTGCCAATAAGCAAAAAGGCGCCTTGTAGGGCTGCAGCCAAGGAACATACCTTCCCTGGCTGCAGCCCCGCAAACCTCCCTGCAGTCAGTGCTCAGCAAATCCCAGTGCTTCGTTCCAGCGCTGTGGCTCTGGAAGGAAGCGCTGAGACATGCAGAGCACCAACCGCAGACAGGTTTGCGGGGCTGCAGCCAGGGAAGGAAGCATTACAGCTGCACAACACCTCTCCCTGCACTCTCCGGGCTGCATTCTGCCCTGACACTGAAGGCCCAAGCTTGGTACATCCATTCACTTCCTTCTCTGACTGCAATCCCACAAGCGTGCCTGTGGACAGGGCTCTCTATAGGGAGCAGGGGTACTAGAATGTGCTGAGCCTGGACCCACAGCGCCAGGGCGGAACCCAGCACAAGGAGAGCACTGGGAGAGGTACAATGCAGCCCCATGGCCACCAGCACGCTGCTTCCTGTGGAAAGCCACCCCATCCAGCCTCCCGGCTGCCCTGCCTGCAACCTGCCCGGGTTCCACATGTACCAGAGCTTCCTCCCCTGGCTGCAGCCCTGTAAACCTGTGGGTGGCCTGGGCTTTCCACAAAGAAGTTGTCAATAGTTGGCATGCCTGTCGCCAATATCCTGACCAATTAACATTCTAGTCAACTGGACCGAATCGGTTCCAGGCAGAATGTTGTTATTAACAGGTTTACTATTAAGCAGAATCTATTTTGCTACAATAAGAGCCCCACAGAAAAGCCAGAGGAAATTAGTAGAGCTGGTTGGGAATCTCTGTCAGAATGATTTTCCAACAGAAAATGCAGTTTCTGCAAAATCAAAATTTTTGCTGAAAATTTTCAATTTTCTGTCAGGAAAATCTAAATGAAATATTTCATTTTGGGTGGGTTAGACCCAAATTGGAATATTTTGGTTTCTGAACTAAGCCGAAACATGTTGTTTCAAATCAGTTCAAATCATTATTTGGGACCCCCATTCTCTCCTATGGGCTGGACTCCCCGGAGAACTACACCTTCCCATAATGCAATGTGGATTTCCCCCTAATCGACCTACATGGTGCATCATGGTCAGATGGCTCTGCATGCATTACAGAAGATGCAATCAAGCCAGGAAGCCTAGCCCAGATAGGGAAATGGTGGCATCGAGCTCCCAAATTATAGTTCCTACGAAGCAATGAGCCACTGTAGGACAATGTAGTTTAATATTGAACTAACTTGAAAAAAAGCGTTTTGATACATTTTGACTTTGGCAATGTCAATGTTTAGTTTCAATTCAATATGTCAAAACATTTTTATTTTGACATTTCTGAATCAAAATTTTTGAAAATTTCCATTCCACAAAAAAAAAAAAATCCACTTTTTGTCCCAATTTGGGAAAAAAACAAATGCTGAAATGTCAGAATTTCCCATGGGAATTCTTAATTTTGCTCAGCAAACCCAGAAATTAATATTTTTTTACTCAGTGCAAGGTTTGAATAGTGTATAATAAATAATGCCTGCGGCCACACATTGAATGATGAGTATAAAAAGAAATACTGACATGTAACTACTCAATGAACATCTATGCTGTGCACTGAATGAGTCAGGGGCTCTGTGGAAAATATTGTATGTGATCAAATAATTAAAGAACGTATAATAATGCATATGCACAAGGGGGCTGAATTAAGGTTGTACTGGCAACCTTAATTCTGGCATTCCTAACTTTTCAGTGGTTTCAGAGTAGCAGCTGTGTTAGTCTGTATTCGCAAAAAGAAAAGGAGTATTTGTGGCACCTTAGAGACTAACCAATTTATTTGAGCATAAGCTTTCGTGAGCTACAGCTCACTTCATCAGATGCAAGTGAGCTGTAGCTCACGAAAGCTTATGCTCAAATAAATTGATTCGTCTCTAAGGTGCCATAAGTACTCCTTTTCTTTTAACTTTTGAGTGTTTGACTTTGCAACCTTAATGTTCTTTACATGTAGGGGTTTCTGATGTAGTACAGTTGTGGAAGGGACAAAATTACCTAGTGATGTTAGAAGTATTAGGTTGAGCTGAATAGTCTAATAAATTTTCCCCCAATGAACACAATCTCCATTGATATAAATAATTATTGGTATAACAACTGGCTGCCAAAAAATTATACTTGGAAATAGAATATTTTATGGCAAAGGAATAATCTGTATAAAACAGGGATCCACAAACTTCTCAAGCAACTATCACAGTTTATCAGACTAACTGAGTGAGAAATGAATAGGTGCACAGCGCTGAGGCCCAAACTTGAGGTTCACCACTAAGATAGGAAACAACAGCCTAGAATACCAATGCTGACACTATGTGCCAGTGATTGGGAACCCACTTTAGAGTACACAGACAGGACTTTGACAAATATTATGAAAGATGCCTATCAAACTGCCTATTCTCAGAAATGCTCAGGAGATATAACAGCATTTATTATATATTTATACACACACACACACACACCCCCATTGTGCTGTATTAACGTTGCTCATTCCAGACAATTTATATTAGTTTCCAGACAAAAATGTAAACAAATTGGAGTTAAGACTGAGAGTACATATCAGTAATTTGAGGGTAAAAAAATGAAACAAGAACAAAGGCCCCACCTTACAAGAATGTTGTTGTTGTCAAAAAACAACCATTAGAAACACAGGAAATTCAGAGTTAAGATTAAATTGAGCAGTCACCTTATCTTTGTTTGAATGTTAATGACATGAACTGGGCGGCAGACAGTAGGATATTTTGTGGCAATATTAAGATCTGTGGGACCCTGGGATAGGGGGAGATAGAAACTCCACAGAGTAATTAGGAGGCAGAAAGCAGGAAACCCTGTGGTGTTCAGGAGCTCTCCATACTCCTTGGCTTTGCAGCTGATTTACCTAAATCTGGCCCCAAATCCCAGATTCTCCTGTTTCTTCTAGGTTCCATGCCTTGATTTTTTTCTTCCACTCCTAGGTTTGCCTCTCTGTGGACTTTCTAGGGCAGTAGGAGCTGCTACAGATCTTAGTAAGTCCCTACGAATTCATGTAAATTTTAAAGTCCATGGACATGATTCTGCATATCCACTAAGGTCAAAAGCAGCTCCTACTGACTTTAGAAAGTCCACTGAGGCCTGGGACTGAAAGCAAAAGTCAAGGTATGGAGCCTGGGTGAACAGATTAGTCAGGGAGGTTGAATGGAAAACCACAGAGGCTGCACAGTCTATCAGAGGCCAGTTAAGTCTGCAAAGCTTGGAATGGCTAACAGTGGTCAAATATGTACATGAAAAAGATTAAAACACAGGCCTAGCCAGAGCAGGGAAATTAATTTCACTAAATACATTAAGAAATTACCAAATCCTTTTGCAACCAGAGCAGCTGCAAAACATACAACTACTACACACGCTCACCCAACCACCTCTCACCCTCCCATGCACACACGTGTATTTATGTCTCATACAGGAAAGTACTTGTTTTGCAGGCACACACATTTCTCTTTAAACAGATGTCTTTCTTCTTTTCAACTGGTCTGGAAAAAGAGGGTGTATTTTTTGTGTGTTTATTGCCTTTGTATCCTAATTCTGGCTAAGAGCACGTTTCTCTGAGCGGAGTGACGCTGTGCATTGTTAGGTCTCTCATTCACGTTAGCTTTCAGCTTCCTCTATTTCTGCAGGTTACAGGCAGGAAACTGGAAAATGGGCCACAGGAAACCTGGCCTCCTACATCTGTCCCAGTTTGTAATCGTAGCTCTGGTTTTATTTTGCTAAATGTCTCAGGTTTGTTTTAACCCTTGAGAAGATGACTGCATTAGCTTGCAAAAGAACATGGCTATTTTGCTGTTAAATTACATTATTTTGATAAGGTTCTTTTGTTTTTTGATGTAGTTACTGGATACAAGAAATGATGAGAGAGTTGAGTAAATTTTTTAAACAAGACAATGTCTAGCAGGGGAAAAAAATCATTATGCAAGTTTAAAAAGAATTAATTTTTCACTGAAATGACCAAAATCTTTCAATTTATTGTAACTAACACTCAGCGCTTAAAATAAATGAATATGTTTAGAGAAAAATACAGACAAATATAATTTCTAGCTCATTTATCTTATCTATATATTTTCAATTTATAAACCTAGTGCAATGGTGAACATCTATATCGAAAGTTAACAACTTTCAGATGCTTTGCTTATGCCAATTTTTTTTAATTTAATTGCAAACATAAGAAACATGCTGGTTGTGAAAGGGAAAATAAATATTGTTCTTGATAATATTAAAATTAGTCAGGTATATTTGTTTTACACACGACTCCAGATGCAAATTTGAGCGGATGTTGATTTTGAGACAGGTTGTGTTTCTAGAATAATTAGCAAAATCATTACATTTTTCCCTTGATATCGGTTTGTGTAACAATCAATAGATCATGAGAGGTTAAAGAAAGTGGCGAGTACTATCCAAACGGCTGCACAGGAACATTGTAAAAGAAAAAGGCAAAAGTCTGAGTCAATCTTCAAATTATATTTCTCAACAGTTATGTTTCAAGGATGTCAAATAGGATGTGGTCAATGAAAAGTTAGCATTTCTGCCAAAATGAAAAAAAAACAAATATCAGTTTGTTTACGTAGAAATTTTGTCAAATATTCAGCAAAGGAGATCTTACTACTAATTTAACTGACCTTGAAAAAATAAGGTAGCAAGTAAATGTGTAAATATACGTGTATTAACTTGATGAAGAACTTTCTCTGGTAAATGGCAATAGAACTAACTGATGCTGCAGTACACACCCACAGCACTTTAGGGAACTCTTTGTACACAATATAGTGAGTGTGTTGGTAATTTTTCCATATCCCGCAACTGGAAGGTTTCCTGCTAGAGCATCCTCAGAATTTTTCTATTGTGTTGAAACTGCAAAAACTTTCTAAATCAGGACTTCCTTCTATTATATTTTAGAGGTGTCTTTCTGGGAAATAAAGATTCAAGTCAAAAGGTAGGAATTCCTGCAGCACCACCCAGTGGAAACATTAGAAAAAGTTAAAGATTGACCCAACACAGAAGTTCTGAGATGGCTTCAGAAGAGCAGTAATACTGCCACACAATTAAGGTGTTTTAGGGGTGTGTCAAAAGACACAAGGCTTTGTTGCCTGCAGTGCTCAGCAGTATTACATGAGATAAGCATGCTTCACCACTCATGTATAAGCAACTAAATAGTTTTTCCTTAACTTTTATTTTTGTAGGATCTTGTAATAAGAAATTAATTTAATTTAATTTAATAATTTACAGAGCATCTTCCCCCCCCCCCCAAAAAAAAATCACCACCAGTCACTTGGGCTCTCTACAGTTTATCAGACAAAAACAATTAAAACAGCACAAAATAGACAACAGCCACTCCAAATACATTATTAAATGACAAATCTATATAATTTAAAAGGAAGGGTACATACATGGGGACTAGCAGTTGCAGAAGAAAAACACTTCTGATAAAGCAACATCTTCAATAGATTTTTAAAAGTAGAGAGGGATGGACTGAGGCAGATGTCTATGAGTTCCAGAGGCTTGGTCCCTTGCCACACTGAGGTGTGATGACAGAACCCCTATGATGTGACTGTCTTCAGAGTAGAGACACCCAAAAGGGTAAGCCTCAAAAAGCAGCCTTAACAAGAATGGAATATAAAGCCCTTAACAGGAAGGAATGTGGCCTTTTCCTCCCTGTTAAGGGCTTTAATAAACAATGTGTTTAACTATTTCTAAGGCTTACCCATAAACAGAAGTGCATAAATCTATAATGGTTCCAAACATTCACCTTGGGATAAATGTAAAATGAATACAGACTCCTTATATTTCCTTCATCTGCTCATATGGTGTACATCTGTTGCATGTTGGCAATGCACTAGGTTGCAATCCAAGAGACTTCCAGGTTCAAAGGCAGCCCTGTATCTTTATTCTCCCCATATGAATTTCTTTGTTACATTTTTGCCTGTGTCAGTGGGGCTCAGTTATAATTATTTTGTTCCGTTATATAAAATCTTTGAAAGTCTCCATTTTAAATGTTGAAAAAAATATACCTGCAGTGGGAAAACAGCTAGATAAAGGCAGTGTTACTGCCACGTATTTAGATATTTGTTTGCAGGCGCAGATGCTACTTCTGAGGAGTTTACTCAACATATCCAATGATGATTACTCCTAAAAGTAAATATGACTTATTTACCGGTGAGCCTGTACTTTAACTAGTGTTTAAAAGCTTCCAATTTTGTGACAAGGTACAGAAAAAGAAGCTTTTGTAATTGATATTGATGACTACAATGAGGAAATGCATTTTTAATAAGTTTATCAATACTGCAAATGTTCCCTGTATATTTACTGCTATTTTTATACAATATTTATTTTTAAACCAATCCTCCACTCTTAACTGACTTGTCTTTTACTAGAAACTCAGGAAAACGAACAGGTCTCTTAATACTTTGTCTAGAAAAGGATATGGTCAAAAGGAAAGGGAATGCAATTCTAGTAATTTAGTTTTGGCTTAGTTTGAAGATGAGACTGAGAGTTGAAACATAGTGAGGTGATGGCAACATATGTTGGCAGATTTAGCTACCCCTCTTCCGTAAATTGGTTTTTCAGAATGTGTTGGCTTAAGAAAGATGAATCATAAAATTATAAAATAGCACAAGCAGGTTACCTGTGTACTTACTCGTTGCACTGGGATTTAGTTGTATGATTAGACTAAAAATTGCATGGTCTGATTTAGTAAACGGCAATTTGTATACATATATAAACATTTGCATACACAGAGTCTCCTAAAAAAATAGCTGATGTTCCTTTGATAGCTATTATAGACTAATCCAAAATCATGAATCCCTTATTCACATTGGTGAGCAGTTACTCACAGGAGTAGTCAAGACCCACAGCTTCTGGTTTCCATAGGATTAGTCCTGTGACTAACTGTTCACCAGAATGAGTAATGGGTTCAAAATCTAGCCCTAAATTAAGAATCACTGGTATGTACTCCCATGTGTCTCAAATTCCAAGAATATTAGTTTCCTTCTCCCTTTCTCAGATACAAAATTGATCCATAAAAGTTCTGTTATGCCAAAAGCTATCCAGGTTCTGGTTTGCTCTAGTGCTAATGCTGAAGCCTAATGAAATAACTAACTTATCTCTTAGTCTGTACCATTTTTCACATACCTAGCACGCTGATAAGACCTACAGGTATCTACAGTTATCACCCAGCATCTTGTCTCTCACTTCATACATTAATATAAACACTAACATAGCTAGTGGGCTATAAGTTACAATTTAATGTGTACGTTATTTAAACAAAAAAAAAAAATCTGGTCATTGTCTTCCAATATTCGTAATATCCTGTGTACTTAAATCAATTCCCATGGTTGCTGCAAACTATGAAGAAGAGAGGGAAGGAGCATCACTTAAATTTTTGCCACAAACATCACTATAGAAAAAGTGCCTAAATCACAAAGCTTTAGAACAGGTTTCAGAGTAGCAGCCGTGTTAGTCTGTATTCGCAAAAAGAAAAGGAGTACTTGTGGCACCTTAGAGACTAACCAATTTATTTGAGCATAAGCTTTCGTGAGCCGGCCGCATCTTGAGCTACAGCTCACTTCATCGGATGCATTCAGTGGAAAATACAGTGAGGAGATTTATATACACACAGAACATGAAAAAATGGGTGTTTATCATACACACTGTAAGGAGAGTGATCACTTAAGATGAGCTATTACCAGCAGGAGAGCGGGGCGGGGAAAGAAAACCTTTTGTAGTGATAATCAAGGTGGGCCATTTCCAGCAGCTAACAAGAACGTCTGGGGGGGGGGGAATAATCATGGGGAAATAGGTTACCTTGCATAATGACTTAGCCACTCCCAGTCTCTATTCAAGCCTGAGTTAACTGTATCCAGTTTGCAAATTACTTCCAATTCAGCAGTCTCTCGTTGGAGTCTGTTTTTGAAGTCTTTTTGTTGTAATATTGCGACTTTTAGGTCAGAGATCGAGTGATCAGAGAGATTGAAGTGTTTTCTTTCCCCGCCCCCCCCCCACCCCCTTGCTGGTAATAGCTCATCTTAAGTGATCACTCTCCTTACAGTGTGTATGATAACACCCATTTTTTCATGTTCTGTGTGTATATAAATCTCACTGTATTTTCCACTGAATGCATCCGATGAAGTGAGCTGTAGCTCACGAAAGCTTATGCTCAAATAAATTGGTTAGTCTCTAAGGTGCCACAAGTACTCCTTTTCTTTTTGCGAAAGCTTTAGAAATTACATTTGTTCACCAACTAATCTGTTAACATCTCTGCAGCTTTCCAGGACACACAGCAATAATTGTGTGTATATTAATATTAATAATAATATTATTATTATTTCGTGCAACTGTATATTGCATCGTGGATGAGGTATTAGGTCACTCTCGTCAAATAAGATCTAAAGACTATAGCCACTATCCTCAGGCCTTGCCATGCTGCATAGCAAAAGGGGATGTATGCAACCTTTGTACTCCCCCAATCTTGGAGCTGACTGGGGATCAGTTCAGCCACTGTTGTACATTAGAGTAGCCTGGGGCTGCTCTAATTTGCAAACAGCTTTAACCTCCATGGTGCCTGTAGCAAACAGAGATCACTGGAATGAAGCAGTGGTGTAATTAGGCTCCCTATGCCAGCCCTACTCCACTGAAGGATTTTCCTCAACTGACCATTTAGACCAGCTTTAAGTCTACTCTGAGTCACCAGAGTAGGATAAAGCTGTCTTCATAGAGGCCAAGATCTGACCCCTATATCTAGAAGGTAAACCCAGATTCTGATCTCAGTTAAACTAGTGTAATCTGAAACTACTCCTATGAAGTCAGTGGAATTTTTCCAGACTCCACTAATGTAACTAAGATCAGAATTTGTCTCTCCCTTCTATATAACTTCTAATATTATTCATTCTTCTATGGCATTACTGTATTGTTTTGCTCAGAAAAGCTGACTGAAGTAGACTGTAAACTTTTGGAATTTGTTTGTATTAGCACAAAGGGGGCCACTGAACACCATTTCAATATAAATTGTTTAATAGCTGTAATACATACCAGGACCTTTCTCAAAAAGCTCAGGCTGAAAGGTAGTCAATTAACTCTATTTGTACAGAACAGACTGATGATAAAGGGATATGAGGAGATATTACAGTGAAATGCTGCCACCAGAGACATGTATGTTGTAATAGATCTCTGTTCTGCAGATGTATTAGCACGTCAGTTGTTTCACAAAACTAGCAGGGTGAAACTTTTACAAGACCATATGTAAATAATTTTAACAAATATCCTAAGTAGATGATTGTACAAATGTAAAAATACTAGGTTTTAAACAAACTCCTATTTATGGTTTGGTTTTGCCAGTATTTTCAAGAAAAACTTCATCTTGCAAGATGGCATTTTACACAGAGCTAATACTTAGCCCATCTTCTATGTTAACACTGAGAGAGCCCTTTATACATTTTACAAAATTTTTGAAGATTGAAAAACATGTGCCTAGGGAGATTGTGACAATGATTCATTACGTGACTTAAACAGCATTTTTGTTAGCAGCTAACACTGTAGTATGTTTAAAAATAAATGCAACATTTTAAAGGGCCATGCATACTGGTATAGAACATTGTGAAGGGTGAGAGAGACAGGATTTTCTCTGTTATTACCCTTGCAGTTAGGATGTTAATAAACTTGAGGTATGACATTAAGATAGTACACATTTCAAAAACCCCAGAAAATGAGTCAGTGTTGCTGCTCTGTATTTGGAACCCTCTGATATGGAATAATAAATTGGCATAGACAGCCCAAGACAAGGTTGAAATGGTTCTGTTCCATGAAACAGGATTTAGGGAGCTCATACAGGGACCAGCATCCTCTGCACGCCATGAAGTTGCTCTGCATATCCTGACAGAAGCTTTTGAAACAGGACTATGACACACCAGGAAGACCTTTGGCCCCTATAGTGTAGGGGCAGGCGTAGGAGTGTCAGGATCTATTCCAGTCCCACTAAGGGCTGCACTAGCAAACACTTTATCATGTGCTTAACTTAAAGCACGCAAGTAGTCCCATGCCATTAATAGGAGTACTCATATACCCAGAGTTAAGTATGTGTTCAAATGCTGTTGCAAAACGGCTTGTGGCCTGCAGAAGGATTCCTTATCCCTCATCTCAAGAAGGGAGTTAGCCAACTGATACATATCTCTGGGGCACCTCTAACTTACCGCTATTGATTAAATTTGGGGGGCAAAAGAGGCACTTTCTCTGCTGGGAGTTTGCCATCGAGCTTGATAGGACTCTGAGCTGGTTGCTGTGTTTTGAAATCTAGACTTGGTTGCTGACTGTCCTGGTTAGGTTGCCCTGCAGTTAGGTAAATTAGTGCCTCCTTTCTAGCAGGGGCTCTTAGAAGTGAGAGCAGTGCAGTTTTTAACTGGATAGGGCAGTGATAAGAGGTGACTGAGAGAGAGGGGTTGAGTCACCCAGTGGCTGGTGAGATGAAGGCAGCTTCAAGACTAAGGCTTGTTCACCAGTGGAGGAACGCAGGGCAGCAGGGTTGGGGTTTTTTTCCCCTTTACTTAACTTGCAGGTACTCTACAACAGTGGTTCTCAACCGGGGGTATGTGTACCTCTGTGGGTACACAGAGGTCTTCCAGGGGATACATCAACTCATCTGGATCTTTGCCTAGTTTTACAACAGGCTACATAAAAAGCACTAGCGAAGTCAGCACAAACTAAAATTTCATACAGACAAAATGAGAAAGGAAGCAATTTTTCAGTAATAAGAAAAGGAGTACTTGTGGCACCTTAGAGACTAACAAATGTATTTGAGCATAAGCTTTCATGAGCTACAGCTCACTTCATCTTAGAGACTAACAAATTTATTTGAGCATAAGCTTTCGTGAGCTACAGCTCACTTCTAAGGTGCCACAAGTCCTCCTTTTCTTTTTGCGGATACAGACTAACACAGCTGCTACTCTGAAACTTTTCAGTAATAGTGTGGCTGTGACACATCTGTATTTTTATGTCTGATTTTGTAAGCACATAGTTTTTAAGTGAAGTGAAACTTGAGGTGTGCAGGAAAAATCAGATTCCTGAAAGGGGTACAGTAGTCTGGAAAGGTTGAGAACTACTGCTCTACAAGGAAGAACCTGCCATGGGAGGAAAACGGCATGTCACCAACACCACCACTTGCTCTTTCTCTCTCCCTGCATCTGTGGGGTCCCGCATCAGACAGGCATCCTGATCCTGGAGGCTTCCACCCAAGCCCTGGCTTTGACTTACTGGGACTGAGGCCTGCATGTCCCTGTTGACGAAAGTCTGACAGGGCAATGACCCGGTGTGAGAGGTGTCTGTGGTGGAGTCCCTCGGGAAACAGGTAAGAAGAGCTGCAGGAAGAGGTACCTCATCAGTGTAGCACCCAGGAGTGTGAGGACTTCATCAACAGGACACACTTGGAAACATCTCGGATGGAGGATGTTAGCCAACTACAGATGACTACACCAGCACTAGAGGAAGAAGGAAAACTGGATGCTGTACAGGGAGGAGACTGGCTACTGGCCACCTTGGGCAATAGACAGTGCTTCACCCCCACCCAGGTCCACTGAGGTGAATGAACTGTACATCGTACTGGCAACAGGACACAAGGAGAAGAGCTCAATGGCTGAGGAGGAAGAGCCACCTGCTCCCAAAGCTGGGAGGCTCACAGTCACTGCACTTAGGAGAAGTAGGTGTAGGGTGCTGATGGTTGGGGACTCCTTTCTGAAGGAGATGGAGGCATCCATCTGCTGACCTGACGTGATTTCTACAAAGGTGTGCTGCCTGCCTGCAGCCCACATCTGAGATGTTACGGAAAGGTTGCTGAGGCTCATCCATCCCTCTGACCGCTACCCAGTGTTACTCGTCCATGTGAGCACTAATGATACTGCTAAGTATGACCCTGAGCACAGGACTCCAGAAGCAAGAGTGAAGGCATGCAGATTGTGTTCTGATCCATCCTCCCGATGGAGCGTAAGGGCCCAGGCAGGAACACGTGCATTCTACAGATGAATGCACGGCTATGCAGATAGTGTTGATAAGAGGGCTTTGGCTTCCTCGACCATGGGATGCTGCTCTGGGAAGAAGGTCTCCTGACCAAGAAGGGGAAGAGCACCTTCGTGCACAGACTCACCAACCTAGAGAGGAGGTTTTAAACTAGGTTCAAAGGGGGCAGGGGACAAAAGCCCACAGGTAAACATAAAAGGCGACCTTAATGGAGGGTTAGATGTTGGGGGGAGAGGGGAGCATGGAAAATTACAATAGGGTCACAGGAGAAAAAAAAGGGACATCAGCAGAGGAAAATTTCCTCAATATCTTAGATGTACAAATGCAAAGAGAATAAACAGGAAGAACTGGAAATATTAGTATATAAGCTAAATTAAGTCTTCATTGGTGTCACGGAGACTTGGTGGGATAAGTTCCATGACTGGAATATTGTTATAAAGGGGTATGGCTTGTTCAGGAAGGACGGGCAGGATAAAAAGAGAGGAGGTGTTACCTTATACATCAAAAATATGAGCTTGTTCAGAGATCCAGAAGGAAGTCAGAGCAGACCAATTGATGTCTCTGCGTAAAGATGAAAGAGGTAAAAAGTAGGGGTGACATCATTGTAGAGAGTCGACTAAAGACCACCAAATAACAAAAATATCCCAAACACAAGATCCGGTAGTAATGGGGGACTTTAACTACCCAGGCATCTGTTGGAAATGTAATATGGCAAAACACAGAACTTACAATCAGTTCTTGAAATGTATTGGGGACAACTTTTTGTTTCAGAAAGTGGAAGTAGTAACCAAGGGGTCAGCCATTTTATACATGATTCTGACCAACAGGAAGGATTTGGAAGCAATTTGGAGTGAAAGTGCCCATGAAATGATAGCTTTCATGATTATAAGAAAAAGGAGTAAGAGCAGCAGAATAAGGACAACAGACTTTAAAAAAAGCAGACTTTAACAGACTCCAAGAACTGGTAGATAAGGTCCCATGAAAAGAAAATCTAAGGGAAAATAGAGTTGAGTAGAGCTGGCAGTTGCTCAATGAGATAATATAAAAGGCACAACCGCAAACTATCCTGATGCAAAGGAAAGATAGGAAGAATTGTAAGAGGCCAACATGGCTGTAACACAGGGGTAGGCAAACTTTTTGGCCTGAGGTTGCGAAACTGTACGGAGGGCCGCGTAGGGAAGGCTGTGCCTCCCCAAACAGCCTGGCCCCCCTCCCCCTCCCATTTCCCGCCCCCTGACTGCCCCCCTCAGAACCCCTGACCCATCCAAACCCTCTGCTCCATGTCCCCTGACCACCCCCTCCCAGAACCCTAACCGCCCCCTGGGACCCCACACCCTATCCAACCCCCCCATTCCCTGTCCCCTGACTGCCCCAACCCCCTATCCACACCCCTACTCCCTGACAGGCCCTCCAGGACTCCCACCCCACCCCAATCCAACCCCACCCCCCTCCTCCGTCCCCTGACCGCCCCCCCCCCCGAACCTCCACCCTATCCAACCCCCCCGTTCCCTGTCCCCTGACTGCCCCCTCCCGGGACCCCCAGCCCCTAACCCCTCCCCCCCCGGGACCCCATCCCCATCCAACCGCCCCCTGCTCCCTGACTGCTCCCTGTCCCCTAGCTGCCCCCCGGGACCCCCTGCCCCTTATCCAACCTCCTCCCCCCCCCCGCCCACTCCCTGCCCCCTTACCATGCTGCTCAGAGCCGCAGGACTGGAAGACACAATGCCCAGCTGGAGCCAGCCCTGCGGCGGAGGGGGGACAGCAGGGGAGGGGCCAGGAGCTCAAGGGCCGGGCAGGACAGTCCCGTGTGCCAGATGTGGCCCATGGGCCGTAGTTTGCCCACCTCTGCTGTAACAGGAGCTCTTTAATGACCTAAAAATCAAAAAGGAATCCTACAAAAAGTGAAACATGGACGAATGGCTAAGGAGGAGTGTAAAAAAAAAAATAGCACAAGCACACAGAGACAAAATCAGAAAGGCTAAGGCACAAAATGAGTTACATTTAGCAAGGAACAAAAAAGGCAATAAGAAGAGGTTCTTTAAATACATTAGGAGCAAGAGAAAGACAAAGGAAAGTGTAGGTCCTGTACTTAGCACGAAAGAGAGCTCATAACTGATGACATCAAGATGGCTGAGGTGTTTAATGCCAATTTTGTTTCAGTCTTCACTAACAAGGTTAATGGTGACCAGATACACAACACAATTAATATTAAAAACAAAGGGAAAGGAATGCAAGCCAAAATAGGGAAAGAATAGATTAAAGAATATTTAGATAAATTAGATGTATTCAAGTCATCAAGGCCTGATTAAATTCATTCTAGGCTACTTAAGGAACTAACTGAAGCAATCTTGAAACCATTAGCAATTATCTTTGAGAACTTATGAAGGACGGGTGAGGTCCCAGAGGACTGGAGAAGGGTAAACATAAAAAGGGAGAACAAAGAGGTCCGAAAGGAATTAGGTCAGTCTGACTTCAATACCTGGAAAGATACTGGAACAAATTATTAAACAGTCAATTTGTAAGCAAGAGTGGCTACTCAGGCTTAGCATGGGGCACAGAATCTAGTCCCTAGTTAACTTTTTTCACACAGTTTATGGATATACCTCCTGGAAGAATGTAAGTATCAGTCTATGATAAAGTAGACTGCAAAAGCATCAGTAATGCTAGTGGGTCAAAATCAGATATGGTATTAACAGGTGTAACTCCACTGGAGTTGATAAAGATGACTTCAGTGGACTTCTACCTGCTTACACCAGGGCTACACTTGGGCCATTTTGTTTTTAAGTACATCATTTAAGTTAAAGCTGCTACTGAAGTATGTAGTTTTAGAATAGACAGGGAGACACTGGCCATCTCTATTACAGAAACTGAACAGACCAACAATTTCAGGATAGATTTCTGGATTGCATGTCCCACTATAATAATTTTAAAAATCAGAACTTCACTAGAAGAACACATAGGGTCCATATGCTGGCATTATATGATACTGAATTAATCAGTAGTTAGTGGGTCAGTGATGTTATTGAATGTCGTGCTTGTTACAGGAATTTTTTTTGTTATATTATGTTGTTTAGAAAACCAACAAAAGTATTTTCCAAAAATGGATCCAAGCTAAAATCTATTTTTAAAGATAAACCATTTAAAAACTTTAATTCTGGAGAAGCTACCATTAGACATAAAAATGTAAACATAACCATTTAAGTAAATGCTGAACAAAGACAAATATGCATATTGTTTTAGGAAAGTACAAGGTATACTTTGTCTCATCTGGTTTGTTTCCATACGTTTACCATTTTATTTTTGTGTGTAGTGAGCTGGACTTTCTGTTTCTACTTCCCAACATTCTGCTGCAAATCGTGACTAATTCTTAAATCATACATAATTCAACAAAATACTTCAATATGAGAACAGATATGTTCAGTCTTTCAAGAACTCTCAACAGTCTCAAGAATATTAGCTGATTCATTACACAAGCTACAGACCAAGTAAACATCTGCCTAATGATTCAGGGTTATATGATTCCTTATTGTGGAAAACAGTGAGGAAAAACTCCATAGAAAATTACGACTACAAATCAGTAGTGGGATCCACAGAACAGTGTTTTCAAAAGCACATTAGCAACAGCCTGTTGTAATTGCCATTGGGTGTGGTCACAAAAGACATGTAGCAGTTGAAAACCAGCAGAAATCTTATTGGAACTGGCACATAATAGACCTATGTCCTGGAATCAATTTGGTGGCTCTAACAGAAATTCAGAAGTCAATATTCACACGCAATCTAGATTGGAATAAAATCACCATAAGAAGGCTATGTGGATTGATAATCAGTCCAGATTTCAAACACATCCAATCAGTCATGCCTTTATGTGATGGACTAGTTGATCAAACAAGTTTTTTCTATCTCTAGTTTATCTTATTCTGTGACACAGGACTCTTGGGCCCACAGAGGACCACAAATGGGTATACAAACTTCTTAATGATTTGTCACTAACATGTATTGCCAACTAAGACAGGCTTAGCTTAGCGTTCCTTTTTCCTAGAAAATTACTCTTTCTACAGATAACATGCATCATAAATAACTGTGTACTAGGCTTCCTCCTCTGTTAGCAAACACCACAATCCCCTTTTTCATCCATAGCCAAATCTTATGTTACTTGAAAGTCTATTGCTTTTCAGTCTCCTGAAACTGGCATGACATCATATAACTGCATTTCCCACACCTAAGACTCTGCACCCATATTTTTCATGCATCTTTGTTACTTAACTTCCCTATGTATGATGCATTGTATGAGAGCATATCGCCCTCAGTCACTGCATGGGGCTCAATGCATCTGTGTGAACCAACAAATTAATACAACGTTTTCATTGTATAATAATTCTCTCATAACAAAAAACATTTAAATTCTGTTGTACCTCAATATCAGGTTTATAAAATCACCTGATTGCTACTACTCTCCTATAACACTCCCCCATCCTACACACACACCCTGAGTTGGCATCCATTCCAAAAATGGGATTACAAGGTGAGTGTACAGCTGACACAATCAAATTTATTGTATAAAGAAAGACAAAACTTCAGCCTTTGGAGTAAAATACTTACTTTGTAATCATGACTTAAGTTAAATGAAATACCATCAACTGAATGGAGTACGACGCACTATGAATCAGCGAGTAGTAACTCTCTCTAATGATTGAAAGTAAAACTGATTGTATCTCTAGAAGTAAAGGATAGGTACGTGTGTAGTGTTTTGTAAACTTATTTGTAAGGAGGATTATTTATTTTATTTATTTGAGATTGTGCTTTTGTCTTGGTCTACTACATGTAAGTGGTAATGTGACATAAAAAGGGTACGTGGATTCCCAGGGTGTAAAAAAAATTTCTTTACAAGGTACAGCTCTTGGAAATGTTTCAGTTTATAAATATTCTGAGAAAAAACAAATGTATGCAACTCTGATAGTAGAAATATTAGGTAAATATAAAATGAATAATCACTGTAGGTAATGATATATACTTTTTTCTTAATCACTTTTTTATTTTACAATCAAAATATTTAAGGAATGAGATAATATAATAAATACACATAGAAGGCATTTTTATAATTTAAGGGGAATTGCATTATTCAGGAGTGGAAGAAGATAAAATTTAGACTTTTTCTCCCCACACTTGAGTCAAAGTATTTTATTTATAAAACACTTGTGGATTGTGCTTTACTATTTATTTCAAATATGTAGTACATACAACTGATATATTACCATTTTCATGTACATCATTATGAAGGCATCAAGATGTTTTTACTTATTCTGAATTAAATGAAATTCATATAATTAACATATACTCTAAATATGTGTAGTCTATATAGACGCAACAGATGGGATTTTGAAATTCCAACAATATTTACATAACCCTGCTAATTAAACTAAAATGTAGATTTAACAAACAGAGTTCATGTCTAATGTTAGAGACAGTCTAATAGGCTTTTGGTGTCACAGAATATTCACTGGATTATAACTTGTACTTTTTGGTTCCTACCCAACAGACTTTGAAATATTAAATGTTCCCAGTAATATGGTTATCTCTTGAAAACTCAGATTTTCACGGAAAGATGAACTCTCTGAAAAGAGAAATAACACTTACTGTCTGAAGATTATTTTTGATAGCTGACCAGGGATTAGGCATTTTCTATGTTTAATATATATCATCTCTAAAGTTCTAGTGTGACCGCGTATGAAATGAATGTGTCTCTCACTCTGGCTGTAGTGGGCAGTAATCCACCAATGAAATTGCCTTACAGTGTGGCATTGGTCAAAAATCTCTTCTATACAAAAAAACTTAGCACAGGATGAACACAGAAAGTAAAGGAAATGCTGAGGATCATCTCAGGTAAAGACGTCTTATTAATTCTTCATTCAATTATCATATTTTTGCACAGTATTTAGTAGCTAAAAGGTGTCAAATGCAGTGTTCATGGCATTACCATGTTTATCATATATGTTTTTCTTTTACACACTTTTTGGATATTTCTTATGTCAGAAAACACTTACAACTAACACTTCATTTTCTTTGTTATATTCTTTGTTTGCTCCACACTCCCTTTGTACAACTTCTTACTTTAAATTAGACAGTAAGTATTTTTGGGGGCAGAGAGAATATCTTTGTGTGCAATAAGGCACCAATTTTGAATAGAGCCTTTGTGCCCTACTGCAGAAGACATAAATAATAATAAAGCCACTTTACAAAGCACATAAATTGAAAGGCATAAGCATGAATTAGATGCCAATTTAAAATTAACCAAATAAAGTGACAACGCAACAAGATTCTGTCCTTTTGTCCACTCACCACAGTTCTAATGTACCCATCACCATAGTGGCCTAGCACCTACCAGCAAGAGTGTAGTTTTTATCTGAAAAAAATCTATGCAAATCCATAAAATCATCAGAGAGGTCTGGAACATGTTTAGCTAAGTACAACCTCCTAAATATCCCCCTTTTCATACAAACCCTCCCACAACTATCGAATATCTGTAAAGTACATTTATGCTTAAAGTTCTGAAACTAACCAAGATTTTGCAAAAGCAAAATATTAGATGAGTATTAGATGCCTTTTTGTTAGAAATTAAAATGACACCACTGACTTTTTTTTTTTTTTTTTTAAGTTGAAGACCCCCATGCCTGAAAAGATGCTGCACTGAATAAACTGGTCTGAGTCCTATACCCCTAAGTAAATAAAGATGTAACTTGTCTCCCTTTCAACTGCAATGGTAGAAAGGCTGACAGGGCTTCACAAAACCCTCCTGTGTTAGGGAACGGAAACTCCTAATGAGATTAGTTGGTGTGTGTGTGCAGACATTACTTAGCCATGACTAAATGGGCTCTCTTCCTGCAGCCAGTGGAAAATTCATGGAACTTTTTCCCCCTGCAGCATCAGAGTCCCTCTAACCTTCAGCAAAGCCAGATCCAAAAACAACTCTCCACTTTCTCTTCCCTCCGCCCCCAGTGAAATGTATCAAAATGGGCCAGAAGGGCTTTTGGGGAGGGGGGACCTAAGAGAGAGGGGGAGGGCAAGAGGGGAACTCTGAAGACGACAAAGGAAACTGTAAAAAAAGCAAATACATAAACCTGAGAAGGAGAAAACCACAGAGTTTCTTTGTGAGCTGCAGTGACTCATTTTCAAGATGTTGTCTGCTGCCAGTTTCAAACCGGAAGCGCATGGCAATTAGTCTTGCTGTTTCCAGACAAGCCTGAAACTCTCCCGACACTTTTTTTTTTTAAAATCCCCCCTTTCCAGTTTCTGCAAGAACTCTCCTCCCCACACAGCCCCCTTCGCCCCTTGTAGAGGCTGCGGGGATCGGCACACACTGCCCCAGCGCCTGGGCGTGTTGACAAACACCCAGACCCCTCCCCCAGTCACTACTGTGATTATTTTAATTTTTAAAATGGCCCACGTGGCCCAGCAGCTGGGACGCCCTAGGCAGCGAGTGAATGCAAAGCGCACCCCAAAGGGCTTCCTGGGCAGTCAGTTATTTCTGTCTCTGATTTATGCTCCCTCCCCAGAGAGCCCTGGCAGACAGTGGCCCCCTGCCTCTCGTCCCAGGCAGACCCTGACCCCTTCCTGGCCCCCAAATACAGACACTTCTCTCTCCCCTCGTCTTCTTCCCCTTTTAGCCAGGCAACTATTCCTCGTCTCCTCTCTCCCTTCCCCAGCCAGGGCAGGCAGTGACCCCCTGAACCCCAGTCAGCCCGGGACTCCTCTGTCCCCAGACAAGGCAGTCACACCCCCCAGGCAAGGCAGAGACCCCCTTGCTCCCCTCAGGCAAGGCAGTGACCCCCCCCTTTTGCTCCCCTCAGGCAAGGCAGTGACCCCCCCTTGCTCCCCTCAGGCAAGGCAGAGACCCCCCCCCTTTGCTCCCCTCAGGCAAGCCCCCGCCGTGCTGCCAGGTATCCCTCGCGGGGCTCCGGGCCCTGTCCCCCGAGTTACCACCAGGCATTTCTGCCTTAGAGTCAAGAGTTTGCTCTGGGTTCCCTTGCACGGACTGCCCGAGAAGCTGATGTCCCCGCACCCAGCCCGGGCCCCTTCCAGCCACATTGTCCTTTATCAGCAGATTAAAAGCCAGAAGGGAAACACTCTGTGTGGTGCCTGTGGGAAGAGCAGCCCCTTGGGCCCCGTAGCGCGGCTGCATCCACTCTCCTATTTGCCCGTCTCTTACAGCTCGTCTGGCTCCCCTTTGCTCTCATTCCCCGCCACCTTCCCAAGTCCCCAAAACTTTGCACTACTTAGCCCAAGCTCAGAAGCACTTTTACATACCCAGAGCCTGGTGGACTTTTCCAATCTCTCCTTGTAGTTTAAAGGAAGCTGGGTAAAATCCCCTGGTTTTCCATGCTGACAGTCTTCTGCAAGCGCTCTGTTGCTCTTGTAATGAGATCCTGGTTTTTTTCTTTCTTTCTTTTTTTTTTTTTTTCTTGGTTGGTGTGTATGTGTGTGTGAGAGCAGGAAGTTGGAGCAGTCAGACAGAGAGCCGGCTCACTTCCTTTCCTGCATTATTCCCCAGGCGGTTTGCAGTCTGTGTAAACAGGCTTTTCCTCCCCTCTCCCCTCTCTCTGGCCGCTGATGTGCAGCATTGCTGTAATATAAGACACACACATAGTAAAATGGTAACGGTAACTACACACACACACACACACAAGGAGCTCCAGCAGCTCCCTCTGACCTCCACCTCTTCCTGTTCTACACCCCAGGGGAGGAGCTTCAAACAAGCTCAACAAACTGGCCCATGAACAGCCTCTACTAAGAGCATAAAGTGGCTTTGCAAAATAATCAGCTTTTCCAAAGACAGTGGCTCAGAGCTGTTAAAGATGAACGCGACCATGTTAATATTATTTATTAGTAATTATTACTTCTTGTTAAGCATTAACAGTGCATTGAGCACTCTACAAGACTGGGAGAAGACATGGCGTTTGTCCCAAGGAATGTGTAATCTCCAGATTTGATCTGCAAAGCACTGAGCACCCTCAACTTCTATTGATTTCAGTGGCAGCATCACAGTATTCAGCACCTTGGAAGAGGTTGACCACTTCTCAGAACTGAACCTTAAACAGACAGACACCTCAAAATACATAAACAACACCAAACATATCTAGTGTTAAAAACAAACTGGAAAAAGACAAACAAACCATATTTAAATAGTCCAAGTGTGCTCAAAATCTGGATTGAAAATCCCAAATCGGATTCTATGGTTTTTGGTTTGGCTCATTATAAAGACAGGCCATTTGTGAAATTCAGATCTGGGTTCAGATTTTGAACCCATTTGAGGATGTTCAGAACAAGGGTTTTGGTTCAGACTCATCTCTATTAAAAATAATAAGCATACACCATTTGGAGTTTAAATCATCTTTCCATGTATTGCATGTGTCTGTCCTGTACTGTCTTTTTCTGATGCTGATCGTAAACTTCTTGAGTCAGGTCCCACACCTGTAGGGTGCCAAGAACACATCAATGATACTCAGTAATTAATAATTATATATAAATTAAATAAGTACTGCCTTGTAACATCTTTTAAATAGTCAACAGATTAAGCATTCAACCAGGGTAATTAGAGTTCAAAAATGTTCTTGACATAACATTATTTGGATGTTACCTTATTTTTGCTTGCTATTTTTGGGTTATGGCTGTTATATTAATGGTAGGTAAATGAAGTCAAAGAAGCTAACAGGGAATTGTCACAGTTGCCACTGAAAATTAGTCATTAGCATCTTGACATTTAGCAATGGGCATATTGTAGATTTTTCAAGGAAAGTAGGTAAGACTCCAAATTCTGATCCCTTAATGTCCCACATACAAGAGCTTCGGGTGAGGTGAAATGTCTTCGTGCATGCACATGTAAAGGTGTCAACTGTTGAGAAATGCCTTCTGAGATCATACGGAAGTTTAGAGTATGAGTTTGGGGGTCCACTGAAATCTCATGAAGTTGATGGAGTGGAAATGATGAAATGTTGGTACAACTTTAAATAAATTACCACTTCTGGAAAAAATATGCATTGGGCATAACCTTTACTTGTTTTAAGCACTACTGTAAATTTTTAGAACATAGTAGTCAAACTTCATTTGAGAAGCATACATGAAAACATTTATGCAGGTAGATAATCAGGATTAGAGTTGGGTGTACAAGAGAGGAGTTATCATGGCACCAGCATCAGGAAGATGATTTGCTGAAGTTTGGGGGTGCCAGAATTCCTCTTCTTGAAGTTATGATATGTTTCATTCATTTCTTCTAAGATCTGGGACATGGACTTTCCAATGCTGTCCTGAATTGTTTCTTTTCCATGGTGAAGCAACAGGAGGGAACAAATTGTTTCAAAAAAGGAATTACGTCTCTAAACAAGCAAGTGATTTATTTTCCCTTTCAAAATAATGTTCTGCCATTTAAAATATTGGTTTAAAAATTAAAGTCCTTTGTTCACCCAAATAACAGTCTAGGACAGGGCTTCTCAAACTGGGGATTGGGACCCCTCAGGGGATCACGAGGTTATTACATGGTGGGTCGCAAGCTGTCAGCCTCCACCCCAAACCCCACTTCGCCTCCAGCATTTATAATGTGTTTCTAAATATATTTAAAAGTGTTTTTAATGTATAAGGGGGCGGGGGTCGCACTCAGAGGCTTGCTGTGTGAAAGGGGTCACAATTACAAAAGTCTGAGAATCCCTGGTCTAGGAAGTCTAGATAAAGACTCCAGGCTGAGAGAAAGATGTCATTGGACACTATGTGGCGTCTTGAAGCTAACCTGTGAAAAATGGAGACAAAAGTGTGGGACTTTTTTGTTTATTGAAAAAAAGTGATCATGATTTGTTTGAAGCACAGAGATTTGAGGAAGTTCTGTGGGCAGTGGAAAAACTCTGAGGTTTTAGACAGTGTCATTGACACAAATAATACAGATAGATATTTGTTGGAGAAAAATCTTTTTTGAAATGATTTGTATGTGCTCCCTACAAACATTGTGCTGTAAAGGACTTTGATTAGAGGGAAACTTTTTATCTTGTGTGGATGATAGCAAAATTAATCTAGCCCCCTGATTACCCTAAAACACTGGTGGGCAAACTACAGCCCACAGGCTAGATCCAGCCCACCAGCCATTTTAAGCCAGCCCTTGACCTCCCGCTGAGGAGCAGGGTTTGGGGCTTGCCCTGCTCCAGCACTCCAGCCAGGAAGCAGGGTCGGGGGCCGTTCCATGCAGCTCCTGGCAGCAGTAGCATGGCCCCCCTCTGGCTCCTACACGCTCCAATGGCCCTGCTCCAATGGCCCCACTCCAATGGCCCCTCCGGCACTCCAATGGGAGCTTTAGGGGCGATGCTTGTGGATGAGGCAGCGTGCAGAGCCGCCTGGTCACACCTCCGCATAGGAGCCGGAGAAGGGACATGCCACAGCTTCCGGGAGCCACTTGAGGTAAGCGCCGCCCAGAGCCTGCACCCCTGAGCCTCTCCCCACACCCCAACCCCCTGTCCCAGCCCTGATCCCTCTCCCACCCTTTGAATCCTTGATCCCAGCCCAGAGGCCCATCCTGCACCCCAAACCCCTCATCCCCAGCCCCACCCCAGAGCCTGTACCCCTTCCCACACCCCAACCCCCTGCCCCAGCCCTGATCCCCCTCCTGCACACCGAACCCCTTGGTCCCAGCCCAGAGCACCCTCCTACACCTCAAACTCCTCATTCCCAGCCTCACTCCAGAGCCCAAACCCCCAGCCCAGAGCCCCCTCCCACACCCCACTCCCCTGCCCTAGCCCAGAGCCCCGTCCCGCACCCTGAACTCCTCATTTCTGGCCCCATCCCATCCCAGAGCCCGCACCCCGAACCAGAGCCCTCACGCCTTCCCTCACCCAACCCCAATTTTGTGAGCATTCATGGCTCGCCGTACAATTTCTGTTCCCAGATGTGGCCCTCAGGCCAAAAAGTTTGCCCACCCCGCCCTAAAACATTGATTCACAAGTAAAATATGGTGAATGAGGGAAGATGTTTATTATGCTATAGAAGGCTTGGTCTGGTATAAAAGTAGTTGCCTAGAGAAAGGGGTCCTGATGGTGCAGGTTTAAAAATACTAGCGATGGACTAGTGCAACCCACTGTCAGTGTGTGTTGCGTGTCTCCATTTGTACCTGATCCACAGGAGCTGTGTCTTCACCGCTAACAACAAAACCTCGCTCTTTACTTCAGGCTGTAGAGATTCATTCTTTCCTCTCTGGAGTTTCTGCTATTGGTGATCTGCCAGCTGGAATGCCCAACCTGATGGGGTGGAGTGAACCCAGGCAAAATATATGCACCCCAGATGTTTCTTAAGTCCCTTTTGTCTAAAGACAATCAAACTTGTGCAAGAAGCCAACTGTTTAAAGCAGCCCACCCCCGGCCCTGTAGTAAGAGTTTTCTCTAATGCAGCCCCAAATGTACAATGTATAATTCTTCCTCTTTTTTATTAGACATCTTAATTAAGCAACCAATTTGTGTCTGTCCCTTAAGACAGATTTTACTGTGTTTTTAAAGTTGACTATAAATCTTGTGCATTCCTGTAAGCACCCAATCCCTTATTTATATACTAAAATACAGGCCAGTTTTACTGTGATTCTGTTCTCCATTTAAACTCTTCAAGGATCATGTCTAGTTCTGTGTTGATACAGGACCTAGCACAATTTTGCTCTGATCTCTGGACACTATAAGCGTGTTTTTTTCTTAAATCTATCATGATGACTATAAAAATAGCTAATTAATAAGGGCTAGGTTGCAGGCAGATGAGGATAGTTGTCAATTTATTTATAATAGTTTTATAAATGCAAATATATAAAAAAATCATATATATATATATATTGTATCCCTTACCCTTCCCCATTTTTTGCGTTCAGTTGTCTTCTTAGATTGCAAGTTTTGTGGTGCAGGGACAGTTATTTTGTACTTGCTTGTGTAGCACCTAGGCCAATGGTTCTACAGTAATATAAATATTAAATAATAATACATCTTTTTATGTAATTCTAACTTGAACAAGTACCTTCCTGGTTACTGGGGTATCCTGGTTACTGGGGTATCCAAGAGGTTTTGGACTGTAGGCAAGTAGAATGTAATTACCCAAGTTGGAATGATGATCTAATTTATCTTGGGTTTTGTGCCACACCTGTCATTGTAATATCTGAATGCCTGCAAGTTGCATCAATAGTAATGAATGGTCCACCAACAGACCTGGGTTTTCTCTTCTCTCCCTCTTTCCTGTAGCTGGACATATCTGAGCTCCAAAGCCAGCAACGTTGGTCTTGCCAAAAAATCCCATGAGGTCTTTATTGCTCACAAGTGTCCAGGACCTCAGTTTTATACATCGTTTTAAAGCAATGAAAGTAGCACCTACTGTACCTCAAAGGTAAAGCATTGGTTCTATATACATGTTGTTTCAAAAGGACTGATTATATGCTGTTCCCATTGGAGCGTTATTTCTGTCTGGGCATTCTGCTGAGCTGTAGAGGATCTTGCAGAGCAGACTTAAGTAGAACTGCAACTCCTCGACTAACAACTAGTTGTCTTAATTAAAATAAAGTTAAACTGTTGGACCACATTCTCAGGGACAGGAAAACCCTGCAAGTTTCAGCTCACAGAGTTTCCTTTTAATCATTCTGACAGAGAATAAAGAAGGGGTAATTGCATCCCCATTCCATGAAACAAATAAGTGGAACACCAAAGAGAACTAGGGCCTTTGCACTGTTTCCTGGGTTTCCTCTTCCCCTATAGTAGCACCTTCAACAGTAACTGTACAGCAATGCATTCTCTGTGGGTGGAGTTTGCAGGCCCAGAAGGAGAGTTACTGCTGGGTTTCTATTATAAATTTGCCTGCACCCTTAAGGGAGGATTCTCCAGAGAGTGACTGCTCCCCAGCTTTTTCCTGCCTCATACCCATCCCCCAAGTTCTGTAGTAGTCCTATCACATGGACTTGTAAACATGGGGACTCTGCAGTATTGTAGTCAATGGGGATTATGCAGTGGAGGCCACTGCTGTCCCACTCTCTTCTTCCTCTGGCACATTTTGTTTTCCTCTGTATTGTATAGCAGAAAGGAGCATGTGACGCCATGTATTTAGGTTAAAGTTGACACTCATATATGTGATTCATTTAGGTTAGCCTGCCTAACTATGTATTTGTATGGGTTGCCTGTTGCGTAGGATGTGATTGTCTTGTTTCAAGAATATTATATGGTGCTGTGTATTGAAGGACCATGAAGCACCTAACTGGATTTTCTCACTATGCTTAATTTCTATTTAAACATAGAGAGAAGACTCCAAGAAGCTTAGAGGACCATGGAGTCTAATGAGACCACACAGAGTATCTATTTTAGAATCCAGCAAGCTTCTTACTACGGGCCCTCATTATGCTTTTCTGCTCGGTTTCATCTCCAGGCTAATTAACTAAAACGCAGGTTCAGGCTAGAACATTAGTTGCATCTCTCTGTTCTCTTTTACCCATCTGTCTAATTCTAACCTAATCTCTTAATCTAACCTAATTTAACCAAGGTATTTCTAGCACACCCATCACTCTGGTTTCTAGGTATAATTAATCTCCTTTTATGTTTGCAATGTTGTAGCTGTGTTGATTCCAGGATGTTAAAGCGACAAGGTGAGTGGTGACTCAATAAAGACAAAGGATTTATGGTTCATTATAACAATCTGTAACCCACTACTGGGCCCCCTTACCCCCTCCCCGCCTTTGTTCTACAACTTCAGAGGTCTTAACTGCCCACTTCACCTTGAATGGTCTCTTGCAACATGTGTTAACGCCTAATGCTAAACAATCTGTTCTGCCTTGTATTTATCTGTACAGGAGCATGCACCAGGGTGGACAAGCAGGGGCACAGGGCACCCCAATAATTGGCGGGGGCTGCAGAACTCCTCTCCCCTGGGGCTGTGGCAGGGAGAGCGCTCTGCCCGCTGCAGCCCCGGGGCTGGAGAAGTTTCACTCTCCCCAAACAACCCTGGGGGAGAGGAGCTCTTTCGCTCTCCGCACCGCAGCCCAGGAGCAGGAGGAGTTCTGTGCCCTTCGCTGGGACCCCAGGGCTGGAGGATTTCTGCATCCCCCACGGACCCCTTGTGCAGGAGGAGCTCAGTCTCTTCACTGGAGCCCTGGGATGGGAGGAGTTCAGGGTCCTGGATCTGGAAGAGCACTCTGCCCCTCCCCCACTTTTCTACTATGATATTTCCTCCTAACATGTGGTGGGCAAACTCAGTGAGGTCATACATGTATCCCCATAATGTGAGGTTATGGATGAACGTGTGCCTACTTGCACATGTTTGCACATGTTCCCCCCAGAAGGTTAAGGAAAGGTTAAGGAGCCTGTATCCGAGGTGGATTAAAGGTACAGTTTGTTGAAATGGTGACTATATTGCTGTTTATTTTTTGTATATGATGTATGTGTATGTGTTGATATGGTTTAATGTGTAGAATATGTGTGTGTTCAATGTGCCCCATCCCTAACGTGGTAAAATTTAAATTCTTGCACATGCCCCTATCTGTGACTCTTTTCCAGAGCTGAAGAGCTCTGTGTAAGATCAAAAGTTTGTCTCTTTCACCAGCAGAAGTCGGTCCAGTAAAAGTATTACCTCACCCACCCTGTATAAGGGTATGTCTACACTTAAAAGGCTACAGTGGTGCAATAGCCACTACCTATGCTGACAGGAGGACTTCTCCCATCGACAGGGTAATCAACTTCCCCAAGAGGCAGTAGCGAGGTCAGTGGAAGAATTCTTCCATCAAGCTAGTACTGTCTACACCATGGGTTAGGTCAGTATAGCTACGTCTCTCAGGGGTATGGACCAGGCTGAAGACTGAGGGCATGTCTACACTACAATCTTAAGTCTTAGGTTAGGTTGACTTACAGCCATCACAATAATTACTGTGGTGGCTGATGTTCACACTACCCTCCTTCTGTTCGTGGTGCACGTCCTCACCATGAGCGCTTCCACAGACTGAAGAGGGGCTGTGTGGGGGCTGAGAGCCCGGGCTCTCAGCTTCATGCAGCTCCCCGCCAGGAGCCCAGCTGCCCCCCAGGCTTCTTGCCTCCCCAATCTCGGGAGCAGGGGGGAAGCTGCCTGGGGCTTTTCGCCTCTAACAGGGATCCATGCCCAGAGTCTAGTCAGCTGCTGTGCTCCCAGCATGAAATGGAGAGCCCAAGGGGCGGGGGAGACAGCGGGATCTGAGCCGGGAGCTTTGGTGCAGCCGGGCTCCCCGATGGGAGTGGGGAGTTGGGACCCCAGAGGGCAGCAGGGCTTCCAGTGGGGAATGGGGAGCCAGGACCCCGGGGGAGGAGGGACAGGGCAGCACAGCTCTCAGTGGGGAGCTGGGAGCCTGGGTGGCAGCCCGGCTTAGAGTGGAGACCTGGTAGCAGCCCAGCTGTGGAACGGGGAGCTGGGGTTTCTTATCAATTTCATGGCTCCAGCCTGAAATCGCCAAGACAGCCAACAGTCAGTAAGGCAGTGTCTACATTGACACTGCGTTGCCCTAACTGCACCGACATAAGCCCTAAGCCTCTTGTGAAGGTGGAGTTATATGTTGGTGTAGTAGGCCACTTACATTGGCGGAAGCAAGGCTGTAATGTGTACACTGACATAGTTAGGTCAATATAAGCTGTTTTATGTCGACCTAACTGTGTAGTGTAGACCAGGGCTGAAAACTTGTCTCTTTCACAACAGAAGTTGGTATAGTAAAAGTTATTACCTCACCTATCTTGTCACTCTGATCTCCTTTTGCTGTTTTCAGATGTCTAGCTAAATGGAACACAACCTCTCCATTTCAACCAAGCATAGATTCCAAGATATTCTGTAGTTGGATTAAACTGTGCAAACGTATGCTAACATGTGTAATTAGATATTTATGTTCTCTAGCCTGAAAGACTTTTCATTTTGACAGCCATTTTTTTCCCTAACACTTTTCAATTGCCTCTGAGTGATTGTACATCTTTCTTTTCTAATGTATTTAATTTATTAATTTATTTTATTTATATTGATAAAAGTGCCCATCCATGCTCTTGGTAATGTATAAGCGTTAGGAAATATAGCATTTAAATAATAAACCTTTTTTTTAAAAAGTCCATCAACACAACAAAACAAGGTATTACCCATTCTCATTCTCCAGAACCATAATAACACAAATCCCATACAGAAGACACTTGAGAAAACAAATGTTCGGAGTGTTCTGAAGGTCACCAAATCTGGGCTCTGGTTGATTCAGGTGAGAAGGACATTCCAGAATCAAGGACCCCTCTTTGCCACATGTTTAAACCAGGGAGTTGTTAACTAAAGTACATCAGCTGATCTTATCTGCTAGAGCTCGTCCTAAGGTAGTTAAGATCCAAACTACTTAGGCTTTATAAGTCAAAACCAACACTTAAAAGTTTTCAGATAAATCAATTGTTAGTCAGTATAGATTACTGATCAAATGCCTCTTGTGCTCCTTATGGGGAATGATGGAGAAAGCATAATATGTCATAGCTGCTCTTAGTACACTAAAAAAATCAGTTATTTAGGGAGGTGTTTTGTTTTGTTTTTTATTAAGAGAGGTAAATAGTTGGATCAACATCAATCTTTTGGCATTATACACACATTTCTCTAACTTGGTGCAATGTACTTTCTTCATGGTTCGAAGGGGTGCCTGTTATGCCTCCTATTCTGCCTTTAAATGTAACTAAAATGTGTTATTCCTCTTAGGCTATCTGGGAGGGAAGTTTAACTCATAGATTATTTTGCTGTCTATTTAAAAATAAATATGAGAACATCATCCATTTTTCCTACTTATAGTACAGATGCACCTACATCTGAATCATTTAAACATGATGTTATTTTGATCCTTCTAAATATTCAACAGATATAGGGCTGCAGCCTGAACCTGATCGTATTCCGAAAGAGAGTACAAATCAGCATCATTGTGTATACTATCTCAAGACACCTTCCCTACATGTACCATAAATGTATATAAAGTGAAAACCTGATAAATATGTTTTGGGTTTTTTTGTACTTTCTTCATACCCTGGATACAGTCATGATCGTAAGAGATAACTGATGTACATCCAGAATTATGGCTACATAAATATTATCTTGACATTTAGGTCCTGAGCGTGAACCAGGGATGCTCAAGAAATGCCACATTTCAATTATAGTTAACAAAGTATTACACAAGAAGCTTTCTTAATAATGTGTATGCTAATTCAGGACCTAATTCATCAAATCAGATAAGCATGATCTTAGTACATCCCTGTTCATCAAAGCACTTAAGAATATACTTTAAAGTTAAGTATGTACTTAGCTGCTTTGCTGAAGAGGGGTGGACTTAAGCACATGCTTAAATACTTTGCTGAATCAAGGCCTTAGTACTTTATAAAAAGCCTACTGAAGTTAATGGAAAGATTCCTATTTTCTTCAATGGGTTTTGGATCAGGCCTCTAAGCAGTTATGGTGGAAATGTTCAAAGGGCATAATTTTCTTTTAGTGTCATGTGGAAATTTAGCCATTTCCTCTAATATACTGTATATAATAGCATCTATTTAGTGTATAATCTACATATCTGCTGTTTTGACCCTTGGTTATTTCATTAAAATGAGAATATTATGCAAAAAGATAAGTGCTTTAATTGTAAATGACTGTATTTAACATAACCTGTATAATTTATTTTTAAAATTATGTTGTGTATATAACAGAACAGAGATTACAGAGTTGTATCAACACAAATCATGTATTACATGACATTGCAGTTTAAGGGTACTAGAACATTTAAAGAGAAAAAGGAAATCTAATAAACTGTTGGTAAATTTTTTTGGATGCTGTTTATGTTTGAACTTTTCTCCGTTTTCCTGTAGAAACTTCCGTATCCTGTTCCTGTGTCCCTACAAAGGTTTGTACAATGCAGTACAAGAAATGCTACATGGGCTGTACTCCACCTTTCTCCTTCCTGCAGGGATATCCTTTCCATGAAGAAATGTGAAAAATATAATGTTCATGTTAAAATGTTCTATTATTCTTTATCTCAGTCATTTTCTGTAATCTGCAATAGATGAAACTGACTGCATTTGCAGTGACCCATTGATCTAATAACTAAGGCACCAATTCTGCATTTTTGAAACCTGCTACTTTCTCAGCCAAAGGTGGCTAAAACCTATTAAAAAGTTGCTTGTTCACCAGCGTCTTATCAAGAGTTCATGTCTAAGCCAAACAAGACAAGGATGGGGTGGGTTTTTCTCTTCATTGTTTTAACTGAATTAACAGGAAGGGGGGAGTCCTTTACCTGTCTAACACCAGAGCAATATTCATCAACTCCCACTTTTCACTTGTCAGTCAAACCAGACTCTGTCTACATCCTTGTTGCAATTACACAAGATAAGTTTTTTGACTTCATTAATAAATAAGAAAGTTAGAAAAGAACTTTGATCTGAGATCCAGTGCCTTAAATTATTTTAAAAAGTCAATATTTATCATTAAAAAAACGCAAGAAACTTTTAGGATCTTAGTCAATATTCTATACACATGTTCCTAAAAAGTCAGTGCATGTTTTTACCATTTTACTGTACCGCTATCTGTCGAAAAACTTTATTTTATAGCCCTGCTGAGATCTCTATATGTTTCTCATTTAGATCACTTAGCAGAATTTGCCTTGCAATAGCAATAAGCACAAACATAATCCATGCTGAAGAGTATTCATCTGTTGCCAGAGGGGTTTGAAACCAAAAGGCACACTGATAATTCATTTAAAAAGAAGTTTATATGTGCAAAATAATAGAAGATCTACAGAGCTGTCAAGCTGAAATCATTTACAAGAGGGCAACTTAAAAAATATGAGTGAGATTTTAAATGATTCACTGACACCTATAGCAAAAATCTTTCTTAGTAAGATGTTTTGAAAACTATCTTTAAATTAGTATGGGTCAAAGGAGCATCCTTCTAAATGAGTGAATGTTATTGAGTTAAAATTTACTCTTTGCATCTGTAAAGATCATCAATCTTTGATTTTCCCCTTCACTTTTTTGGTTAATGTATGCATTTTATGTATATATTTATTTTCTTTTATACATTATTATATTTTATACATTTTTCTTTTGTACATTAACAAATAAAATAAATATATTCATAAGGAATTAAATAACATGAAACAATAATGTAACCAACAGAAATCACTATATAAAACTTTATAACATGATTTGTCTGATTAATAAACATATTGCAGTTTTATGTTTATTATATTCACATCCACCTTGTCACTTGACTTTTCTTCTCATGACAAATGAGTCTCTTAATGCCTGAGCTGTAGAAAGAGAATATTACTAAGATTTAGTAAGACGATAAAGTTTCAAAGACTAGTGCTTGAAAAAAATCCAGTTGCGAAGAAAGCTTTATACGGTGAAATTGTAAAATTGGTTAGGATGTTGTTTTGCAAAGTTAATCACAAGATCATAACTACTGAATAAAGAACTGGATTTTTGAACATGAGATAGACATTTATAATCGTATCAGAGAGTTCTGTGATTGTGGCTAATGGGTTTGAGACCAAATTCTGTTCTGCCTTGCACTGATGTAAAACTGCACTGAAGGTATCGGAATTATTCTGGATTTACACAAGGCTGGGTAATTAAGGACAGGATTGGACCCTTTATCTGTAAAAGCTACAAGAAAAATTCTGTGGTAACAGTAAAATATTGGCTCACTATTCCTAACAGAAGAGACACAAAGTACTTTATTCTGCGGGTTTCCACAGAGACAGATCCTGTCTCCTCTCTTGTTTGATATATATGCGCTTGGCTACTAGAAGAGATAGTGAAATGCTATGGGCTCCAATCTCATCATTTAATATAATATAGAATACAATAACCGTCTGCAACCCACACCTCCCTCCCAGTACTATCTCTTTTGCTGTGTCCAAAGAGCTCCCTCCAGGGCAGCTACCCCCACTACCAACTTTCTTCAGTTACTGTGCCTATTACACACAATAAGGCTTGGGCTCCCAGTTCCCTCTAGGCTATGGACTATTGAGGACACAAAGCCCTTTTAATGTTTATTAGTAGCCATCTCTCAAAGGTTTACCAGCCCAGCTCAGAGACCACATTTTCACAGACCAAGTTGTCTGGCTGCATCTAGTTTTGATTGAGCTTTTTGTTAAAAGCTTCAAGCAATTATTTCTTTTTTCCAAGAAATATAAATTAACAAACAGCTTGATCAGATTAGTTTTTTTTTAAATTGTGTGTGTGTGTGTGTGTGTTTAGTGTGTGTGTGTATGTGAAGACTTTATTGAGGGAAAGACACGTCAAAGAGACAAGTTTTACATTTAGTTCTAAATGCTGTGAGGTCACCATTGTTCTCGTATCCCTTTTGGGACAGAGTTCCATAAGTTGTATCTGGCTCCCATAATATTTGTCTCCCATGTTCATGAACCTCCCACTATTAGCTGACAGATTCACTGGTCCAGTGAACATAGTTTTCAAGGGAGGTTAGGGTTGTGGAGAGACAAAAGGACTCCTGGTCTGAAGACTAATTTATTGATCTGTGGTCAGATGCCCTTGCTAATGTGGGATGTTATAGAGGAGGCAAGTTCTTAGATGTATTTCTTTCCTCCTATCAGCTTCACCTCCGTCTTGCCTGGATTCATCTTTAATCAGCTGCTCTTCATCCAGGTGCTGATTTTGGCTAGATATTGAGGAAGCTTGAAGATGTAGAGTTGGGTACCATCTGTGTAATACTGGCCCCAACTCTTCCAAAAGTTTCACATAGTTGTTGAATAGTATAGGCAAGAGAATTGAGCCTTGTGAGTGAGTTCTCTGGAGGCAGATGAATAGTTGCTCATGATGCTCCTCTGAGTTTTGTCTGAGAGAAAGGAAATGTTACTTACCTTGTGCAGTAATTGTAGTTCTTTGAAATGTGTGTCTGTATGGGTGCTCCACTTCAGGTGAGCATGTGCCTCTTTCACCCTTGATCAGAGAGTTCTAGCTGGCAGTGTCTGTTAGGCCCATGCATGCACCCTGTGCCTCCTCATGGCACACACTGAGGCTATATAGGGGTGCCTGGGTGAAATGCCCTCAGTGCCTTCTCTACTAAGGCATGCCCTAGGGAACAACCAAAGCAGAGGAGAATGGGTAGTGGAGCAGCCATGGGGTCACACATCCTGAAAAACTATAGTTACTGCCCAGGGTGAGTAACATTTCCTTTTTCTTCAAGTAGTGTCCCTATGGGTGCTCTACTTCAGGTGACTTCTAAGCAGTATCCCCAGAATGAGGAGGAGGAGCAGAGATAGAAGCCCCCTTACATCTATCAGTGCTGGAGTTGAAGAGTCTAGGTGATTTCCTAAAATGCGTAGTTCTATCCAGCTAGTAGGCCAAGGCCCTTCTAATGTCCAGGGTATGGAAATAGGATTCAAGCTGAGAACTAGAAGATTTTGGAAAAAATACTGGTAGATGGATAGCTTGGTTAAGTTCAGTAGGAACTTAGAATGTGGATGTAAAGAGACTTTAACATTAAAGACCATTGTAAAAGTGAGAATCTGGCATTAAGGCTCCAATCTCCCTGACCCTATGGGCCAACGTTATGGCAACTAAGACGGCATAGATAAATGAAGTAGGGAGCAGGTTGCCTTTGGTTCAAATGCAGATCTCATAAGGCAGTTGAAGACCAGGCTGAGGTCTCAAGATATAGTGGGGTGCGTAATGGGATGTAAGAGATTTCCCAGACCCTTAATAAATCTAGATGATACCAGGTGAGCAAAAATGGAGAATCCATCACCTGGGGAATGAAAGGCTGTTATGGCAGCCAGGTGTACCTTGACTGTACTGATGGATAACCCAGATGTCTTCAAATACAGCAGATAATCTAAGATGAGGGAAAGGGGAATCAATTCAGGCCAGAGGTAGCAATGACTGTATCAATGGACAAATCTCTTCCATTTCTGCAGTAAGGAGTGCGAGTTGATGTTTTCCTACTCTTTAATAACACCTGCTGCACATCTGTAGATCAGGAAGCCTATATTACTCAGAATTGTCTAGGAGCCATGCCCTGAGGCATAGAATCACTATGGTGGGGTGAAGTGTGTGACCCCCATCCTCAGACAGGAGATGAAGAATGGTCAGAAGCTTGATCTATTGTTGGTCACAGAGTTGAAGCAGGTAAGGTTACCAAGCTTGTCTTGGGCAGGTAGGTACTATAAGGATAAGTCTGGACTTGTCCTGCCTGATCTTGTTCAGCACCCTTAGAATTAGGGTCACTGGGGGAAAAGGAATAGAAGAAACTCTTGTTCTATAGTAGCAGGACAGCATCCCCCAGGGATTAGTGACCTAGACACCCCCCCCCCCCTTGAGCAGAAGAGAGAACACTTCCTGCTCTCAGAAGTGGTAAAAAGATCAATCTCTGGCAATCCCCATCTATGGAAAATGCTGTGGAGAACCTGAGCGTGTAGTTCCCATTCATAGTTGTGGGAGAAATGTCTGCTGAGGGCCTTGGTTGTGGTGTTCAAGATGACTGGGAGGTGGACCACTGAAATCTGGATATGGTGAGCTATACTTCATTTCCAGAGCTTTATGGCTTCTATTCACAAGGAGAGGAATCTTGCTCTTCCCTGGTTGTTGATGTAGAACATAAAGGACATGTTGTCCATCATGACCCTGACTGTGTTGCCCTGACTGCAAGCAATCCTGACTGCCCAGAGCTCCAAGAGGTTGAAGCAGAGACTGTCTTTGTGGGCTCTCCATCTGCCCTGAACTGTGAGGGTGTTGAGGTTGGCTCTCCATCCTAACCTGCATATGTCGGTTGTTAGAGTCACCGATGGGTTTGGGCAACAGAAAGGGATGCCTGCACCGACATTTAGTTGCTCTTTCTACCAGTTTGGGGAGTTCTTTACATGCAAGGGGACTATAACCTGCCTGTCCAAGATGACCCTGCTTGGAAAGTAGGTTGTTCATAGCCAATCCCGGAAGCATCAGAGGTGAAGCCTTGTGTGATTGGTCACAAAGGAGCAGGGTGGAGGGAGTTGTGGACTGCAAGATAGCAAGCAGCATATGCTGAGGATCCTTGACCTCCTCCAGAAGAATCTGCAGAGTGTCTGCTACCCTTCTAATGAGGTCCAGAAATTGCCTAAAGTCTTTAGCCATAGAAGGTGGTGGAGGCATAACCGTCTCATCCAGCAACAGTGATGAAATGGGAGTCTCAGGGGTGACTTCTTCATCTGCAGTAGCCTCCTGCTCTTCAAACATCTCCTGTGGTGGTGGATGGGTAGCGGGAGGATGTGGAACCTTGGTCTCATTGAGGGATGGTACCAGTGGTCTGTTAAATTGCTGCCAATAGGCAGCCCACGAGTCCCAATATGGCCACTGGGGGGATCCGTAAGGAAGGGGGGGTGGCAGGCAAGGCTGGTTCCACCATCCTTGGTGGCCTGCAAGGTCCTCCCTGCGGGAAGGTGGATTCCTGAAGGATAAAAATCAAGAAGACAGTTGGGAGTCCTCTTACTCTTCTCCACATCATTCCACATGTGGGGGCTGCCATTGTGGATGAAGGAGAGTCTGTGCCATGGGATGACCGCTCAGAGACTGAGGTTTCAGTACCAAGAGACGCTTGGTACCCATCAATAATGATGATTCTGGTTCATCCGACACTGAAAGGTCCCTTGAGTATCGGAATTCCTGCGATACCAAAAAGACCCCAGTACTGACGCCACAGCCGAGGTCTCCATAGGTGAAGCTGACAGTACTGACGACAATGGGCGTACCACAGGCCCTGTAGATGTCAGGTGCTGTTGCTTGCTCAGTACCAAGGGTACCACTTGCACAGGTATCTCTGGCTGAGCTGCTTGCATTGGTACTGGTGGCTGGGTTAATGTGACGGCACCAATGGCTGAGTAAAATGCTTTGGTACTGATGACAGGGCTGAACTTAATTGTATTCTGTATTCTCTCCTTACTGGTGGAAGGTACCAATGCCCTATCAAATCTGTGCTTCCTGTCCTTGGAGCGCCAGGGTTTCACAGGCCTGCCGGCACCTGAGATTCGAGTCCTTGGCCTCAACGATATCCTCAGAGACTGAAGACCTTGATGGGAACCTGGTACATTTTGGAGCCAGCTCCTTAGAGTGAGAGTTTGTGCTCCTCTTTGTGGGAGCCTCCCAGCGGGCTCCAAAGACTTCCCTTTCTTAGGGGAAGTATGCCCCGAGGCTGATGTGGCACTGGATCTGTCCAGGTACAGATATATGGGTGGGTGGTGGTGTCTCAGATGATGGTTGCAGGGAGTGTTCCATGGCTTAACAGTCTGTGCTTTGTCTCCCTCTTCTTCCTTGCCCTGGATTTAAGAGCCAAACAGAAGGAACACTTCTGGGAGACGTGGAACTCCCCCAGGAAACAGGACACACTTGGAGTGCTTGTGACTTACCGGTATAGCCTCCTGGCAAGAGAGGCAGGTTTGAAGCCTGGCCAGCCAGGCACGCTCTGTCAGGAAACAAGTCTCCCGGAAGGAAGAGAGAGGGAAAACAATCCTCTCACCTAAAATTAACTAACTATACTAAACACTAACTTACAACTATAAAACCTAACTACAATTAAAAACTGAATGCTGAGTAGGCTCTAAGCAGACACGCTAGGGTTCCATCTCAGGATGAGGAGGTAGAGAAGGAACTGAGGGTGGTTTGCCTGTTCACCCCTATATCGCCGTGGTGTCTGCCTCGAGGAGGCATGGGACACATGCACTGGCTGAATAGACGCTGCTAGCTAGAAATGTCTGATCGAGGGCTCAAGAGACACCTAAAGTGGAGCATAGGGGCATTACTCGAAGAAGAAGGACCTGAGCCATATGAGGGCATTCCCAGCTTATTGGAGGTATGAAAATAGTATTTGGCATTCAATGGAATCAAACACCACAGTGTGATTCAGCAAGTAGAGTAGGGATGTCCTTCTGTTCTCTGTGGTTAGGAGGAGACCATCCACCAGAGCAGTAAGTGCTGTTTCTATACCATGGTCTAGCCTGAATCCTGACTGAGACGGAGCCAAAATGCTGGCTGCTGGCATTTTACTTTAGCTTCTCAATTAAATTGCTTAGAAAAGGGAGATTAATCTCCATTGGTAAGGTACAGCCCTTGGTATGCCACAGCACTTACATGCCAGCCAGGTGGTTTGTGCAAGAGTTATGGCAAAGGAGTCATTTGTCCATTCTCCAGGGAGTGAGGTGTCAAGTGTATTTGTTACAAGGGAAGGGGGAACTGATTGGGGAAAATATCAAGGCTCAAAAGGGCAAGGAAAACTTCTATCTAAATCCCACCTGTGTGGTGTGAAAGGAAAGTTCTGGTTTGAAGAGCTGCTAGGCAAAGTGCACGTTCTGTAAAAATGGGATAGAGGAAGGAAACAAAGGGATTTTAATTTGTGTCTGAAGTTCTTAAATCCATATGTGCTTATTTCTTAGAGAGTAATAATTGCTTAAATGGTTCCAAATGGGCTTTGAGGTTAATACCTAATAGAAGTACAGTAGAACCTCAGAGTTACGCACACCAGAGTTACAAATTAACCAGTCAACCACACACCTCATTTGGAACCGGATGTATGGAATCAGGCAGCAGAGACAAAAAGGAAAATAGCAATTACAGTACAGCACTGTGTTAAACATAAACTACTAAAAAAATGTAAAGGGAAAGTTTTAAAAAAAGATTTGACAAGGTAAGGAAATCTTTTCTGTGCTTGTTTCATTTAAATGAAGATGGTTAAAAGCAGCATTTTTCTTCTGCATAGTAAAGTTTCAAAGCTGAATTAAGTTAATGTTCAGCTATAAACTTTTGAAAGAACCACCATAATGTTTTGTTCAGAGTTATGAACATTTCAGAGTTAAAAGCAACCTCCATTCCCGAGGCGTTTGTAACTCTGAGGTTCTCCTGTACTCAGAGCTTTTTTAGGGTACCAGTGAAACTCTGCTAAAAAACTTAATTGTACGTCTAATCTTAGTTCCAACATTTTGGCAGCCAACACCATGCATTGCATGACCAGTGCATATTCAAGAACTCAAATTTGCACCTTCAACATCTTGCATATCCCAAAACTGCTTTTGGGAAAAAGCAGGTAGCAAGTGAAGGGTTTCTTTTTAACCACGCTTAGCTCTGCAGCTTTTTACTCTTTTGGGGGGGCTTGGGTGAGAGGGAGATGAAACTGGGCTTTGGACATTATCAGGGTTCATGGAGTTTAAGGATTAGTTTGACTACAGTTGGAAGTAGGGATCATAACTGTTTGTACTGCGTGTTCAACTGCACCACAGGCAATTGAGCACACCCTCAACCCAATGTTTTTCCAGCTGAGTTTTTCAAGCACTGTTTTGTTTGTGTTCTTCCTTGAAACACTGATAACAATGTCAAAAATTATTTGTGTGGTGTTTGTGAAAATAGGTCAATTAATTTAATTGACTTTAACATCAGTTTCATTAGGAAAAATCTTATCCTAAGGAGCTCATTTATATATTTTTCAAAATATATTAACTCTGCTCAGACACTGATAGAGAGTATATATATATATATATATATATATATATATATATATGGGGTGGTTTATCCGGGAACTTCAAACTGGGTGTATGATAAAAAAAAGACATATTTCAGTAACAAAATGATCACTTAAAAGAAATATTATACAATTGCCTCATCAAAGTAAGAATATATATAGAGAAATTCTTAAGAAAGATCAATTTATGGCCTTTGAAACTGTAAAGTACTCTCTGGTTTTCTTTCACCAATGATGCAGACATTTTCTTCTATTCGCTTTTATTATGTTGTTTGTTCTTAAGTCGTATCAGCATGTATTTGGTGTCTATAAATCCCCACTTTGCTCTTCTCATTGATTTTCAGAGCCATGTGGTGCTACTTTTTCGGTTTCTTATAAGATTTTCTTCTCTGTCTCCAAATAAATGTTTTCCTTATTTTGAGAATTTATCAATAAGTCTGGCTTTCTTCTCCAGAAAAATTAGGTTTTCTATTTTACAGGTCTGGATTTTATTTGATATTCACATTTAGGGGTTTGGGGTTGGGGGTTTGCTTCCCCTCTCCCATGCGTTTCCTTTTTGTGAGTGTTGTGAAGGAATCACTTTGCCTGTAATTTTTTTCTTTATAAAAGCTCTCACATTCTGTTCAGATTTATTTCAAATGTTTTGCAGTGTTAAAATTGTCTCCAGAATGAAATTCATCCTCATTAAGTACTTGTAACAAAATAAAGGAGAGGGTTTGTGGAGGCAGTCAGGAAGTTGTGCCCTTTTGACCTGGAGAACCAAGAGGAAGGTTGAGAGGAAGATGATAAAGAAAAGGCACAAGGAGGAGGCTATCTGAATGCCCCAGTTACAGACTGTCCAAGTTTTTCAGAATCCCCTTAGGAGAAGAATTAGTATTTTCAGGGAGATTTCAAAGAGAATGTGGGGAGACCATATTATGAGTCCAATTCACTATGTTGCACTGAATCTTTCTCCCTGTGTCCTGGAGTCCAATCCAGACCTTGGAATGAGCTGTTCCAGCAGATTCCAAAAAAGACGCTTTCATAGGATTCTGGTTTCCATGACCCCCTTCAACGGGGTCTTTTCTTTTTAAAAAAAAGGGGGGGAGGGGGAGGCACAAAAATGGCTTTATACAGTTGTTTGAGCCTGATCCTGTGAGATGCTCACTGAAATGGGAATTCCAGGCCTCTGCACGATTGGGCTCTTTATTATTTCTTTTCTATACCACCCTTCTCCTTCATATTGTCTTTTTATTTTCATTCCCCCTCCCCTTTGTTCCTATTGTCCCATTCCATTTGTACTTTCCAACCTTCCAGCTCTTCTTTTTCTCTTTCCTGCTCCTTATGTTTCTCAGTTTATATAATACATATATACACTTTCAACTTCCTGGCTGTCCTGCCCGACATTCCTTCAGATCTTTCTGCACAGAGGGCTAAATCGTCCCTTACCCATTCTGCCAATGGAGAGGTGTAGCAAAGCTTGACTCACTGGCAGGGCGCCTCCTGGTGGTCATCTGGAAATTAGCTCTTTTCCAGCCTCAGAGTGCCCTCTGCTGGCCAGTGTCTCACCTGCCTTAGGGCCCCGTGTCCCTTCCAGACCCTAGTACCCCTTTACCTCCAGGTTCTGCCCCAGCAGTATCTCTGCTCTGGGTCTCCCCTCCCAAGGGAACCCCCAACCCTCTACACCCACCTTGCCTCAGTGGCTACTGCCAGTCATCATCCAGCCCCCTTTCCCTGGGGCAGACTGCAGAATAATGGCCACTCATCATCGGCAAGGGGGCTGCCTTTGCCTATTCCTGGGCTACACCCCTGCAGCCCCAGTACCTGTTTAGGTCCTAACCAAGGCCTCAGCCTGGGGAGTTTGCCAGGCTGGAGGTCCCCAGCTCCTCTTGCCTTTCCCCAGCACTGCTCTGCCTGGTACCCTGCTCCCAGGCAGCTAAGCCCTTCTCCCTCCAAGGCAGGACAGAGACTCTTCCCAGCTCCTGGCCCCCAGCCCTCTTATCAGGGCCAGCAGGGCCCTAATTGAGCTGGCCACACCTGTGGCTGTTTTCCCAATCAGCCTAGCTTGGCTGCTTTTAACCCCTGTTCTGTGGGAGTGGGGCAGTTGCCCCACTACAAGAGGGTAGAAACAGAGAGGATGTAGGTAGGGAGGTGCAAGGAGGGAGTGTTGTTTCCATGGCATCATTTCTCTGTTTCCCCTGCCCTGGAGAAGCTGTCCATAGGAACTAGGTAAGGCTAGGGTCTGTGGATGAGGAGGGGGTTCTTCTTCTTACTGTGAAATTGTCTCCCAAAATAAGAAATAGGTGTCTCAGCCCTTCCTCTCATTCACAAGAAGCTGAGGTCAGTATGGGTGCCTGATGCTTCTGCTCTACCTCCTGGCCCACTGAGGCTATCAGCATGTGAGGTGTGGATGTGAGAACAGCTGGAAGGGAATTAGAAGTAGGATCCCATGAAAGTCCACACAGCAAATGGACATAGCTTGAGAGCAGTAAAGAAAAATCTGTGGTCATGTTTGGACTATGCCTGATACTTCTCAGAAGCAAGTGTGCATAGTGGGGCTGGGAGGGGTGGAACTATGATTCTACCACCCCTTGCCCTACTGATCAGTGGCCATGAGTTGGGGGGAGTGAGCTGTACACTGAAAGGGGATGGAGTAAATTACTCCCTCCAGCTACCCTATAAGCAAAAGGGGAGCCTGGGAGGAATTCTGACTCTCTGTGCTTTCCCATAGTTCCCTTTGGGGTGGGGCAGCTGGGTGCTGCTCTTTGCTCAGAGCTAAGTACAAATAACATGGGCTTGCCTGTAATGAAAAGGGATGTCTGGTCCTTTCTCTTAAACTCAACAATGTTTACAATCCATGTTGTGACCTTTTCGTCCTTACCACAGAGTTTTTCAGTAGCTCTAATGTCTCTCATCATTAAATCATTAGATACTGTTACAAGCTGAACTTGTCTTTAATTACACATCTTCTAACCTGCCTCAAAGATTTGACTTTGTGACCAATTCCCCTAAATTTAGTAAACCAAATTAGATAGCTTTCTCCCTCACAAACCAGTCTGTACCCCTTTATTACTTTGTTGGGATGCAAAGTTGTGTGGACTTCAGGTCCTTATATGAGCCAGTTTTATGCCTACTATAAGTCCAGTCACTTGAGTGAAGTTACACTAGTGATGAATTTAGTCCAGTGTCTTCAGATTCAGATAGTAGTGTCTACAGGTATGGGGCCCAGTCCTGCAACCACATACACTCATGTGCAATTTTAGTCAGCCTCATTGATTTCTGAGAATTCCCTGTTTCATCATATTCAACATCTTTCCTGTACGTTTGTTTCTTGTTCTAGTCTATGAATAAAATGTAAAGTTTTCAATAAAATTGAATTGTGTGTTTCCATTTAACGTAAGTTTACATTCCATGTTTTTCTTTTTTTCTAGAAATGCCTACATATTTTGGCTCCCATGTTTGCAGTACACCTGTACTTAATGCTCTTTCGTTTCCTTTGTCTAGTACAAGATGCTGTTATTCTGTGGCATCCCAGGGAGTGTAAAAAAGAGAAAGGGGGGGAAGAAAAAAAAACTAATTTAGGAAGTAAATCTGCTCTGTCTTTTATCCCAGCATCCTGCCCTCCTGCTGCTTTTTATATGACCTTCTGAAGTACATGGAATTCATTACTTTTATAAAGACCATAGGCTTTTTTTCTCTCACAGAAATTAAAATGGATACATGTTCTTTTTATAATGTAGTTAAGACTCGTCATACAAAATATAACATCTTGCAGGAAAGGGGTCTGAGCTAGTGCTTCTTGTTCAATATCAGCTGCATGGGTTTTATATTCAGAACAGCTAAACAAACAAAAAATGCAAAGAAAGAAAGGGGACAATATCATATTTATTCATTTATTTATTTATTTGCCATTTCTGTTGCAGTAATGCCTGGATGCCTAAACCAGGTCAAAGCCGCATTGTACTGGGTGATGTACAAACAATAAATAACAGTGCCTGTCCCAAAGAGCTGACAATCGAAGGGTATGTTTATCCTAAAGTTTGTGGCCCTATTATAACTTGAGTGAATAGCTAAACTCTGAAAAAGAGTCCTGTGGCACCTTATAGACTAACAGACGTATTGGAGCATAAGCTTTCGTGGGTGAAAACCCACTTCGTCGGATGCATGACTTCATGGGTGAATACCCACTTCATCGGATGCGTGACTACATGCATCTGACGAAGTGGGTATTCACCCACGAAAGCTTATGCTCTAATACGTCTGTTAGTCTATAAGGTACCACAGGACTCTTTGCCGCTTTTACAGATCCAGACTAACACAGCTACCCCTCTGATACTTGCTAAATTCTGTAAATGTTAATCTAGATACCCCAGGATACAAACGTTTGTGGTTTACCCCAGCCCGAACCCTAGTGAATTAATAGTCACTGCCAGGGTAGCATAAGAGGGGCCTTCGTGTAAATGAGACTAAGGCCCAAAACACTTTGTGTTCCTTAAATGAAAGACACTTTATACACATGTATAGTTACTGTAAGGCCTTTCAAACAAGGTGTAATTATGTAGGCATCTCTGTATTGCTCACATCGGCCAAGGCTAATATTAGAAAGTACTTACTCTGTGGGTGAGACATGTTGGTGCAGTGTTCAGTGCCTGGCCTATGTGTCTGCAATAAATTACTATTCAGACGAACTAGACCAACCTGTATCTTTTTTTAGCTTTTCTAATTGCAGACCACAAAAACTGATAGAACCTGAAATGTTTGCTCAGTCTAGACAGAATGGAGAAATGGAGGCACACTTGCAATTTGCCCTTTGGGTGCGGGGGTGGGGGGTCTTTTGCTCCTGCTAAGGAAGGCACAGTCTAAGCGTAACACCAAAAATGTCAGCCTAAGTATGCAAGCTGGGAGTTTTGAATTATTCTTTATAAGTCAATTAAATCAATATGAAACAATCCAGGTTTACATGGGTACTTTTAGACTTCATAAAATATTCTGAAAATGCATTTAGTGCTGCTGAAAGATGCAGGATTGACTATCTAGCCACAGAATAGGAACAACATGTGCAACAGCAGTGCAGCCTTCCCCTGGCTTTCCCAACAATGGGCCAGATTAGCTGCTTTTGAGCTAAAATGGGGATCTGCAAAGGAGCCAGTTATTCTCCTGTAATTCCGGGGCTATTTTCTCTAATGCTGGTTGATAACTGGCTGCCCGAGGCCATCCACCAGCTGAAGATTGTCAGAAAACATTGCACCCCTGATTTTTTTTTTCAACGTGTCCACTGTGATGCTGTATGGAATATGGGAGACCATTAGTGATACCAATATTATAAAATTGCAATGAATCATGCCAGATATGCCATGTAAGGTCTCTATGAAAATGTTATGATTTGCCAAGTATGATAATCTTGTTTATATGTTTGTATCACCTTTGTATTGTGAGTTATAGATATGTATGGTATATCTGTATTTCCAAACTTGTACTGTGTTTCCACTGAATGCATCCGATGAAGTGAGCTGTAGCTCACGAAAGCTTATGCTCAAATAAATTTGTTAGTTTCTAAGGTGTCACAAGTACTCCTGTTCTTTTTGCAAATACAGACTAACACGGCTGCTACTCTGAAACCTGTGTTTCTGGGTGACACCCCCAGACAGATTGGCATCATCGCTGCCTAGCCTGGTTGACAGCCCATCGAGGGTCATCAGCTGTACAATGAACCCATTGAAAGGAGCCCAGGGCTACACCTGAGAGTCAGCAAGACATGCAGGGGAATGCTTATGGGCAGAACTCTAAGGCTTTTCCATGCCATATGCTGTGCAGCTTGTGTTTGGGACAAAGGAAGTACAGGCCTCATGGAAAAATAATATAAAAGGCAGCTACATCACCTCCATTTTGTTTTCAATCCTGCTTCTTACCTCTGGAGTAACTTTTCTACAAACGAAGCTCTGAACAAAGGACTGAATGACCCATCCAAGCTGTGGATGTATCCCAGAGGGACTTTCAAGCTAGCAAACTCACCAATACTGCTAAGAACCTGATATATGGACTTTGAAGTCTCTGTAGGTATCTGACTGCTTTATCATTTAACAACTCTCTTCTTGTTCTCTCTTTATAAGTGCTTGTTCATGTCCATTCCAATCAGGTGTGTGCGTGCAGTGTGTGCAGTCATCGGAAAGTTTTCCCTTAGCAGCACCCGTCAGGTCGGCTGTGGAGCCCCCTGGAGTGGCGCCTTCATAGCGCTCAATATATGACCCTGCTGACCTGGCTCCTCCTCAGTTCCTTGCATAGGTGCCGACTCTGTGGGTACTCCAGGGCCGGAGCACCCACGGGGAAAAATTGGTCGGTGTGCTGCACCCGCTGGCAGCCAAGCTCCCCACCCCCACACCCAGACTCACCTCTGTCTCCTCCCCTGAGTGCGCTGTGTCCCTACTTCTCCTCCCAGCGCTTGCCACCTGCAAAACAGCTGTTTTGCAGTGTATCTGGCTGTGGGAGGGACGGGGGAGGAGCGGGAACACGGCGCATTTAGGAGAGGAGGTGGGGAAGAGGTGGGGCCAGGGTGGGGATTTGGGGAAGGAGTCCAATAGGGCAGGGAGGAGGCAGAGTTGGGGAAGGGACTTTGGGGAAGGGGTTGGAATGGGGGCGGGGCAGGGGTGGGAGGGGCGGGGCAGGGGTGGACTTGGGCCAGGGCGGGGGGGTCGAGCACCCACCAGCTCCAGGAGAAGTTGGCGCCTATGGTTCCTTCTTACCACCAGTGATGGTCGTTGGAACTGTGGTCGCTTGCTTAGCAAGTGCTTCCCTTAGCATTCTTTCATACAGTTAGCTTAGCCTAGTTTAGTTGTAGTTAGTCTTAGTTGCTAGTGTATATATTGTATATACTGAGATTTGGGAGCAGGGTTTCCCCAATCCCACCCCTCCCCACTTGGGCTCTGGGGCATGCTGCAAGTCCAAGGCTTTAAACCCTGTGGAACCTGCAGCAAGCCTATGTCAGCAAGTGACCCCAACGACTTGTGAGTGAAGTGTCTGAGGGAAGCCCACCAAACAGAAAGGTACAAGAGCTGCAGGGCTTTCTGCCCCAGAACTAAAAAGGAGCGAGATTTCCAATTGAAGCAGTTGCTCATGGAATCTGCCCTTCATCCCCAGTCTGCTGCGGACCACCAGGACCCCGCACCGAGCACGTCCATACGGAGTGCCCCAGCATCAGTAAGTGACATGGTGCCGAGGAAGGACGCTAGTCTAAGAGACCCTTGGAACCGGTGCTCTCTGACACCGCAGGATGCATAGACAACCCGGCACCACTCACATTCACCGGTGCCATACAAGCAGCATAGAAAAGCTGACAAGGAGCGCTCACTGGTCCAGAAAACAGTGGGACTTGCAGGTACCAGGGTGTCCTGTGAAGATGCCCTCAGCAGTCCAGGCAGCAAGAGTTGGCGCCGTCAACTTCGGTTCTCACAGGGGGACTGTCAAGTCTGGCGCGCAGCAACTCCCGTGATGGGCAGTGCCAGGTGGAGGAGTTGGAGTTACCCTCCACCCTGGACACTTTTGAAGCCACCAGAGACTTGATAGAGATGATGGCTCCTCAGCCCCCAGTGATCAGAGATAAGCCCCTGGCGCTGCTGCGACCGGCGTCATCTAGAGGCAAGCCAGCCACGATGTGGCGGTCACCCTCTCCAGCCCGGCACTGTTTGCCTCAGCACTGCTCCAGATTGCCATCCTCAAGGAAACGGTCTCCAGCTCCAGACTCCACGAAGGGTTCCCCGGCACCAGTAGTACGATGCTCCCTGGCACCGACGAGGGAGCAGCAGTGATCCCCAACTCTGAGAGAGGACCAGCACTGACCCTCGGCACTGGACCCTCAGCACTGGTCCCAAGCACCGGATCCATGGCACTTGCCCCTAGCACCAAATCTATGACACCGGTCCCCGACACCTGATTCCTGGTTTTGGTCCCCGGCCCAGGCATCTTGACTTCTGTCCCCTGGATCATCAACTCAGCACAGGTCCCTGGCACAGCACCCTGTGGCTCCACTGTGGTCATCTCAGTCGAGATCCATGTCTTCGGACTCGGATGGTGACTCATACTATTCTGGTTGCAGCAGGCATAGATCTGACAAGCAACAAGATCTGACAAGATCTGACAAGCAACGGAGGGAGGCACCAATGGCGTGGCAACTTCTGGTGCAATGGCCTTTTCGGATCCCCTGGGGTCACCATCAGGCCCAGGGATTCCTTTCCAGGGGCTCCCGTTTGGTTGCCTCGGAGCACCAACCACCCCAGACATCCAAAGACCGGCCCTACGTCCCGTGCTTCCAAGGTGACCTTGGCGCAAGCCCCACAGCCAGCCTAGGTCGCAGTCAAGGCAACTCCGAGGCATGACCCATTGCAAGGCCAGGCTACTGCCACCTCAGCTATGGTCGCCACACAGGCTCCAGATGCTGAACAGGAGGCGGTCAGGGAGCCGGAGGGTCAGGAGAACCGTGTACCACCTCTGGCCGCCTCCTCTTCGTCCCCGGACGAAGTGGTGGCGGGAGCTTCAACCTCGGGCCCTCCCACAGTTGACCACAGGGCCCACCAGGACCTTCTATGAAAGATTTCCCGTAACATGGGGTTACAGGCGGAGGAGGTGATCCAGCCCAGAGACCCCATGGTCGACAACCTTGTGCCAGAGGGACCGTCCAGGGTAGCTCTGCCACTAATAAAAACTATCCAGCACAATATTAAGACTCTATGGCAGACCCCACCTCAATCCTGCCCACCTCTGGTGGTGGTAGAGCGCAAGTACTTCATACCCTCCAAGGGATATGAGTACCTGTTCTCTCATCCGCAACCATGTTCCCTCGTAGTATTGGTGGTGAATGAGAGAGAGAGACAGGCAGCAAGGGCTGGCCCCTAAATTCAAGGAGTTGAAAAGGACCTGGACCTTTTCCTTGACCTTTTCGGCAGGAAAATCTATGCAACTGGTGGCCTGCAGCTGAGGATAGCTAACCAGCAAGCTATACTCAGCAGGTACAACTTCAACTCTTGGGCCTCCATGTTGAAGTTTAAGGGGCTGATTCCACCAGACTCCAGAGCCAAGTTCTCGGCTATCTTTGATGAAGGGAAGGCAGTGGCTCAAACCTCCCTCCAGGCTTCATTGGACTTGGTGGACTCAGCCGCCCACATCCTTTCCTCAGGAGTAGCCATGAGGAGGAGCTCATGACTACAGGTGTCCGGGTTGCCCCGGAGCTGCAGCAAACCCTGCAGAACCTACCATTCGAAGGCGCAGGGTTATTTTTGGAGCAAACAGACTCCAAGCTGCACAGTCTCAAAGACTTCCTGATGACTATGAAGTTGTTGGGTATGCACACCCCGGCAACCCAATGGTGACATTTCAAGCCACAACTGCAACAGCAGCACCCATATCCTCCTCAGCCGAGCAGGATTTTTATAGGCATGGGGCAGGAACAGCAGGCACAAACCTTCCAGTCCTCCTTCTGGGCAGGGCCAAGGCCCAACAAAACCTTCATTGGGCTCTAAAAAGGCCTTTTGAAGGTGCACCCAAGGATGCTGCAGTTGCCATTACATCAGATCCTTTCCCCTGTTTTATGAATCGTCTGTCCCACTTCTACCATGCTTGGTCCCAAATAACATCGGATCACTGGGTTCTTCGCACGGTAGAAGTGGGATATTCTCTCCAATTCTTCTCATTCCCCCCTTCCCTGTCCCTCTTCAGGGACCCTTCTCATGAGCAACTCCTTATCCAGGAGGTGAAGATGCTCCTCGCAGCAGGAGCAGTGGAGGAAATTCCTCAGGAGCTAAGGGGCAAGGGATTCTATTCCCACTGTTTCCTAATCCCCAAAGCCAAGGGGTGTGTGTGTCTCTCACCCATCCTAGACCTGCGAGGACTCAACAGATTCATGATGAGTGTTCACCAAGTGCATGTTGGTCATAGCAGCCTTCCTCCGGAGGAGGCAGGTGCAGGTATATCCCTACCTCGATGACTGGCTACTAAGTGGATGCTCCAGGGAGCAGGTAGCGTCTCAAGTCTGATTAGTCAGATCCACTTTCAAGAGACTGGAACTCCTCCTCAATGTGAACAAGTCAACCTGATCATCGACTCAAAGAATAGAATTCATCGGGGTGGTGCTCGACTCGGTACAGGCAAGGGCGTTCCTGCTAGAAACCTGATTCCAAGCCATAACAGACATTATTCAAAGCCTCAGGTGGTACCCGACCGCCACAGGAAGGGGATGCCTGAGCCTCCTAGGCCACATGGCGGCCTGCACTTACGTGGTCCACCATGCCAGACTGAGGCTCAGGCCACTCCAGGCATGGCTTGCTTTGGCATACTGCCTGGGACATGACAGCCTGGACGTAGTGGTCATGGTGCCAGGGCAAGTACTCAAGTCCTTCCAATGGTGACTTGACCCTTGGGCAGTCTGCAAGGGAGTCCCCTTCAACAGCCCCCAGCCCTCTTTGTCCCTTGAAACAGACGCGTCAGCTCTGGGATGGGGCATGCATTTGGGAGATCTACAAACACAGGGCCTATGGTCACGGGAGGAGCTTCCCCTTCATATCAACATCAAGGAGCTCAGGGCAGTATGGCTAGCATGCCAAACCTTTCTGGCCTGTCTATGAGGTCAGTGCGTGGCAGTGATTATGGACAACACCATGGCCATGTTTTACATCAACAAGCAGGGTGGGGCCCGTTACTCACCCCTATGTTGAGAAGCCCTCCAGCTATGGGAATTTTGCATAGCCCACTCTATTCAGCTGGAGGCGTCATGTCTCGCAGGAGTGCAGAAAAAACTAGCAGACCACCTCGGTTGATCGTTCCTCAATCACAAGAGGTCCATCCGTCCAGACGGCATACACTCCATCTTCCAAGGGTGTGGGTTTCCCCAGGTCAACTTGTTTGCCACCAGCAGCAACAGGAAGTGTCCAATGTTCTGTTCCTTCCAGCGTCACAGTCGTGGCTCGATCACGGACGTGTTTCTGCTTCCCTGGGGAGGCCACCTGTTGTATGCCTGTCCCCCGATCCCTCTCGTGCACAAGGTACTTCTCAAGGTCCACAGGGACAGAGCAGAGGTAATTCTGGTGGTCCCGGTGTGGCCCCGACAACACTGGTACACCACGGCCCTGGATCTGTCAGTGGACACTCCGATTGAGTTACCACTGCATCCTGATCTGATCACTCAGGACCACAGCTGCCTTCACCATCCCGACCTCCAGTCCCTCCATCTCACAGCCTGGTTGGGATGGTTAAACCCCATGGAGCTTCTATGTTCAGAACCAGTAGGGGAGGTCCTACTTGGCAGTAGGAAACCATCTACTAGAGCCACAAATCTAGCTAAGTGGAAAAGGGTTACTTGCTGGTGTGCCCAGCAGTGTGCACCTCCACTACAGGCGTCTATACCTCTCATTCAAGAGTACCTTCTGTACCTGAAACAACAAGGACTGGCAGTGTCATCCATCAAGGTAGACCTCGCTGCTATCTCAGCCTTCCACCCGGGAGCGTCTGACTGATCTGTATTTGCTAACCCCATAGTAGGCCGTTTCCTGGAGGGTTTAGAATGCCTACATCTTCAGATCAGACAGCCTGTCCCAGCGTGGGACCTCAATCTTGTCCTCTCCGAATTAATGGGGCCCCCTTTTCAGCCAATAGCGACTTGCTTCCTTCTCTATCTGTCGTGGAAGGTAGCCTTCCTGTTGGCCATCACATCAGCTAGGAGGGTGTCAGAGCTAAAGGCCCTTACCTCTGATCCACCCTACATGATCTTCCACAAGGATAAGGTGCAACTCAGGCCTCACCCAGCCTTTCTTCCCAAGGTAGTGTCACTCTTTCATACTAGCGAAGACATTTTTCTACCTGTCTTCTATCCTAAGCCTCATGCCAGTAGCCGTGAGCAGAGGCTACAGTCATTGGATGTTCGGTGGGCGCTAGCATTCTACATAGAGTGCACTAAGCCATTCAAGAATCGAACCAGCTGTTCGTAGCGGTAGCAGATCAGATGAAAGGACTCCCAGTCTCATCTCAAAGACTATCTTCCTGGATCACATCCTGCAACCACATGTGATACGAGCTGGCCAAAATACCAGCCCCAGCACTTACGGCACATTCCATGAGGGCACAGGCCTCGTCAACGGCGTTCCTGGCCCAAATCCTGATACAAGAAATTTGCAGGGCAGCAATGTGGTACTCAATGCATCTGTTTACCTCTCACTCTGCTATTACCCAACACACAAGATATGATGCAGTGGTGCTCCAATCAGCGATTCCTTAACTCCAACTCCACCTCCAGGGTATAGCTTGGGAGTCGCCTGATTGGAATTGCCATGGACAAGCACTCAAAGAAGAAAAAATGGTTACTTACCTTCTCGTAACTGTTGTTCTTCAAGATGTGTTGTTCATGTCCATTCCAATACCCACCCTCCTACCCCTCTGTCGAAGTAGCTGGCAAGAAGGACCTGAGGAGGGACTGGGTCGGCAGGATCATATATTGAGCACCATGAAGGCGTGACTTCAGGGGGCTCCACAGCCAACCTGATGGAACCTGCTAAGGGAAAACTTTCCAATGACTGTGCATGCGGCGCGCGCACACCTGATTGGAATGGACATGAACAACACATCTCAAAGAACAACAATTATGAGACGGTGAGTAACCATTTTTTAAGACACTAAAGGATTGTCTGGCAGCATGATATTTTGGGTAAGATCCAAACTAATACTGACCTGGTAACGTGGCTGACCCTTTGGGGTCAGAAGAACATTTTCTATAGTGAGCAGAGTTTAAAAATAACTTTTCACCATACTGGACCTAGGTGTTGATTGGGAGTCAGAGAACTGGAATGCAATAAAGGGGGCTGTGTGGTTTCTTTTTTTTAGCTACTTGATAATCAGTGTGGGGTATCAGAAACACAGTTTGTGACTGGTTGGTGAGTTTAACTTCAGTGTTAACTATCAGTTCTGGGAGTGTCTGCGCTCCCTTTTGCAGCCTTCCCTGACCTTGGCATTTTCAGTGAGGGTTGCCCCAGTCGCCCAAGATCACATCTACTGCATTGGAGCTCTGTAGAGTTTGGCTCCACAGGAAAGTCCAGGTGTCCATATTGCTGTCCAAGCTGAACAGAAGTGGCAGAAGAAGATAAAGGGTCTCAAGGTACTGTATAATAAGGCCTGGATGCAAACAGCCACTCTGGTGCAGGGAAGAAAACCTGCCTTTTTTATGAGCTATTAGAGCATTTGGCCAGTTATGTGGGTATCTACCAAGCTGGACTTGATTGTGTACATCCTGCATTGGACTCTTGAGTGACCGGGAGTCAGAAGAAGACAACACCATTGCTGGGTGCCAGTAATGAAACTGGGACATGGACAAAAATGCTACTGAGCTCATGTGAGTGTCCTAAGACCTGTTCTTGGAGGCAGATGCAGTGAGAGCAGAACTGAGTAAGCTCAGGGGAATGACAGCTCAGGAGACAAGAGGTTCTACTCAAAGTATCTCGCTATCTTTTGTTATTTTTACTGATGTGGATGTGGCCTGAACACATCCACCTGGGGGCTGGTTTCAGGTCTGCATGGTCACTGCATGGTCACTGTTTTTTAAAGACCAGACGCAGTCTTCCTGTGAATGAAAATTCCCCTCTTCCCCGTCTTCTTCCCTCACTCCCAACTCTACTGTAGCAAAAGTAATAGGACCCTTCCAACAGCCTCACCCAACCAGCAAGCTAAGCACAGCAGTTGGCTAAGCCATGCTACGTGACTGAATTCAAAATGGTGGCCAAGCAAGGGAAAGTTCAAAAAGCCCCAATGCCAAATGGTTATGCTCGGTCTGAGAGAAGCTCTATTATGGAGTGGGGAGTGTGTGCTCCTCTGCCCGCCTGTGAAAAGCCCAAAGATTTAAAAAAATACCTTAGTATCATGTACTTTATCTGACCACTTTATGTAAACATTTGGGAACTGGCCATGAAGGGGTTAAAGTAAAGAAAGAATTGGGGAGAGTGTAGCTTTCCCATCTCTTTCCTCTTCTTTGCTAGGGTAAGCAGTGCTCCCTCACAGCTGCCCCTACTCCTTGGCCAGTGTGGCAAGAGCCTCTCCTGTTTCAGTTTACTTCAACCACTGGCCATGATGATTCATCAAAGAGTACATCACCATACCACTGTTTTAGATTTGATGCTATATTATTTGGCTTTGGCTTGATGGGAGCACACATGGAATGGGTATATGGGTTCCGCCCGTAGTCCCATCTCAGTTCAGGAAACATGTTCATATTCCTCTGTAATTTGGGACACATTTGCCACCTTGGTAACAGAACACTGCAGCATTTGATTGCAATGCTGCCAACTCTTGTGATTGTATTGTGTATCATGCTATTTGTGTTTTTTGTAGAGGCCCGGCTCCTAGAGACAAGTGACAACATGAGAAACCCAGCTTTCATTTTATTTAAAAAGTGAGTTTCCACCCCTCATGGTTGCAGAGCAAAGCTTGAAAATGTGACTCAAGTGTACCCTATAGGCTCAAAAACCAGAAGGCAAATAAAAACAACCCCAAATGTATTCCTTTTTAAAAAAAAATCTCATGACTTTTGCAGCCTGATTTGTGATCTCCAAACACTTAAGATTGGCAGTACTGTGACGGTATTGCCATGCAGCACAGCAGTACCGAGAGCGGGCTTCATGTTCCACAGGTGACTGCTGCTTTCTCTTTCACATGGAGCACAGTGACCATCCCAATGGTCTGGAGCTGCAACATGAGAGCCAGCTTCTCACAGAGGTAGCTAAAGGTCTCTTTCCTTGCCTGAAAGTTCTGCAGCCACTGTTCTCTCTCCCAGGTCTTCAGAACAACTCTGTCCCACCAGGCCATCGTACAGATCCTGACATGAAAGTGACGCTCCACCCAGTCAATTTCACATTCACGCAACTCATGCTTCTGGTTAGCAAGGTGGCTGTGGGGGATAAATGGAGCCTCCATCACTAAGCTGCAGTGTGCTTTCCATTAATTGCTAGTCTCGCTTTTCCCATGTGTATTGCTGAGACACCTTGATGAAATGCTTGGTGCTATGTTTTCAGGGCTGGGGTCCTGAGCAAAGAGTTAGTTCTGGTCACTTAGTCACTTAACTCCATTTTGGGAATACCTTGTGAAAATTGATGTACTTCCCAGGAAATTTGTCCCTTTTTCATATGATTTCTTTGGGCTTCCCAAATGCCTTTCCAACTGCCTCACAAGCCATTGTTTAAGAGAGCTGTGCCATCAACTAATATTCTTCTTTGACAAGGTAACAAGCTTTGTGGATGCGGGAAGCAGTAGATGTGATGTCTCTCAACTTTAGTAAGGCTTTTGATACTGTCTCACATGATCCTCTTGTAAACAAACTAGGGAAATACAGCCTAAATGGTGCTACTATAAGGTGGGTGAATAACTGGTTGGAAAATCATACTCAGAGAGTAGTTATCAATGATTCACAGTTAAGCTGAATAGACATATCAAGTGGGGTCCCGCAGGGACCTGTCCTGGGTCTGGTTCTATTCAGTATCTTCCTAAATGATTTGGATAATGGCCTAAAGAGTACACTTATAAAGTTTGTGGATGGAGTGCAGGTTGGGAGGGTTGCAAGCACTTTGTAGGACAGGATTAGAATTCAAAATGATCTTGACAAACTGGAGCAATGGTCTAAAATAAATAGGATGAAATTCAGTAAGGACAAATGCAAAGTACTTCACTTAAGAAGGAATAATCAACTGCACAAATACAAAATGGGAAATGACTGTCTATGATGGAGTAACTGCAGAAAAGGAGCCAGGGGTTATAGTGGATCACAAACTAAATATGAGTTGAAAATATAATACTGTTGCAGACAACATTCTGGGATGTATTAGTAGGAGTGTTGAAAGCAAGACATGAGAAGTAATTCTTCCACTCCACTCAGCACTGATAAGACCTCAGCTAAAGTATTGTGTCCAGTTCTGGGCACCACACTTGGGGAAAGATGTGCACAAATTGGAGAAAGTCCAAAGGAGAGCAACAAAAATGATTAAAGGTCTAGAAAACATGACGTAAGAGGAAAGATTGAAAAAACTGGCTTGTTTTAGTCTGGAGAAGAGAAGACTGAGGGGGAACATGATAACAGTCTTCAAGTATGTAAAAGGTTGTTATAAAGAGGAGGGTGATAAATTCTTCTCCTTATCCACTGAGGACAGGAGAAGAAGCAATGGTCTTAAATTGCAGCAAGCGAGATTTAGGTTGGACATTAGGAAAAACTTCCTATCAGGGTAATTAAGCACTGGAACAAGTTACCTAGGGAGGTTGTGGAATCTCCATCACTTGAGGTTTTTAAGAACACGTTAGACAAACACCTGTCAGGGATGGACTAATACCTAGTCCTGCCTCAGTGCAGGGGACTGGGCTAGATGACCTACAGAGGCCCCTTCGAGTCCTACAGTTCTATGATTCTAAGGTACCCAAGGGCAATGCCCCTACAATACTTAACTAGAGTGCTGAGCGTAGAGGTGGAGCATAACCCCACCCAAAACAGGATAGCAAGAAGAGCTGCACTGCATCATTGATGTACACACTGGTGCAGTCCCACCAGTTCAACTGGCAATAGGGCAATTACTAGTGTGGAGGCCCCCACTGTGTGGCAGAGCTGCAGTTTAGAAGGCAAACGTTCCCTATTCTCAAGCTTGTGTTTGTTCCTCCACACCAGGCCCTGTCAGTAAAGCTGCCTCAAACCCAAACTTTTGTAGTTAAAAAAGAAATCAGTTAACTCTTTTAAATTGTGTTAGTAATTTGTGTGTGTGTATGTCTAAACTGCCTGTATCTATCTGGGAGCAGGAGGAGATGATTCAGAATACCATTTGAAACACTGTTCTTATGAGCTCTGCAGAGATGAAAGGTTCAGAGAAACAACCAAACTCCTGAGTACCTAAGCTAGCTGACTCTCTGAAACTCTTGAGATTGGCCCAAACACACAGTAAAAGCATGAGGCTTTAATGTCTCTGCCTCCCTAGTCAATGTGTAAGGATTACAGACAACAACATGGAAAAGGCTTGCAAGGGTTACCAGCCTGGGACAGGGAAGGGCGGGGAGCGGAAGGCAAAGGGGGAATTGAGGCACTATTACAATCATCAGATCAAGCCACAGGGTGGAGGAGAATTTTCCAGATCCTCTGACCTTAAGTTTGGGGAGTGAGAGGAAGAGGAAGCACATTTACACAGATCCTCTGTCAGAGCTTCCTGAGGGAGGGGGACTCTGTCCTTCTGTCCCTGTGCTACATCTAAGGACACACACATACACAGCTAAATAAACATGTGACTGACATTTAAAGTACAAACATAAGAGAAAATGTAATTTGTGGGACTCTTTTATTAATGGAACTGTTCCCAAATCCTTCACATCTTAAAAATAAAGAATTGTTCCATGCTGTAAAATGAGTGTATTTACTAGACAGTAATAATGCTTTGCATTCCAGTAGCACTTTTTATAGGTTCAGAGATACCAAGGACAGAAGAAACCATAACCATATCATAAACCATTTAAACAATAAACAATATTATCATAAACATCGTTCAGAGCCTCTGTAGAACACAGGCCATAGAATTTCCCCAAAGTAATTCCTAGAGAAGACCTTTTAGAAAAACATCCAATCTTGCTTTAAAATTGTTGGTGATGAAGAATCCACCATGACACTTGGTAAGTCTGAATCTCTAGCTTCAACTTCCAGCCTTTGGATTGTGTTAAACCTCTCTCTGCTAGACTAAAGAGCCCACTACTAAATATTTGTTCCCCATGCAGATATTTATAGACTGTAACCAAGTCGCTCCTTAACCTTCTCTTTGTTAAGATAAATATATTGAGCTCCTTGAGTCTATCGCTATAAACCACGTTTTCTAATCCTTTAATCATTCTTGGGATTACCTTGGAAGGCAGGCCAGTCCTCGCTTACAGACAGCTCCCCAACCTGAAGCAAATACGCACCAGCAACTACACACCACACCACAGAAACACTAACCCGGGAACCAATCCCTGTAGCAAACCTCGTTGCCTACTCTGTTCCCATATCTACTCTAGTGACACCATCAGAGGACCCAACCACATCATCAGAGGCTCGTTCACCTGCATATCTACCAATGTGATATATGCCATCATGTGCCAGCAATGCCCCTCTGCCATGTACATTGACCAAACTGGACAGTCCCTACGTAAAAGAATAAATGGACACAAATCGGACATCAGGAACAGTATCCTACAAAAGCCAGTGGGAGAACACTTCAGTCTTCCTGGACATTGTACAACAGATTTGAAAGTAGCTATACTTGAACAAAAAAACTTCCGAAACAGACTTCAAAGAGAAACAGCAGAACTAAAATTCATTTGCAAATTTAATACCATTAATTTGGGCTTGAATAGGGACTGGGAGTGGCTGGCTCATTACAAAAGCAGCTTTGCCTCTCCTGGAACTGACACCTCCTCATCTATTATTGGGAGTGGACTACATCCACCCTGATCGAATTGGCCCTGTCAACACTGGTTCTCCACTTGTGAGGTAACTCCCTTCTCTTCATGTGTCAGTATATTTATGTTTGCATCTGTAATTTTCACTCCATGCAGCTGAAGAAGTGGGGTTTTTACCCATGAAATCTGATGCTCAAATAAATCTGTTAGTCTTTAAGGTGCGGCCGGACTCCTTGTTGTTTTTGTGGATACAGACCAACACGGCTACCCCCTGATACTTAATCATTCTCCTGGCTCCTCTCTGAACCTTCTCCAATTTATCAACATCCTTCTTGAATTGTGGACACCAGAACTGGACACAGTACTCCAGCAGCGGTCGCACAAGTGCCAAATATAAAGGTAAAATAACCTCTCTATTCCTACTCAAGATTCCCGTTTACACACCCCAGCATTGCATTAGCTCTTTTGGCCACAGCATCACATTAGGAGCTCATGTTCCGCTGATTATTCACCATGACTCCCAAATCTTTTTCAGAGTCACTACTTCCTAGGACAGAGTCCTCAGTCATGTAAGTGTGACAAGGGCGACCAGGTGCCAGCTTATGCCAAGGCCCCTATGCCTCACTGAATACTGACAAATGCATAGCTGGGAACCAATCTGGCTCAGCTGTGCTTTAGCATTGTTAAAGTAGATGTTCAGTTGATAAGAATGTGTTTAGTGTTTAGACCTGATAAAATGCTTGTAGAATGCTGCATGTATTGATCTCACTTATAACATCAGGGGTGGGCAAACTTTTTGGCCCAAGGACCACATCTGGGAATAGAAATTGTACGGTGGGCCATGAATGCTCACAGAATTGGGGTTGGGATGCGGGAGGGGGTGAGGGCTCTGGTTGGGGGTGAGGGCTCCAGGTGGGGCCAGAAATGAAGAGTTCAGGGTGCGGGAGGGGGCTCTGGGCTGGGGCGGAGGAGTGGGGTGCGGAGTAGGGGGAGGGCTCTGACTGGCGGTGCGGGCTCTGGGGTGGGGCTGCGGATGAGGAGTTTGGGGTACAGGAGGGTGCTCCTGGCTGGGATCGAGGGGTTCTGAGGGCAGGAGGGGGATTAGGGCTGGGGCAGGGGGTTGGGGTGTGGGGGGGTGAGGGATCCGGGTGGGAATACAGGCTCTGGGGTGGGGCTGTGGATGAGGAGTTTGGGGTGCAGGAGGGTGCTCCAGGCTGGAACTGACAGGTTCGGAGGGCAGGAGGGGGATCAGGGCTGGGGCAGAGTGTTGGGGTATGGGGAGAGGCTCAGGGGTGCAGGCTCCTGGTGGCGTTTACCTCAAGTGGCTCCAAGAAGCAGCGGCATGTCCCTTCTCCAGCTTCTATGCAGCGGTGCGGCCAGGCGGCTCTGTGAGCTGCGCCACCTGCAGGCTCCCATTGCCTGTGGTTCCTGGCCAATGGGAGCTGTGGGTGGTGGCGCTTGGGGCAGGGACAGCATGCGGAGCGGAGCCCCCTGGCTGCCCCTACACATAGGAGCTAGAGGGGAGCCATACCACTGCTTCTAGGAGCCACGTGGAGTGGCCCCTGACCCTGCTCCCCGGCTGGAGTGTGGCAAGCCCCAGACACCACTCCCCAGCAGTAGTTTGAGGGCCAGATTAAAATGGCTGGTGGGCCAGATCCGGCCTGCAGGCTGTAGTTTGCCCACCCCTAGTCTCCATTGTAAACCTCCATAACTGTGTAACTCCTCAAACAGGAGAGAAACCTTTTCTAAAGCAAAGGCTGGCTTCCTACAGAAGATGTTAAATCCTGCCCAATGAGAAGGCCTTTGAAACCAAATAAGCCATTGTGGGACATCATAGAAGATAGACTTTGTTTATTGCATTCCTCCCCCCTGCCCCCACCAGGAAGAGGAGCCCTGTGCATGAACTCATCCCATCAGCTTGGACTCTGGGGATAAAATCCCTGACAAGGAGAAACTAGGTTCTTTTTGCTGCTTGGACTCTAAAGGGGAAAGAAGCACTAAGCACAAGCAAAGACCCCCAGGTGTTTTGCCAGGCTTAGCCCTAAAGGACATATAAAGTTTGCATATTATAGCAGCTACTATCATCTTTTGGAACCTAAGACTGAGCCTTATTTGTGTGTGTATGTTTACTTGCTTTAACCTTGTAAATACCTCTCATTCGTTTTTCCTAGTTAATAAATCTTTATAGTTTATTATAGGATTGGCTACAAAGCATTATCTTTCATCTGAGATCTGAAGTACAGTTGATTTGGGGTAAGTGACTAGTCCTTTGGAACTGGGAGTAACCTGGATATTGTTGTGATTTTGGGTGTACGGGGCCGTCTATCACAAAGACAGGCTTGCCTGGGTGGCAAGATAGACAGAAGTGCCCAAGGGGACCGTCTGTGACTCCATGTTAAGGCTGTTACAGTGCTTTTGGAGTTCACTCTTGTTATTTGGTTGGTAATATCTAATTATACAGCCAATTTGAGGTTTGTGCCCTGTTCCTGGACAGTCTGCCCTGAGGTTGGTACTCACGGTCATGACCCATTCCAGACAGCTTGACGGTCTTTTTCCCTAGATGTATACATTTAGCCATATTAAAACACATGTTGTTTGCCTGTGTCCAGTTTACCATGCTCTGAATCAGTGACCTGTCCTCTTCATTATTTACGACTTCCCCCATTTTTGTGTCATCTGAAAACTTTATCTGTGATTATTTTGTGTTTTCTTCCAGATCATTGATAAAAATGTTACATAGAATAAGGCCAAGGCTGAACCCGGCAGGAGCCCACTTGAAATACACCCTCTCAATGACAATTCCCCATTTACAGTTACATTATGAGACCTACCAGTTAGCCAGTTTTTAATCCATTTAGTGGATGCCATGTTAATTTTATATGGGTCTAGTTTTTTAATCAAAATGTTGTGCAGTACCAAGTCAAACACCTTACAGAAGTCTAAGTATATTACGCCAACACTATTACCTCTAGCAACCAAATCTGTAATCTCATAAAAAAAATCAAGTTAGTTTGACAGGATCTATTTTCCATAAACCCATGTCGATTTGCATTAATTACATTACCATCCTCTAATCCTTTATTAATTTTTATTTCTAAAGGGTATCAAAATGTTTTACAAAGTATCAAGCCTGACAATACCACTTGGAAGTACAATAAATCCTTAAAAGATGGGGAAACTGAGGCACAGAACGTAAATGTCTTGCTTGGGGTTATGCAGGAAGCCTGTGGCAGAGCTGGGCATAGAGCAAAACTCTCCCAATTCCCAGTCCTACACTTTGGGTCTGATCCAAAGTCTATTGAAGTCAATTGGAGTCTTTGCATTGACTTAACTGAGCGATGGATAAGGCCTTTTAACCACAAGTACTTTGCTTAAACAAAAAACCAAAAAACAATGCCTCATTCCTACCTGATTACCCCAATACAAAGCTCTGTTACAGAAAGGTGTTTTAGAAGTAGGAGAATACCTTAGACTTTCTGATTTTACTACAGTGAATTTCTGCTGGATCTCTCTATGGTATTTGATACTGTTGATCACCAGATACTCCTGCTCCACCATCAAGAAGCTGCATGGGTGAACAGAAATGCCTCTCAGACTGAACCCAGAAAGACAATATTGACAACTGCTCATCTGTTCGCAGAACCCTCTTCCCAGGGCCTCTCATTGTTTCGTTCTGTCTACCATCCTACTCAACATCTATATGAGGCCACTGGGGGACCTGATTAGACAATATGGGATGAAACGCCAGCCACATGCAGATGATACCCAGCCCTCCACTGCTTTCACACAGATAATTAGCAGCAGCATCTCCCAGCTCTCCCAATGCCTATCAGAGAGATGAAGAACAGCTGGCTAAAGCTGAACCCAGGCAACTCAAAGGTAAATGCTGGTAGGAAGAGGAAAGTGCTTTGAAGAATTCACCTCCTCCATAACATCCCCTTTTACTAACTGTGTACTGACTAAAAATATTTCTTCACATTTTCATACCTTGGACTCCTATGCGTCTAGGTAGCCAAATAGACATGTCAGCTAAAAATGCTCCCTTCCGCCTGTGGCTGGCCATAAGACTGCATCCTCTTGCTACAGAGATCCATGCATTTGTAACCTTCAGGCTTAGTTTACTGAAACTCATTGTATCTAAAGATTAATCCACTCATGCACTTTGAAAAAATTCATTTGGTACAAAATGCAGCAGCACATCTGCTGAGCAAAGCAGGGCAGCAGGAACACATCACAACCATCACTCAACTCTACACTGGTCCACAGTAAATACAGTGCCCAATTCAAGGTCTCTGTTCTAATATCAAAAGTCGCCATGAGATTGGCCTGAGCTACCTAAGAGATCACATCACCATCCATGACCAAGACCTCCCTTTACAGCTATGACCTGCTGGAACAATGAAACTGTTGCCCAATAGGAAGAGGCTTACAGGTGTGGGACCTCAACTATGGAATTCACCCCCATAAGAGACAGGAATGACCATATACCCCACAACACCCAGAACCAAAGGCAAAACTAATGTCTTCAACTTAACTTTCCGACATAGCGAATCTGACCCAGTTAAATGCACTCATAAAAATAGCTACTACCTAGCTGAGATTTTAGTTCTACAGGTGGGGAAGAGAGAGACTGTTTATTCTTGAGGTTTTTTATTGTTATTTTTTAATTACTTGGAAGGCACTCAGATCTGATGGTGCTAAAGAGGTAGGCAGTGCTCTCATGTCAGCAGCACTTTGAAAGAAGGGGTTGGTAATCTACCTCTTTCCCCTCTGTGGGTCATCAGCTGAATCTGGAATTCCTTCACATGCTGAATTAGGAGTTTCTGACGGTTCCCAGCTGGCTCCTCAGTTCTCTTTGATGAGTCTGAAACAAGAGGAAATGATCCCACTTGTCCTCCTTGAGCTCAGGAAGGCTGATGTCCAAGTTTTCTGCTGAATGCTTTTACTCTGTCGTGCATGGACCAAACATTCCCGTTCAGCTTGTTTAAGTGCCCAAAGGGGCTAAACATACCACCCCAGGTGGATTCTCAAAGGTGCCAGCAAGGGATGAACACTGCTTTTGTCAGGACAAGCTGCACTTCTGTTCTTAACTTAAGCTCTCATTGGAACCCCTTGGCATAATCTTTTTCACCAAATGACTTGCCTGTTTTTGCTGCCTCTCAGTCAGAACTGAGCTCCAACAAATACTCAATGACATGTGAGGCTCAGCAGCACCCTCTGGCCTTAGCAATTTCAGCAAATACAGCTCGTCTTCCAATTCAGTGACACGTTGGTCAAACTCTGTGTACAGGGGGACTTGCACTTTGTGGCATACATGTTCTATGCTTTTTAATGTGGCTTCTCTTGTTATATAGAAGGTAAATCCTGGAACACCCCAGTGCTGTTTTATTTGCAGAAGCTGTGGCAGCCCATGGCCCACACTCAGATTCTACCCTGAAAAGAGGAATTATTTCAGGGTGTTCAATGGCCTGTGTTATACGGGAGGTCAGACTGGATGATCACAATGGTCTCATCTAGCTTTAGAATCTCTGAAACACCAGTTCACACTGACCCACTAGCTAAAGTTTTCAGGTTACAAGAAAATGATGTCTTAAAATAGACACAGTACTACAGGGCTTCTTTTGAGTATCATTTTTAAAAATAATGTTTAATGTATTGAATTATTTTTTGCAAAGTGTTATATTTTTCATATGACCTAGTGACCACCCCTCAGAGGGTTATGACTCGAGCCTTGGTCTAATGTAATAAAACAGTATGCAATCTGAAATAATGCAGTGAATTATTCAGTCTCCCCTGCATCCAATGATGTGATTTTTTACTGGTAGTAATGACAGGTTTCAGAGTAGCAGCCGTGTTAGTCTGTATCCGCAAAAAGAAAAGGAGAACTTGTGGCACCTAAGAGACTAACAAATTTATTTGAGCATAACCTTTTGTGAGCTACAGCTCACTTCATCAGATGCATTCAGTGGAAAATACAGTGGGGAGATTTATATACACAGAGAACATGAAACAATGGGTGTTACCACACACACTGTAACGAGAGTGATCAGGTAAGGTGAGCTATTACCAGCAGGAGAACGGGGGGGGGGGCGGCGGCTTGTGTAGTGATAATCAAGTTGGGCCATTTTCAGCAGTTGACAAGAATGTCTGAGGAACAGTGGGGGGAGGGGGAGGGAGCGGGGCGGCGGGAGAATAAACATGGGGAAATAGTTTTACTTTGTGTAATGACCCATCCACTCCCAGTCTTTATTCAAGCCTAAGTTATTTATATCCAGTTTGCAAATTAATTCCAATTCAGCAGTCTCTCATTGGAGTCTGTTTTTGAAGTTTTTTTGTTGAAGAATTGCCACTTTTAGGTCTGTAATCGAGTGACCAAAGAGATTGCAGTGTTCTCCGACTGGTTTTTAAATGTTATAATTCTTGACGTCTGATTTGTGTCCATTTATTCTTTTATGTAGTGACTGTCCACTTTGGCCAATGTACACGGCAGAGGGGCATTGCTGGCACATGATGGCATATATCACATTGGTAGATATGCAGGTGAACGAGTCTCTGATAGTGTGGCTGATGTGATTAGGCCTTATGATGGTGTCCCCTGAATAGATATGTGGACACAGTTGGCAACGGGCTTTGTTGCAAAGATAGGTTCCTGGGTTAGTGGTTCCGTTGTGTGGTGTGTGGTTGCTGGTGAGTATTTGCTTCAGGTTGGGGGGCTGTCTGTAAGCAAGGACTGGCCTGTCTCCCAAGATCTGTGAGAGTGATGGGTCGTCCTTCAGGATAGGTTGTAGATCCTTGATGATGCGTTGGAGAGGTTTTAGTTGGGGGCTGAAGGTGACGGCTAGTGGCGTTTTGTTATTTTCTTTGTTGGGCCTGTCCTGTAGTAGGTAACTTCTGGGTACTCTTCTGGCTCTGTCAATCTGTTTCTTCACTTCAGCAGGTGGGTATTGTAGTTGTAAGAACGCTTGATAGAGATCTTGTAGATGTTTGTCTCTGTCTGAGGGGTTGGAGCAAATGTGGTTGTATCGCAGAGCTTGGCTGTAGACAATGTATCGTGTGGTGTGATCTGGATGAAAGCTGGAGGCATGTAGGTAGGAATAGCGGTCAGTAGGTTTCCGCTACGGTGGTGGTGTTTATGTGACCATCGCTATACGCTATAGGGTGGTGTTTATGTGACCATTATTAGTGAATTATTAGTTAAATTGGATAAGATGGGGATCAATAGGAAAATTGAAAGGTGGATAAGGAATTGGTTAAAGGGGAGACTAAAACGGGTCCTACTGAAAGGTGAACTGTCAGGCTGGAGGGAGGTTACCAGTGGAGTTCCTCAAGGATCGGTTTTGGGACCACTCTTATTTAATCTTTTTATTACTGACCTTGGCACAAAAAGTGAGAGTGTGCTAATAAAGTTTGCGGATGATACAAAGCTGGGAGGTATTGCCAATTTAGAGAAGGACAGGGATACCCTACAGGAGGATCTGGATGACCTTGTAAACTGGAGGAATAGTAATAGGATGAAATTTAATAGTGAGAAGTGTAAGGTCATGCATTTAGGGATTAATAACAAGAATTTTAGTTATAAGCTAGGGACGCATCAATTAGAAGTAATGGAGGAGGAAAAGGACCTTGGAGTATTGGTTGATCATAGGATGACTATGAGCTGCCAATGTGATATGGCTGTGAAAAAAGCTAATGCAGTCTTGGGATGCATCAGGAGAGGTATTTCCAGTAGGGATAAGGAGGTTTTAGTACCTTTATACAAGGCACTGGAATACTGTGTGCAATTCTGGTCTCCCATGTTTAAGAAGGATGAATTCAAACTGGAACAGGTACAGAGAAGGGCTACTAGGATGATCCGAGGAATGGAAAACTTGTCTTATGAAAGGAGACTCAGGGAGCTTGGCTTGTTTAGCCTAACTAAAAGAAAGTTGAGGGGAGATATGATTGCTCTCTATAAATATATCAGAGGGATAAATACCAGAGAGGGAGAGGAATTATTTAAGCTCAGTACCAATGTGGACACAAGAACAAATGGATATAAACTGGCCACTAGGAAATTTAGACTAGAAATTAGATGAAGGTTTTTAACCATCAGAGGAGTGAAGTTTTGGAATAGCCTTCCAAGGGAAGCAGTGGGGGCAAAAGATCTATCTGGCTTTAAGATTAAACTCGATAAGTTTATGGAGGAGATGGTAAGATGGGATAACATGGTTTTGGTAATTAAATATTCATAAATAGGCCCAATGGCCTGTGATGGGATATTAGATGGGGTGAGATCCGAGTTACCCAGGAAAGAATTTTCTGTAGTATCTGGCTGATGAATCTTGCCCATATGCTCAGGGTTTAGCTGATCGCCATATTTGGGGTCGGGAAGGAATTTTCCTCCAGGGCAGATTGGAAGAGGCCCTGGAGGTTTTTTGCCTTCCTCTGTAGCATGGGGCACGGGTCACTTGCTGGAGGATTCTCTGCTCCTTGAAGTCTTTAAACTACAATTTGAGGACTTCAATAGCACAGATATAGGTGTGAGGTTTTTTTTTTTGTAGGAGTGGTGGGTGAAATTCTGTGGCCTGCGTTGTGCAGGAGGTCAGACTAGATGATCATAATGGTCCCTTCTGACCTAAATATCTATGAAAACCATCGCTTATTAGCACTGTAGTGTCCAGGAAGTGGATCTCTTGTGTGGACTGGTCCAGGCTGAGGTTGATGGTGGGATGGAAATTGTTGAAATCATGGTGGAATTCCTCAAGGGCTTCTTTTCCATGGGTCCAGATGATGAAGATGTCATCAATGTAGCGCAAGTAGAGTAGGGGCATTAGGGGACGAGAGCTGAGGAAGTGTTGTTCTAAGTCAGCCATAAAAATGTTGGCATACTGTGGGGCCAAGCGGGTACCCATAGCAGTGCTGCTGATTTGAAGGTATACATTGTCCCCAAATGTGAAATAGTTATGGGTGAGGACAAAGTCACAAAGTTCAGCCACCAGATTTGCTGTGACATTATCGGGGATAGTGTTCTTGACGGCTTGTAGTCCATCTTTGTGTGGAATGCTGGTGTAGAGGGCTTCTACATCCATAGTGGCCAGGATGGTGTTTTCAGGAAGATCACCAATGGATTGTAGTTTCCTCAGGAAGTCAGTGGTGTCTCGAAGATAGCTGGGAGTGCTGGTAGGGCCTGAGGAGGGAGTCTACATAGCCAGACAATCCTGCTATCAGGGTGCCAATGCCTGAGATGATGGGGAATCCAGGATTTCCAGGTTTATGGATCTTGGGTAGCAGATACAATACCCCTGGTCGCGGTTCCTGGGGTGTGTCTGTGTGGATTTGTTCTTGTGCTTTTTCAGGGAGTTTCTTGAGCAAATGGTGTAGTTTCTTTTGGTAACCCTCAGTGGGATCAGAGGGTAATGGTTTGTAGAAAGTGGTGTTGGAGCGCTGCCTAGCAGCCTCTTGTTCTTGTCAACTGCTGGAAATGGCCCACCTTGATTATCACTACAAAAGTCCCCCCCCGCCCTCCTGCTGGTAATAGCTCACCTTACCTGGTCACTCTCGTTACAGTGTGTATGGTAAAACCCATTGTTTCATGTTCTCTGTGTATATAAATCTCCCCACTGTATTTTCCACTGAATGCATCCGATAAAGTGAGCTCTAGCTCACGAAAGCTTATGTTCAAATAAATTTGTGAGTCTCTAAGGTGCCACAAGTCCTCCTTTTATTTTTACTAGTAGTGACATTGCAGGGATAGTGGAGTGAGCCCAAGACAACTGTAAAATGAAAAGCAGCAAGTCTAACTCACTACAAACTGAATAGAGAACAGTATACTAATTGACGGATTACATTCTATGTCAGAGAGAGGTGTGGTTTAAGCAAGGGGCTGGGAATACTGAGCTCTAAACTCAGCTCTGACACTGACCCAGGCTGTAGTCTTGGCAAATCATTCAAAGTCACAAAGTAATAGAGTTTAAGGCCAGAGGTGACCACCAGATCATCTAGTGTGACTCCCGTATATCACGGGCCGTCCGCACCACCCAGCACCTGCACACTAAACCCAACAACCTAAATTAGACCTTAGTATTACAGACCTCAGGAGACAAGAGAAGATGGATCACTTGATGATTGCCTGTTTTGTTCATTCCTTCTGGGGCACCTGGCACTGGCCACTGTCGGAAGACAGGATACTGGGCTAGATGGACCTTTGGTCTGACCCAGTAAGGCCATTCTTATATGTTCTTTAGACTATTATGTGCCACAGGCAGAAAATAGAAGGGACTGAGATGCATCAGTGCCCCAGGCCCCTCCAATGGCAGGGAAATGCTTAAATGAGATATTCCCAGATAACCCTGGCAAGTGACCTGCACCCACACGCTGCAGAGGAAGATGACTCCCGCCCCACCCTCCACTGTCACTGCCAATCTGACCTGTGGAAAAATTCCTTCCTGACCCCACATATGACGATCAGTTAGAACTTGAGTGTGAGGCAACCTGCAGCCACATCAGGGTTGCCCACTCAGTGGCCATGACTCATCATCCAGGCATGCTACAGCTTCTCAGCTGAGCCCGCAATAACTCAGCACTCATGCACACCGCAGTAGCCTATCCGTGCACTGGGCCTGGATCAGATGACACCCCGAGACACAGGTATTTCCCCAACCCCACTGGAGCTGCCACGTAGTCTGTGCAACAGCCTCACTACTTGGCTAGGAACCCTTTGGCTGCCTCACAGTATTACAGATTCCCTAGGCTTCTAGCCTGCTCTCGATCCAGTTCCTGTTCCTGCCCCAGCCTGTTTCAGCCTTGTCTAGCCTCTACTCCAACCATGCTGACTGCTCCAGTCCTGCCCCTCACCCTCCCAAACCCTTGGTCTGACTCCCACCTGACTTCAACCTTTGACCTATATCTAGACTCCAATTACAATCCTGATTTGGCTTGTCTGTAGACTCTGACCTCGGTTCTGTTCCACAACCTGTCTCTGGACCTCAGTTTTAGTGATGCTCTTGGCCCGCTCCCAACTCTGTGGTTGGCTTCGACCCTTGTACGTGTTCTTTTCTTCTGGATCTAACCACCGGGACTGACCACCTCTAACCCAGAGCCTCACACTGAGCAAGAACAAGTGAGCAAGAAAGATCAAGCCAAACTAGCCATGCACCCTCTGGGATTCTGACTGGTTGCTAAGTACCTAAATCCCTTCTGAAAATGAGACTTAGGCTCCTAAATTAGACATTGCAATGCTGAGTGCTGCAATGCCTACATACCTTTAAAAATCTGGGCATAGTGGTGAGTAGTTCTAATTCCATCCAGTAGAGGGCAGCAGTACACATATACTAGCTAGCACACTCCAATACTTCACTTCTTTTCAAGGTTGCTGTGAAGACCAATTAGATTAAGTAAATTACGCTGACCATTAAAAACGTTGGAACATAACAGCTGATTAAAGATGGGTCTCAGCTCCCAAGTTCAGGGGTGTTCAGATTTGATGGTTTGGTGACCAGATAGCAAGTGTGAAAAATCAGGACGGGGTGGGGTGTAATAGACTTTGTCTGTATAAGACAAAGCCCCGAATATCGGAAATGTCCCTATAAAATTGGTCACTATAGGTTCAGCCCATTATAAAGAAGGAGGCTAACTTTAAAATTCCGGTATGAGCATTCACGGTGCTTGGGTGTGTTGATTAATTCTTATTAATTATCATTCATGATTTAGTGTGCAAGTTCCTTTTAAATAACGTATATATATTTAAAAAATCTTACAGAATGTTGCTCCAACACTTACACTGAAAATGTGTGTTAGCTGTTCCACTGCAGGAGACTATAATCTTTCTTGCTATTAGAATGTTCAATTAATCAAATGATTTAACTGGTTGAATATTATTGGATGCCTTATATAACAGATTACAATGCAATTGAATACAGTGTTACCTATGGTGCAAAAGTATTATCTTTTATCTGTAGTAAGGCCCCATAATGGAAATGCAGATAAAAGCTCATTTCACTGATCTTACCTGCTTTCCTTTATTGAATATTTCTGAAATGGAACTTCTTCACCCCAGGGCTTACTTTAGCTTCTACTGGACTTACACTCTGCCCACTTCACAATATGATGCCTATCTTTGACATAATAGCCCCACTGAGATAACTTCATGTTTGCCTGCAAGCCTGCCTCGCTCCTGAGGCATGTTTTAGGTGTTGTATGAGCAAATGTACATTGTGAATTGCTATATGGAGGCTAAATGTGTTGCTGCTTTCAGGATCTTTCAGTTTTGCCGGCATTTCTGATGATAAATGTTCTTTCTGAGTGGTTAAAAAACAAGGCAAAATACAGAGTGTGTGTGAAATAATGAGCACTGCAACTGTAAACTGCATCATTTTACCAGGTATGTAGAGGGTGAGATGCTCAAGGTTACATGTGGGAATACGGAGGAAGAGTACTGAGTAGAACCTAGATCTCCTGAGTTACAGTTGGGTGCTTTTACCCCAGGACAATCCAAGAACTGATGTTGAACTGCAGGTAGCGTGGGATGGAAGCCACACAGAATTAATAGTTTTAACTCTAAGATGCTAACCCATTATGTGTTCACATAATTTCTGAGAACATACCCATTGGAAGTGCTCCCATGAGGGAGTTCAGGGTTAACATTGACCAGCTAAATTGAGGTAAAGAGTGCTAACCTGTGTCTACGTTAAGGAAAAGATCATGGTTAAATTGGGATTAGGTAACAAATCAGATAACCCTGACTTTATCTAGATTATTTCAGGCCTCAGGCCTGCAAGCTTCTGTGTTTGGGCAGAGCCTATTGATTTGGGGCTCCATGCAAGTGGAGGCCACACGCACAAAGCAGTTTGCAGGGTTGAGGCATATCTATAGTCTCCCGCTTCTAAATTTTTGAGGTAGAGGGCAATCGGATTGATACGGTTTCATGTTTTATATCATCACAAAGAAATTCTGACAAGAAATATAGAATTACATTGCCTAGTAATGACCTTTCCAGGGATTCTAAAAGCTTCATACATTTTTAAAGCTCACAATTCATTTCAGATAGGCTTGGATTACAGACCTGTATTAGACTAAGAAACAATAGCTCTTGCACATTCCTGTTTTCCCAGAATCTATTCTATTTTGTATTTAATTTTCAATAACCTCTCATTTTTGACAGAGGCATTTTCTTTAACAATGGCCTCCAAGCAGACTCAATATTCAGGGTTGCATACTGTGGGTTTGATTCTGATCTTTCACACACTAGTTTTACAGTGGTGTGTAATTCCTTGCATTTCAGTGGAATTGCTCCTTATTTATACTATCTTAAATGAGATCAGAATTAGTCTGTCTGTATTCATGACTTGCTTTCTCTTCTCAAGAGTACTTGCAGCAGTATCTGTCTTTGGCAGTGAATACATCCATTTTTGTTTGACCTCTAGGCATTCATTGCTTACAGCATGATACTTAAGGAGCCCTTCAGTGGAAAGAAATCCTCTCATTCAAATCCCTCTTAGAATTTACTTATACTGTGTTCTCTACAAGAATTGAGTTTAAAAAAATAAAAACCGAATCTAATTGAATCATCAAGTTGTGTAAGTGCCTTACCGCGTAACTGCTTATTCTTATTGCAACCATTGTCCCAACTCTCTTTTTTCCTTTCTTTTTGTCTGTTACCCTCGGTGGTTGTATGATGTCTGAATCCAGCTTGTAAGACCTTTGGTAGGGTCACTCTTTGTTTCTGTGGCGCATCTAGCATCCACCTCGGCCACTCAAAAATGAATAATAAATAGTAATAATAATAGCCTGCGTTGTCCCCTCCTGCAAGATTTCTCTGGAGTGGGTGAGGGGGATTTCAGTGAGGCACTCATTGTGGTCGTCCTCCCCTGTTTTTTGGGTGGGTGAGATTTGCCCGCCCCCCCATCCCCTGCATAAAAAGTTGCAAGCCTTCTCCCAGATTGGCCAACCCCCCAGGGATCTGTGGGAAGCTGGGGACATTTATAAGCCATTTATGTACCATCATACCAGCTCTTGACTGGTCCCCACAGTCACTGACAGCATGGTCCAACTGGAACATCTGCCCTAGTCCCTAGCATCATGGTAGCAGGGGAAAGTCACTCCCACCCCGCACTCCTCCACACTCTCTGGTAGCATGGTTCCATTGGAGCATCCGCTCCACCCCCACAGTCCCTGGCAGTTTGGCTCCTGACTATGGATACCCACACGAGTTTCATGTTTATTGAAAAGATAATATAGCCAACAGCCTGAGGGGGGAGAACAATGTGCATCCCTCTGCTGTATCACTACTCTCCACTGTGCTCTCAGTCTCTGCCCCCTCCCCCTGTGTGGTAGGGGGAGATCCATGACCCCTCCTTGCTCAATTCTGTGTTGATCCTGGCCAGTAAGATGCTCCTTTTTGTGGGTAGGCTAAATGTAGGGAAGTGCGACCAATGGGAGCTTCCATCTCTGTCCCAGGAGCTGTACAAAAACAGTGGCGAGCCCCAGTTGCTTCCCCCTTTTAGATGGCACTGTTGTAGCAGAGTATCACAGTAACAAGATTAGAAAACATCAAAATCTGAAAGTACAAAGCAAGTAAAAACAGAAGAAAAACCTCATCTTGAGACCCCCATAAAGCAGCAATTGAAGCAACAGCTGGCAAAGATCAAGGAGCATTTACTGCTAACCACAGAGGGGCTGAGATGAGTCTGCCATGTACCAGCCATGATGCTGTTTTGCTCTACTCCCCAGCTGAACTGTCTTAATGCCCTGCTGCTTTTATTAATGAGTGATTTGGGGGCCAAATTATGCCTGGCTAGTAAAAAACAGATGTAATTCTCCCCCCAAAATAAGTGCCTATAAACCGTTTAATGTGTACTGCTGGGCTGTGCAGAGCTCAGAGAAAGCTTTCCTCATGCAGTGCATTCTCTTGTCTGAGGAAGATGTGTACTGGGGGGACGTTGTTTGGCCAGGGTGGCTGTGTCTGAGACGCATAAAAATCTGCCCCACATCCCCAGATTCCTTTGTAATGCCCCATTATTCTCCTTCACGACTCCTACCAAGAAAGCTTTGATGAACGGATTCTCTGTATGTTTTCAAGGGACCCAGAATTGGGGTAGCTAGCCCTCTTCTGCTTAATACTGCTTCAGTAGCATGTGTTTCTGAATTGTTTATCTGGCATGTGCTTAAGTCAGAATTTGGCACATTGGTTAGATACAGATGGAAAGAACTACAGTATAGACAGTCTTTAATCAAATAATGTTACAAAATGTTAGGCAATTGCTCCTCTTGGAGACATAAGAAAGATGTTTACTACCAGATCATTGTGTTCTGCAAACTGTATTGTAAAATCTGCTACTGCCACCATCAGGAGGACAGCAAAATGTAAAATGCTGTTGGTCACATGGCTTTTCACTACAGACTAAAAAGCAAATCACACAAGAAACATGCCATATGATGTGAATGTTTTTGAACATACATGATAATATGGGTTGAGCTCTACTTGTGTGGGGAGGGAGTCTCTACAGTCAGGCATCCATAAGAGAAATCATAGAAAATTTCTAGTAATTTCGGCCCTGTAGCAATAATTATTTGCAGAACACATGTACTACTTCAAAGTACTGCTACTATCCAAACGAAATAACTAGTATTCCCAGTTTTCATAAGTACAAATGAAAAGCACAGGTAGCATTCAGCATGTGCCACAATATAAATTGAATGTCTACTTGAATATCCTTTTCCTTTCTGGTATACAGCAACTGACCTTACAAATTCTTGTGCACCTTTTATCTACAGGCTAGCTAGCTAGATTTAAAAGCCTGGTCTCCCTTTGGCTACCGCAGTTTGCAAGTACACTTGAAGTGATGTGTGAGCAATTGACATCAGAAGTCTAACTATCTGATATGTAGGCACAGTCAGAAAGTAAGATGTCAAAATGACATCAGTTGACCTCCTACAGTTATTTGCACCTATAGTCAGGGAGACCTGATTGAGGACGGGCTGAAAAGCAAACCTGATGGGCCAGATCCCCAGTATGTGTAAATCATCATAACTCCATTGAAAGATGGTTTATATCAGCAGTGGATCTGGTCCACTGTGTATACCTTTTTTGTGCATCTGTTTGTTGTTTCCTTTTCTTTCAGCTATGTGTGCTGTGCATATGTTTGGCTTTATCTTGTGTTTATTCTCATCACTAGTGGTGTTTTGGTCTCACTAGCCCATTTCATGGTTTTGTGGCACCCAAATTAAGAATCACTAAACTAGCATTTAATTTAAGGCATTTAATAATAAAGACATGTCCGAGTGGTTTATAATTACAGGTCACCAAGGGTTAACTTCTCTGGGTCTGACAGGATAGAACCTGCCCTGCTTCTGTTTAAAACTATGGATTATTTTATTCACTAATTCATTATGTGCCTATTCTTACAGAACATAGGTTGCATGTTACAGATTAAAATGCTATCAGACATTAAATCAAACCATCCCCAATAGCCAAGGTAAGCAGTCCTCTTTTCCATATCCCTATCTATCTGCCTACCATGAGGCTGTTCAAAAGAGTTGCTTAGCTGTGGCTGCCATGGCAAAGGGGACCAAATTTTCAGTGGCTAGCTGGGCATGGTAATTTAAGACATACTAGTAATATCTAGAGGTGGGATCCACAAAGGGATTTAGGAGTTGCAAATCTGAGCATCACAGATCCAAACTTCCAGGCCCCTAGAAAATCACAGGAACAATTCTGAGATCCACACCTAGGCTCCCTATACAATGAATGGGGAGAGATAGGGGAAATGTGTTCTACAAAACCAGCGCTCTAAGTGGGGAGCTGCCTAAGCTAGCCAATGGGAGATGCCAACAAGGGGCGGGGGGTGCTTAATCCAGCCATGCAGTTGGATCTATAGATTATAGATATATGGATTACTTAAGAATCCCCAGTTATCACTTTGAGGGTTGACAGGTTCTTGTCCCAAGATCAGGCCCAGTATTATTTAAATTATTATATAGTTGGGAACCCCAATGTGCCCAGTTGCAACACTCACACTATAGGAATTCTTCTATCTTTACAAATAGTTTATTAATACATTTAGCACAGTCACAAACATCTCAACTCAGAAAGGTAGACACCCCAATATTCACCACTGTCATGTAATTAGGATATGTTTGTACAAAGTATGTCTTAAGAGGTATCATTCTAAAAATCTTGATCTGTTGAACATCAATATCTTGTTGGATTGTATGTGCTATTGGCGTGTCTGAAGTTATGAAGTCTGGCTATGTATGTGTTACTGAAACATGCTGTGAGGTTGAAAACACCCACAAGCAGCCTTTCAGGTACAACAGTAAAAAAGCCAAACAATGTTAATGGCTCATTGAGGAAATGCACACAGGCACAAGGATTACCCCAGGAACTGTGTACAATAGAAACCTCTCAGAGATAGCACTACACAATGGGAACTGTTTGACCCAGGTCACAGCAAAAGAGCTTTCCAGCAAGTGGGAATAAGATATAAAAGGGGGACAATGACATCATGAGGGTACCTCACTCCCTACAACACACCTGGAAACACCTGAGGGGCAAGGACTGAACTGTGAGGAGTGATTGTCCCAGGCTAGAGGGATTTTTAGCCTGTGTATGAAAACCTGGGAAAGCCAAGGCTACTAGTGCCTTATGAATCTGCCAGCCTGCTTATCACTCAGGGTGAGAATTTGCTAATTTATATCCTACCTATCTAGTGTGTTAAGCTCAGTTTGCGGTTTTGTTTATTTACTAAGGTAATCTACTTTGATCTGTTTGCTATCTCTTATAATCACTTAAAATCTATCTTTTGCAGTTAATAAGCTTGTTTTGTCTAAAACCAGTGTGTGTGGAAATTATAACTTGGGGCAGAAAGCTGTTGCATCTCTCTCTCCACATTGAGGGAGGGGGCGAATTTTATGAGCTTATGCTGTACTTTTCTCTGTGCAGCACGCAAGATGCTATAATTTTGGGTTTACACTTGAAAAGGGGGTGTGCACTTGAGTATTGGGCAGTCCCTTAGCTGAGCCTTCACATGCCGAGCTGATCTCAGCAACTGTGTGTATAGCTGCAGCTGGGTGTATTCCTACCTGTATGTGTGCTGGTTAAGTGTAGTCTGAAGCCTGAGGGAGGGTTTGGCTGGTTTGCCTCAGAAATACAGTGTAAAGGGAGCCCAGGCTGGTGGGTTAGGCTGGCTCAGTGGTACCCCAGTTCCAAGAGGCACCCTGGGGGGAACCTGTCACAGATAGTACAAAATGTACATCTGACTATCCATATACTCACACCGTCCCTTGTAGAACAACCTGAAATATTAGCCATCATGTTCCTCATCACCATCACCTTCTCCCTCATCACCAGTGGCCATCATTCTGGCACCTCCCAAGGACTACATCTCCTTCTTCCACTGCCTGTAGGCTGGGATGCAACTTTTATAATATGTTACATTGATGCCACTATGTTGATGCATATTCAGTAGGGGATTTTCCCATTTCCCTTATTTGTATTTCCTCACCTTACTAATGTTGGAGTGTCTTTCGTCTATAGGTTAGTATATCAATGATCTCAACTTATTATCAGATACGTCCAGCTCATGAGCTGCATGTGGCTCTTTTACGGTTAAAGGGCAGCTCACAGAGCTCCCCACACTCTCCCTGCTCCATTCTCCACCTACCAGACTGTGGTGGGGAACTCGAGTCTTCTGCCCTGCGGCGGGGTGGTGGGCTAGGGGCTTCTGACTGGTGCCTGCTGGGGAAGGGCACCATTTAAAGGTCTGCCCCACCAACAGCTTGAGTCACACACGCCCCCCTTCCCTTAATGGCCCCTGCCTGCAGCTCCCAGCTCTTAGCTCCATGTAGAAAGGCAGTGGCAAACAGCTGGGAGCTGCAGGGAGGGGGCTGCTGCTTTAGCTCCGCAAGGAGAGGCAAAAGGAAAAGCAGTAGCTCTCCATGCAGCTCTCAGCTGTTTGCCACTGCCTCTCCCCATGGCAGCTCCCAGCTTTCTGGCTCTAGCAGCTGCCGTGCAGGGAGAGGGCCCGGCAGCACCAGGTGACCAAGCGGGCCCAGCAAACCCTGGCAACAATCTGGGGGAGGCTGTGACCCCATGTGACCCCCCCACACACACACAGTTGCCTCTGGCTTCTGCCCAGCGGGGTGGAGAGTCTCAGGGCTTCAGCCCTGCGGGGCACGCCTGCCAGGGCTTGGAGCTTCAGCAGGAGGGGGGCTGAAGCCCTGAGCCCCGTCAGGCACGTCCCAGTTCTCGAACTTTTGAAGATTGTTGTATGCAGCTCAGACGGTCAGTAAGTTTGGCCATCCCTGATATACATCAAGCCCTTTTGTGGTTAGGTATCTGCAGATGTAGCTCATATACTTGTTATAAATGTCAATTCATTGCCATGACACTCTTGTGGTTGGGAATGTAGCTTTGGTCACTATTTGCAGTTCTCCAATACTCAGGGTTTCCATTGGCTGTTTGTCTGTTCAAACTTTATCTATTCAATGGTCATGGGCCTCAAGCCTTATGCTAACTTGCTGAAGCCAGCGTCTTACAGGATACAGGCCTGTAGCTTCCTTGCATTACTGCTGAATATAATGCAAAGCAATGAATATAATAAAGGTAATCTAGCTCACTGGGCTTCAGCCTCTCTTTCCAAGATAGGTGCTTAAGCCTGGGCTGCAAAGAGGCACCTATCTCTGCTGAGAGCTCCACAAACAGGAACCAGCTGCCTGGAGTCATGGGGCTTAGGCATCTCCTGAAGGAACAAGTTAGATTTTTTCTTGTGTGACCCATCATTACACATATGCGCCCACTTCCCCAGCACTGCAACCCTAATACAAGACAGAGGCGGCGCAGAGGCCCAGGGTAGGGGGAAGGAGGATATTGGAGAGCAAGCCCACCTTGCACTCACCCTGCAGAAGTCCTGGGAGCTGGGCCCAGCTTCTTTCTCCAGGTGTTGTGATGAAGAGGTGGCTGGGCCAAAGCTGAGTGGCGCTGCAACCCTGTGCTCCAGGTCGCAATGCCCAGAGCTTGGAGATGAGCCCAGCCAGGTGGGACGGGAACCACTGCAGCAGCGTGAGTGCAGGGTGGGCTTGCTCTCCAATATCCTCCTTCCCCCTACCCTGGGCCTCTGCGCCGCCCCTGTCTTGTATTAGGGTTGCAGTGCTGGGGAAGAGGGCGCATATGTGTAATGATGGGTCACACAAGAAAAAAAGAGGAAATGCAGTTGGTGGGTTGCCTGAGTACATAGTTTGGGAACTGCTGCTGTAAGCACTGAGCTCTGGGCTTTTCTGATGTGGGCCCCCCTCGGTCTCTTCAGTTGAAGCTATTCCACTGTGGCTAAATAATGGAAGAGTGATAGATGCAGGGGGACGGCACCCTGGTTCTCACAACTCCCATGTTGGTGCCCCAAGCACTGGATTAGAGTCATACTCATTCTCTCTCGCTCTTTGGCCCAGGTACTGTTCCACTGTGACTAACTACTTAAATAGTCATTGGGCTAGAGAGAGAGAAAAAAACAATAAGTGAGAATGGCTCTGTAGCCCAGTGATTAGAGGCTCACCCTCCCCATCCTGAGAGACAGGAGACCCCAGCTCTAGTCCCCCGGCTCTAATCACTTTCATTATTTATCTACAGTGGAACAGCTTCAGCAGGAGAGACTGAGGGGGGCCCCACTTCAAACCAGCTGAGAGCTCAGAGCTCTCCTGTGACAAGGGAGATCCCTTGTTCAAACCCTTTCTCTCCCTTTGATAGACAGGGGAACTGAACCTGTTCCTTTCACATCCCATTACTCATTAGGCTAAAAGTTACAAGTGGGGCACCATCCCCACACCGTCCTGTGGCCAGATTTTGAAGGGGACCCAATCCAGTAGTAATGCTCAGAGGCCACCTACCTCATCAGGCCCTGCGCATGACTTAGACAGCTGGATGCCTATCTTCCCATGGTTTGTTAGTTGCTCTAGGGCTTAGGCAGGAGACAGTCATCCAGATTCCTTAAGGGAGACAGCAGTGCACATGCTCCGAGGCAGAAGCTGAGGCGCATAGGGAATTTCTACCCTGAAAACTTAGGTGCCGAGTGAGCTTAGGCACCTACAAGGTTCAGTGGGAGTTTTGTGGATTGCAGTGGAGTCAAAACTGGAACTTAGACACCTAAACCTAAGACTTGGGCACCCAAGTCTGGGTTTAGATGTTTAAGTACCTTCATGAACCTGGGCATAGGTTGTTATAGTAGATCCATTTGAGTGCTTATTGCCCCAGATTACCACAGATAACTCAATAAATAGTCCATAGTCAAGCATGTCATTTACCAAAAAGATACCCTTAAACTGTTCTCTGAAGATCAGTGCAGCAGTGTGGTGGCCCTTTTAAGGGGAGGCTTTGCCACCAAAATCATAAGGGCATGGCCCTTTAAGGCAAGACAGTTCTCGGATTTGTAGTTCACCTGGGATGGAGCATATGACTGATTGGGCAGTCGAGAAATTCTGTATAAAAGGCAAGCCAGTAGTTTACTCAAAAAGAAAAGGAGGACTTGTGGCGCCTTAGAGACTAACCAATTTATTTGAGCACAAGCTTTCGTGAGCTACAGCTCACTTCATCGGATGCAAGTGAGCTGTAGCTCACGAAAGCTTATGCTCAAATAAATTGATTAGTCTCTAAGGTACCACAAGTACTCCTTTTCTTTTTGGGAATACAGACTAACATGGCTGCTACTCTGAAAACTACTCAGAAAGAGAATCTCAAGGAAGTAGGATATCTATGGGATCTTCTCTATAGTAGTTTGCCAGAGAGTCATCAGGCGTGATTAGTTATTTCCCCACTAAGGCAGCTAGGGAAGGATTTGGCTGGGTGGGACCCTATAAGAGAGGCCAAGGTGAGGTCTGTGTAGGAAGAGATTCTGGGAAACAGAAACAGGGTAGTGTTGAGTTAAAGACAGACAACCCAATGGTGTTAGGGTCCCAGGGTTGTAAACGAGAGGAGGAGGAGGATGTGACCCTATGATACCATTTCCCAAAGTGGTGTTGTGACCGGAGTCCCATGGGGAGCCACCTGAGGTCAATCAATTAGGGTGAAATGCAAAGAATGGGGCCGACAATCCCCAAAGCTGGTGGATATTTCAAAACTTAGATTTACCAAGCCAGCACAAAACCACTTCTTTATTACCTCACTGGTTGCCCAGAAACCAACAAAACACAGTTCCCTTAAAGTAACCCAGCCTCAGGCCTCCATCCAGGGACCCAAGTCAAAAACGATGAAGGTTTCTGAAAATCTTATTTTATCATATAAAAGAAAAAAGGTTCTACCAATCCCAAAGGATCGGACACTTTACCGCCCAGGTTAAGGAATATTCCAGATCTTACCCAAATACATGCTTACAGCCAATTCTTATTAACTAAACTAAAATTTATTTAAAAAGAAAAGAAAGAGAGTTAAAAGGTCAATATACATACAGACAAGAGCTCAACTCTTGAGGTTCATATTCACAGCAGAGATGGTAAACTTTATAGTTGCAAAGAGTTCTTTTAGATTTTAGTCCATAGGTTATAGTCCAATGTCCAATATCATATTCAGGGCAGACCAGTCAGCACTGGGATCTCAATCTTGTGGCTTCAGCTTCCCCTGCATTGAAGCATCAAGCAGATGTGAGATGACAGAATCAGGATCCAATGGTCTTTTATACAGTTTTCTAGCAGCCACTTGGCCATACAGTCCTGGGTAAGCAATAGGCTTTTGATGTAACCTTCTGCTTCCTAAACACCACCAGTAATTAGTTACACAAATTAACATAGGGCAATTTATTCATTAGGCAGTCTATCACAAACTTCAGAGACATATAGACAATGACACTACTTCACCCAAGATTCATCTAAATGTTAATATTTCCTTTTGATCTCTGAATTAATAGTTATAGTGACAGACAGGAACTGTCTGTTTACATGGATAGCATCTAAAATACACACAATTAATATCACCTCTAACTTCTAACAACATAGGTTTACATTTCAAAGTTTTAGCCTATCTAGCATTGAATGGCCCTCATTACCACTCGCATACTTTCTAACATGACTTTAAAGGTTGGCTTTAGGTCATTCAGCCTGCAAGCTGTTTAAATCTTTCTGGCCATATATTATACTTTGTATAAGATTCTTTGCAATTATATAACAGTGGTAGCAATAATGATTTGCATTATTATATTTTAATTAGACAACGTCACAGGTGTGGAAACACCTTGAATCAACAGGGTAAATTAGAACAGAAAAAGGAACTCATGGAGCCTAGGAGGAATGGAAGGACCCTTGGACCAAGGAACTCAATTAGAGGACTACTGATCTGTGAAGGGGGCAGGAAGATTCTGATTAGTGGAACTCTTATGCAGGGGTTCTGAGAGCTGTTGAACCAGACTGTAAACCCTGTATATGATAGAAACCTCTTCAAGTCAGGAGGTGCATCAGCACCCCTAGTTGTAGCACCTTTGCTCTTATGTTAACCCTGGAAAGAATCGTGTCTAAAGCACATGAGCAGCTTACAAGTCTGTTGAAGACACCTTGAGAAGGGCAACTGAGGCAATGATGTCAGCCAGGTAAGAATGCCATTGCAATTAAGTACAGATCTAGCAGACTGCTCAAGGTAGGGAACGAGGGAGGGCGCTCCATAACTAAGCACATTCTGCTGCCAATAACTTTCCTCCAAACCCCCAGGGCAGACATTTATAGAGTGTCAGGAAAAAATGTCAGTCTGAGCTGTCATGGGGGCCTGAGAAGAGAGAGGTTCCGATAGCTAGGTTCCAAACAATTTACCATACAGTTTTTTATCAATTGGAACCAATACCTTAATTTGCATCCAATGCAAATTCATGCTGATCCCCCATTCCCTCCCCCCCCCCGAGCAAGCAGGCTGTCCCATTCTGTGCTAGATGTAATTTCCAAATGGACTACAAGCCCAGAGTAGACCACACTGCAGTACCTCAACTAGAAGGTGACATGGGCATGGATTGCTCAGGTGAAGTCTGCATCAGAAGCCATAACCTGATAGCTAACCACAGGGGAGAAAGTGGTATGAATCACTGCTGCTACCTGGCTCTTTGACTGCTCTTGGACTCCCGAAAGATGGGTACATTCTACTAATAAATCAGTCATAACCTTTGCTAATTCTGCAAGTTACCCCTCTCTCTGACACAAAAGTCTCTTCTAGATTCACCTTCAACTGGTTCATTCTCCTCTAGCTCCTAGAGTGTTACACATTGTAACACTTTTTTATGAAAAGGCATGTGATCAAATTATACTAGCCCCTAGGCAAGTCTAATCTGCACAAGCAGCTCAGCGACAAAAGCTACAGATTGTCGGATATAATAAAAAGAGTGTAGTCCAGGATCAGCAGAATGGAGGGTAGGAGAGGGAGGGAGAAAAGTGTCCGTATAAGATCAGAGAATGAAATGAAGTCTCTGGAAGGCAGATCTCAAATTATATTATGTAGGAATAGTGGAGGTCAATGAGGTGATATTATATAATATCTGTGATGGGGTGTGCATACCCTGCACTGGGCCAGAAGGGGTTAACCCCACACTATGGGTGGAGGAAGTCCCATCCCTCAGATTGTACTGGGCATGCTCCACGTGCTATGCTAGTATAAAAGGGAGCAGCCTGGCTCAGTCTGGGTGGACCATCAGGGAGGGAGGACTTTTGGTGGAAGCTACAGCTAAGGAGCTGTCACAGCCCTTGCCTGCGGGAGTTGGAGATCCTGAGATCTGTGGCCAACAGAGCCCCAGGGAATTACCTGGGCTGAGGAGCCTGGAGACCCTGATGCCCCATGGACTACAGCTTCAGGAAACATGGTATGAAGTGACCCAGGGAGGGTGAGCAAGTGGTATAATTCACCCGTGTGAGGTCAGCGTATTTCAGTGGGATTCCCTGCCGACCCAGTGATGGACCACTCTGCCACTGTTAGGGCCCTGAGTCGGGGCCTGGTGGAGTTGTGTGGGCCTGGGCCCCCCTACTTGGGCTGCCACTCCTTGGTGGCAGCCCCTTGGGTATTGGCCACTATGTTGCACTGCCCTGTATCTGCGGGCAGCTATATAGATTCTGGCTGCTTAGCCATCTGGTCCTGTACCTGAGGGTTGCCACCTTGACACCTGCCACTAGGCCACACTACCCTGCACTCAAGCAGCGGCTCTTATTGCAGCTGCCAGCTCTTTGCCATTTCCTCTCCCCATGGCTGTAGCTCCAAGCTTGCTGGCTCCAGCAGCTGCTGTGCTGGGAGGAGGCCCCGGCAGCACCATGTGACCAAGTGGACCCAGCAAACCCTGACAAAAATTTGGGGGTGGGCCTGTGACCCCATGTGACCTCCACACATATTGCCTCTGGCTCCTGCCCAGTGGGGTGGAGAGTCTCAGTGCTTCAGCCATGCAGTGTGTGCCTGGGACTGAATGCAGGAATGGGACTGAAGCCCTGAGCTCTGGCAGGTGCGCCCCAGCTCTTGAACTTTTGAAGATTGTCGTATGCGGCTAGAGGGTCAGTACATTTGGCCACCCCGATATAGTCAAGCCCTTTTGTGGTTAGGTATCTGCGGATGTAGCTCATGTACTTGTTTATATACATCAATTCATTGTCATGACATCTTGTGGTTGGGCATGTAGCTGTGGTCAGAACTTCCCTTTAAACACTCTATTTTCAGTTCTCCAATACTTAAGAGTTTCCATTGGCTGTTTATCTGTTTGTCAGTTCAATGGTTATAGGTAGAGCCCTGCCCGGATATACAAATGTGCATCCACATCTGATCTGCCATCTGCAGGATATCCACAGATAACCACGAATTTGCAGGGCTCTACACTGGCGACCGGACTGAGGCTCCGAGGCATCCCCCTGCCAGAGCCCGGTCGGGCAGAGCCACGGGCAGTTGTGGGGAGTCTGCATGGAGTCGCAGACCCTCCACCTGCCCTCAGCCAGGATGCTCTCATCTTCCCCACCCCCCACACCGCAGGCAGGTGGAGGGTCCACTGTGGCTCCCCCAGCTGCCCACTCAGCTCTTACCATGGCCAGGCTGTGGCTCAGAGCCACCCCCTTCCCTGGCCAGAGCCGAGTCGGGGAGAGCCATGCTGGCAGCTGTGGGGAGCCGCAGAGGACCTCCACCTGCCCTTGGTGGGGGGCCCAAGCAGCACCTGCCCGGTGTCCCTGCTCCCCAGCCCTCCACCAAATGTCCCAGCCCCCGCAGTGTCCCTGCCCCCCCCAGACACCCGCCAAATGTCCCAGTCCCTCCGCCCAGTGTCCCTGCCCCCCAGTCCCTCCGCCCAGTGTCAGTGTCCCTGCCCCCCAGCCCCTCCACCCAGGGCAGTTGGAGGGAACCAGCTGCCAGCGTGGCTCTCCCTGACCCAGCTCTGGAGGAGGGGGTGGCTTGGAGCCACAGCCTGGCCATGGTAAGAGCTGGGGAGGCAGCTGTGGGAGCTGTGGCGGACCTTCCACTTGCCATAGGTGTGGGGACCAAGCAGCACCATGCTCCCACCCACTGTCCCTGCCCCACATTCCCCCCTACCCAGGGCATGTGGAGGATCTGTGCTGTGGTTCTTCACAGCTGGCCACGGGCTCTTACCGTCAGAACCCTGCACGGATACAAAATTTGTATCCACAGCTGCACTGCTATCTGCAGAAATGATCCACGGATGCAGATATCTGCGGCTATAAAGCAGATACCTGTGGATTTGCAGGGCTCTAGTTATGGGCCTCAAGCATTATGCTAACTTGCTGCAGCTAATATCTTACAGGATATAAGTCTGTGGATTCCTTGCATTACTCACACGGGTGAATTCCTTGCATTACTGCTGAATATAATGCAAAGGAGCTAATATAGACCTTGCCTGGACAGTACTAACTCACCTCTTCCAGAGATCACGCATCTCTGGGTTCTGAGGAATCCTTTTTCCTTCTTTTGAATACTCTAGACTCTACCAAGTTTCAATCATGGGGTGTGTGTGTGTGTGTGTGTGTGTGTAGATATATACATCACACCCCGAATCCCTTTCAAAATCTTCACGTCTGTTTCATGTTACATGGCCTGAAAACTGCTTGATCAATATTCTTTTTTGTTGTTGTTGTTCCTAAAAAGAATTTCCAATTAAGCTTTTTTTTAACCCGTGTCTGCCCAGTGATATTGCTCCCTCCTTTATCATGGTTCTAAGGAAGCAGTTGGTTGTGTGTAAATGAGAAACCAAATGAATAGATTCCCCCAGGCTGTCACTCTGCTCTCCTACGAGCACAGGCACTCAGGACTATCACAAGTTAACGTGTGATAATTTGAGGTAGGGTTACCATATTTGAACATTCGAAAAAGAGGACACTCCACGGGGAGGGGTATTTGCTCACGCCCCCTGGCCCCGCCCCAACTCCACTTCCTCCCTGCCCCACTGAACCCCTTCCCCAAACCTCCGCCCCGGCCCCGCCTCCTCTCCTGAGCACGCTGCGTTCCCCCTCCTCTGCCCTCCCTCCCAGCGGTGCGAAACAGCTGTTTTGCAGTGCAAGCACTGGGAGCTAGGGGGAAAAAGCAGGCACTCTCTTGAGTGATCAACATTCACTCTTTCTTGAATGATCAACTCTTCTTTGGGGAAAAATAATAATGGCAAAATCCCAGACGATTTTAGATATTTAATAATTCCTCCCGCATGGTGATTTAAGAACTAAAAAGCCGGACATGTCCGGGAAAATACGGACGTATGGTAACCCTAATTTGAGGGAGCTCCTTAAGAAATTTGAGGGAAAATACGGACGTATGGTAACCCTAATTTGAGGGAATTCCTTAAGAAAATATTGGCAGCCCATTGATGGGCAACACTGTGTCCCTCTGAGCTGAACTGCGATCTGAAACATCTGATCTGTTGTGGGGGTTGGGTCCCAGAGTAGCAATGTATTTTCAGATGCCCCTTTGTGTGTGAGAGACTCCAACCCTTGGAATCCTACCCCTTTTGGATTTGCTTCCAGCAAAAATAATCTTTACATAGCAAGCTGGGGGGGGGGGGGTGCTAACCACTGGGTACAGCTGTTCCTCCCACTGCAGTTCAGGAGTGAAACTTTGTGAGATGAAGTGTTGCAAAAGAGGGTTAAATGTGAAAATGTTCATTTTCTTGAGTCATTATGAAACAATACAAAAGGTTTATCAACACCCTACCCAGTGGTGCAAGTAGAAATCATTTCTTGCCGGTACTGCACTCCTGGGACGGACACAAGGGGGGGTGCATGTGACCTCCCCACGTGACCCTCCATGTGACTCCTCCCACCCCACCCCCCAACCCAGGGCCCCCACGCTCGCCCTGTCCCCTCTGACACCTCCCTTACCTGTCTGTCTTGGTGGCTTCTAGAAGTTTTGTAGCTTCAGTGGGAGCAGCTGAATTTTTGTGTTCGTTAATTTTTTTTGAAGTGATGTGAGCTGTGTTTTTCTGTTTTTCCCAAAAGATGAAATCTGACATTCAGCCCATTGAGAAGCAATATGCACGCCTCAAGCAGAGAAAAGCTTTCAACTGGAAACGTGTCTACGTGTTCTACACCCAAGTTTTCCACTGGATGCAAACAATCATTTTTCCTTTGGAATTCATCAAATTGAACCCTTGACCGCACAGTTGGGTATTGCTTTTCATCAGTAGGGTTACCCTGTGATTCAGCAGACCTGTCGCTGTCCTCAGGCTGTAGATTTGGTCTTTCTATGGCTTTGTGCGGTGTTGGTGACTCATTTGTCATTTTTCTACTTTCTCCCCATCCACCCTCTGCTTTATGCTTGAACATTAATGTTTGTTGCACTGACATTGTGATCAACCCTTATTAACCCAACAACCACTTAATTAAAACCGAACTAGCTAGCTAAATTTGGTTTCTCAATTTGACGGTCTTCAATTTCACTATCTGCCCAGATTTTTTATTTTTGTGCCATGCAACAGCAGCATATAACTGAAGTTTAGTTGGTAGGTTTAGAGTGAAATTTGTTGCAGAGCTACCTAGTGGAAATGCAGTTGCTTTACCTTTCTGGAGGAAGGCTGAGAGTTCGAGTCCGGCTCCTGAGATTGTGAATTTAGTTCTTGGATCAGGTTTGTAGCAGTGATGGAATAAACTGCTGGCTTAAGTCAAGTCTTTGGTTGCTTCCAAACCATTAGAAAGTACTCAGTCCCTTGCAATGTTCCCTCTAATTTTTGACAGCCTGTGTGCACAAATAATTTCTTCTGAGCAAATTTTTGTGCGTGCAGTGTTTCGCCGTGTGCATGGGGCTTAGGATCTGCGTGCATGCACACAGTTTAGCGGGAACAGTGGTCCCTTGGTTAGAATGCTCCCATTAGTATATGTTCGTAGTCCAGAGGCAGCAGTAGGAAAGTGGCAAAATGGAGATGTTTCCAGGCCAGGGCCTTCTAGCTTCTGCCAGGTGCCAAGTGAAGGGAAATCTGTTCTCTCTGTGAAAGATGGTGTTTGGAGTCACATGGGCAAGTTACACGTCTATCACCTCCACCCATGTTCTAGTTAGAATGTTTACAGGAAAAATCCATTAAGTGTAGACCCTGGAAAACGCCTGTCCATTGTGAACTAAGTGTTCCTTAATGGGCCACTCGACTTGACCCTTCATGTGCTGGCTAAATATTTTGTGGGCATTACCACAGGAGCAAATGTAGTAAACATAGCTAATACTCATAGCTTCAGATACCAATATGATTATACATGCATAGAAATAACATAAGTACCAGCTATTTCACCTACATGACGATTCCCAAAATCGATGAAGCTGTAGCTCACAAAAGCTTATGCTCAAATAAATTGGTTAGTCTCTAAGGTGCCACAAGTACTCCTTTTCTTTTTGATTCCCAAAAGAGATTCTGAAAAATCACACCACATACCTGAGACCCTATGTGCCAGCACCATGCCCCACTGGAATTTTATCTGTTATGTAACAACAGAAATGGAGCCAGTGACATGACTCTGTTTAGCCTAAAAGGGAAAGGTTAACTTTTATTTGTTCAGATGTAACTGCACCTTTAGTCAGTGGGGGCATATTGGCTGGCACACATCCAGGTTAATGGGCTTCAGTGTTCGTTTGCAGTTAACTTTTTAATGTTCATAAACCTGGTATGTGCTGAGGTGGTTAAAAGCACGACAGGTTTTTATTTTTACTTATTGCTGGTCATAATGTGGGAGGGTATCCTCTCCATCCTCTGCTCATGAGGTTATGTATGTGCCCTGTAGCACTCTTCTGAACACCAGGTGGAAGGATTTTTTTTTTTCAGTAAGTGTGGACTGATTCTTTTCTCTTAGAAGGCATGTAATTTTTTCAGGTACACACTGTTTAACACAGAAAACAATTGGGGCTGTTAATCTTTCTTCAAATTCCATAGAAAATTAAGTTCAACTATATTTTCCAGTACAGTGATGAAATGGATGTTTGTATATACAAATATCAACATGCTTAACTACTCATTTCCCCCAGATATGTAGTATTTCAATCTGTTTATATGGGAGTTGGGTCAGGAGCCATTTCAGCATATGTATTTAAAAGACAAATTTTAAGTAGAACTGTATCCTAAATTGCATTATGGTATTTTTGCATTTCATTCAACTCCTTTATAGGAATAGACTCCTGAAACGCTTACTACAAAAGCGGTCCATAGTCATCCAAATAGTCCCATTGTCTTCAATGGGATTGATCAAATGATTAAGGGGATTAGGTTCCAAGTTTGTAAACTATTCTGGATGAAAACTGACAATGCCTGAGCTGTCAGATCAGAAGGAGCTTCATTCGAATAAAGGTGGGCAGACGTGTGATAAGTCTTAGCTCAGATGCTAAGACGAGGAACATATTTTCAGCCAAGTTCTTAACAGATTCCAAGTCTGAGGCAGTTGGTTTAAGGCTGTCAGTGTCCGGCATTATAATCTTCACTTATAGTTCTCCCACGAATGAAGAAAATTAGGCATTTGTATTTTTTGTTTTGCTGCTCAGTTCCAGCTAACAAGATGCACATTAGACTAGTTTGGCTGCAAAGAAGAATTCTATGTTTTTACACTGGGGACAACACCACTGATTCCTGACAGGCTGCAGAACTGGGCTGACATCAGAATCCAAACATCCTCTGGTCAGTGGAAGCAGAGGCATTCCTCTAATGATTTGGACTTGATGTGATGCAGTATGAATATCATGGATAATTCAGACCACTGGGGAGAAACAGAATCAAAAACATTGTTTTAAAACACTTTCCATCCCCCTACTTCTCCCCTCTTGAGGACTCCAGTCCTGACCAATGTAAAACAGCACAATATATATGGTAACAAACTTAAGCAAAGCCTTTAAGTTTGTTAGCATATGTATTGTGCTGTTAAAGCCATATAAAGCATGAATGCCCTCCCTAGCCACGTTCTGCTCCTTTGAGCAGAGCACAGCCCTGCCTGCCCCGTCTTTCCGGTACCCTGTACCGGCTAGAAATCTCTTGCCGGTACTGCGTACTGGAGGGTACCGCCCTACTTTCACTCCTGACCCTACCCCCATTTTGATGCCTATGGACTTGGTTTCTCTGAGCCATTATGCCAGTATTTAACATAATTATCTGCTGTTGACTTATGTTGTCACTTACAATCACATAGCTAGCCAGCATTCCCTGGGGGAAACGGCAAGTGGCCAGAAAAACCTGCCGATGAAGAAAACTGTTCCAATGGTCCATTTAGTCTGAGGGGGCGGGAGTGGGGGAATGGTCTAAGAGGCATAACACAAAACTCAGGCCATGTGGGAGGAGCGGCTAGGGTGGCTTTAAGACATTTTTGCACCTTCCTGATTCTGGGCTGCTGATGGAGCTGGTGTGGCCTCTGGAGTAATCGAGGAAGTCTGTTCCAGCAGCACCCCAGCATACCTACTGTGTCAGTGCTCGCAGTGGGGGGCTCACAAGGAAGTGTAAGGTACTTTGTGAAAAGCCTGCACTAGGGGACTACTCACCTGGTCAGCTGTGGGACTCTTAACAGCAGCTACACCAGAGAGCTGTGGTGGAGTGGAATATCCCTCCCCTGGAATCTATTTTCAATTTACTTCAAAATTCTGTTCTTAAAACTCAGAATTTGGATTAAAAATCATTATTTCTGAGGACTTCACACATGATTTCTTTGAATGTTTGGGGTTGGCAATAGTAATTAAACATGTGCTCAACTTTAAATGATCCACTGCCTTCAGCAGAACCAAAGTTGAAACATATTTAAGCATGTGTTTAAGTGCTTTGCTGGAGAGGGGTCAAAGCTATGGAGGCAAAAACACGCTTGTAGGAATCTCTCCAGTCAAATCCCACAGAAGTTTTGATCCTGCACTGTGCCAAGTGTGAATAAACACAAAGTAAAATGGGGTGAGGTGGACAGAAAACACAGGTGAGGCCAATCCAGCATTGACAGCAGCACACACTGATGCCCCCATGTTACCCTGCTGAATATTCAATTTCCTTTGCATGATAAGTAAGCTTGGAAGGAGTAGACTTTTTGTCTGTAAATGTTCGTTCCACCATGTGAACACAAACAGACAAAACCATATTTCTATCAATAAAAAATTATGGATAGGCAAAGTAAGAAAAATGCTGCTTGAGAACTTAGTTTGATTTAAGGAGATTTACTCCGTATATTTTGATATGTGATCTTGACAATTTGTTTTTTAATGATCACAAAGCTTTAACTTTTTGAATTCAGCATCTACTGTCATTAAATTTAACATTTAAAAAGTGAAGCTATACTCTTGTAACTGCATGAAGGAGTAAGATAAAGACTAGCCCTTCTTAACCTTGTTATCTGAAGAAACATATCCCATTTTATTTTTTATTTAAAAAAAAAAACACGCCAGCATTGGTCATTGATGAATGAAATGAAAAACACAGTAACATAAAAAAAAGACCTGTCTTTACAGTATAGTGGATGTTCTGTAGAGCTTTAGTGAAACAAAAATGTTTAAGATACACTACCCTAGTGTATGCGGGGGAATAGTCCCGCTCTTGTGGGGAACTTTCCTGGCTTCTGCACTACCCCGGTGAAGTGGGCTAGCAAAAGGATCTGAGTCCTTGCTCCCACTTCCTTTACCCAGTGGCCTCCCTGCCCTTGAGGACTCCCCTTCCACTCTCCTGTCTGGCAGAGTCCTCGTAACCCCAACAAGGCTGGGCCCAGGATTCCTGGGGGGTTCGACTCCCAACCCTGCTGTGGTCACCTAGGACAGGGGCTAGGGTGTCCCCACTCCGGGGTACTCTCTCTGCACTCGGCACTTCTCTGACCCACTGACCATTACATACAAGTTAAAGCAAATGCTAGTTATTTAATCAATAATTAATTTTAAAAAGAATAAGGAAAAATGGGAAAGGTTAAAGGAAACACATCAACCCGCTCTGTGGCAGGGAACATCACAAACAGTGTCTCTGGAATGTCAAGGCAGTTCACAGTCTGTTCCTTGTAAGTCCCAGGCCTTCTTCTCAGGCCCTGGCTGTGCTGCAGGGATGCTGTGGGTTGGACACTTGCTCTGGTGGTGGCCACACGCTCTCAGGCTCTAAGTGGTAGGCCCCTTCTTCCCACTGTCGCCCCCGCCCTGTCAAGGTTACGATCCAAGCCTGGCCTGCAGAGCCCCTTGGCTGAGGTGTCTCCCTGTGCTGGGCCCGCTGCCCAGGGTCCCCCTCGCTCTCCCCAGCTTCTCACCACATCCAGCTCCGGACTGCTCCAGCCCCAGCTCCACCACTCTGTCTCTGCACTGCTGCTGCTCTGCCTCCAGCTCCCTGGGCTGCTTCTCTGGCCCCTCTGGCTCTGGTTGCTGCAGCTCTGCTCCCAGGGCAAGTCTGCTGTCTCTGGGCTGTGCCTCTGGCTTTGGGGCTGCAGCTCTGCTCCCAGGACAGGGTCTGCTCTCTCTGGGCTGCTTTTCTGGTCCCTCTGGATCTGGCCCAGCTCTGCTCCCCAGCTTAGCTTGGGCCCCTGCTTTCTCCTTAGCTCGACCCCCACTCTGTCTGACCCAGGCAATTCCAGCTCACACGGAGGATGGGACCTCCCTGGCCTCCTGACTCCCTGATTAGCCTGCCCACCCTGTCATTCAGGATGACCTGGAGCATTGGCCTCTCCCCACTGTTCCTGGGGTCTGTCAGTCTCAGGGTCCTGATTCCCCATCCACCCTTCCCCCTTTTTAGTACTGGGAGCTAGCCAACCAAAACATCCCCACTGAATGTTAGTAAGGAGGCAACAGTCCCCTTACACTAGCATTAGCTTATTTTTAAAGTAATGACTACAGAAATTCTTAACCTAACAAAAACTGTTCTTCTTATACGCTGTAAAGAAAGCTTTACATGCCAGCGTATACTATAAAAATCCTCAATTGAGGGGGCTTCCAATCAAATTTTACTTAAAGCACAGTGGGAAATGTCACTATGGATAACCCATATTTATGTATATGTTTCAACTAAAAACAAAGCTTAAAAAGACAAAAACCATATGTCAGCACGAATGATTGTGTAACTACTAAGGAGAGAAACGAGCGTGGGGCATGTTTCAATCAGCATGTTTCCCCACATCCCCTTTTGCTTTTTAAAATACTAACTTTTGCAGTGAAAGAATTTTTCATCACAGGATTAAAACTAAATAAAATGAGGATTGAAATAAAGTGATTAAAAGCTATATTGTCAAATTTTAAAAATAATGAAAGCATTCTTTGACATCTGAAAGAATTTCCAAGAGCAGGAAATAGATTAAGATAATTATTTAGTTATGGAAATTAAATTATCATCCCTGTGACCCAACTTAGATAAAGATTTTATTATACAGTAATTTTTTTGGTCATAATGACTTGCACAGTAAGAAGAAAAAATTCTGTAAAAATAGTTTTCAGGAATGTAAATTGTGAAGAAATAAGTTCCTGGAGAAAAAGCAATATTATACAAAATCCTTCTGTAAACCAGGGTTTTACAATTAAAAATAAAAGTAAAAAGACATGTCATTGCTTTCTAAATGTTTAAAGGGACTCTTTAAAAAATAGCGCTAGTTTGCTTTTTAGAGTTTTGCCTAAGTGAAATGACCAGAATACAAGAAAAGCCAACTAAACAAAAACTGCTCTAAAGACTAACCATTTGTAAAGAAAGTTTTAAACATTAGGGTACAGTATAAAACCCACAACTGATAGTTTTTACAATTAAAAAAAAATTAAAAGACAAAAGCCATAGCTTTGTGATCACACAAAATTCAGAGATAAGGCTATAGCCTATGACTCCGTTATCTGAATTAACTGCCCCACCGTACCTACCCACTCCCTGCTCCTCCTTTTTTAAATTTAAAACGGTCATCTGTTCATGTTCTTTAGCTAAACTTAGAATTTATAATCCTATCAAAGTTTTAAATGAAACTTTAAAAGGTTTAACAAGTAAAACAGGATTGAGGGAATAAGAGAACTGTGCTGGATTTTAGGGGAATATTGATAACTGTCTGAAATCTTTTTTAGTGGAACAGCTTTGTAGGTAGCCATTCTTTGTTTGTTATCATGCGTTAGCATGGGCAAGCGGTTGTCATACAGGAGCATTTCCCCATTTTGTGAGGCTTTATTTCCTCCATTCAGTGGGCTATCAGAAATAAATAAGTCTAGAAGAAACACTGGGGGATTACTTTTTGTGAGGCTCCTAGGGCAACACACATACCCCCTTCCCTCATAAACTAAGTGGTGTAGGAGAGGCTCAAAGCTTTATTTCCAGACATAAGAATGTTTACTTTGTAAACTATTGCAGTTGCCAGATCACAGATTGTTAGATTGCCACTTAAAAAAAAGTACATATGGTTGTGAAATCTGTTGTTTTCCCATAGGGTTCTTAGTAGCATCCAGTTCTCCAGGGCTATAACACTACAGATCAGAAATGCAACATTCATTAAGCCTATGCAACCTGTTGGCTCAAAGTGGGGAAGTGTTTCTATATGGCAAACACTTGCCCATGCTAAAGCATTACAACTAACAAAAAATGGCTACTGACAAAACTGTTTCATTAAAAAAGATTTCAGTCAGATATCAATATTCCCCTAACAGCTGAGGCTGACTCCCCTGGATTTTACTTACAACTACAGATAAAATCAGAAAAAAAAATGCTTTAAATAGTGATACCCATCAAAATTATTTAAAAATAAAAATCAAATCCTGCCAAACTTAATAAGGATCACACTTAAGTCACTGTTTCCTCATACACTCCTGTGCCCTCACTCTTGCATAAGAGGATATGTACAAGAGGCATCAGACTACTGCTTAATACAGAGGACTATGTTCAGTAGTTAACCTCTCTTGGAACCATGTGTAGTTTCTACTTTCATTTACCACTCTAGTATGTGTGGACAGGCAGGGGGAAAGCCCAGTTAGTGCTGTGCCAGCTCTGCACCACCCAAGATGCACCGAGTAGATCTCACAAAGGAGTGAATTCAGCTTAAAAAAAAGTTTTAGGCCTAGGGTACCACAGATTTGGACTACTGCCTTGAGCTTAGCTAAAACATAAGATGTTATTCCACCCTTTAGGTGTTATAACGAGAAGCAGCCTCCTCAGATGTGAAGCCTCTATGGAGATGGATGTATTTCTACATATTGTACAGGTCCTGTAGGACCAAAAGGACTCCACAAAATATTCCTTCTGAACAGCATGAAGTACTTACACAGCTCCTAGGATGTAGTGCACATACTAGGAAATGTGATGGGTACAGTGGTGATTAAAGGGCTTAATTCTGCAAAGTGATGAGCAATTTGGCCTCAGACCAGCACCGCACTTAAGCACCTGCTTAACTTTAAGCACCTAAGTAGTCCCACTCACTTCAGTGGGGCTTCTCATATGTTTATAGCTAAGCGTGTGGTTGAGTGGTCAGTACCTTGCAGGTCCAGTCCCATACTGAGAACCAAGAGACCTAAGTGTTCAGAGATCACTCAAGTACCTTTCTTTGCAGGAGAGAGGCGCTGAAGAACATTTCAGTGAATAGCCTTCTAGAAATGTGTTCATAAAACATATTTTAGTTGGATTGAAGACTATGAAGCCAATAAATCCTGTGCAGACAAAGAACTTTCTTTTTAACCACAGTTCATTTCTTCCAAATGAAGTTTCAATCAGCTGGGGTTAATTTTAAGATGCCTGTCAATCTCTTTACTTTTCTACAAGCTTCATGCTGAAGAAATTAGCTCATTAGGTGGATTTCTGCCATACACTGTCCATAGATGTAAACAGTATAACTGAGAAAAGAGGAACTAGATATGTGCTCATCTGAAAGATTTCACCATCTTGGATTTAACTGAAAAAAACTGAGGCAAGCATAATGTGGAGTAGGCTAATTGTTGTCTGTCTGCACAGCACCTTGCTTAATGAGGCTCTGGCCCTAACCTAATAATAATAATCAAATGTGTTAACAAAAAAAAGCTGATGGGAAAGCTGAATAATTTAATGGAATGGAGATGGAATTATTGTGGCTTGAAGCTAGGGGCTTTAAAAGCAGTAAGTTAATATAACAGTGTACCCATAGGTTATGAGTCTGCTTTTTCAGAAGTGGCTAGTGATTTGGGGAACTTTAATTTGTAGGTGACCAGCTTGAGACAACTTAAAATGCTGAACACCTGCTCTCTGAAAAGTAGGCCTCTATAAATTGTCTGAAATTGGGGCACCTAAAAACGGAGGCATGTGAAATCACTGGTCACTCTTGAAAATTCAGGTCATGTGTACCACTAGGAAACTATGGAGCCAAAAGTTTGATTACATATGGAAAAAAAAATAAAGGATCAACTATAAGAAGGGACTGGAAAAGCTTCAAAATAGAACTAAAGGAGTAAAACTCACTGTAAAACTAAGGTGGAGAATGAAAGGTGACACTTTTAATAAGCTATTACATTTGTAAAATATCCCCAAATACTGAAAAAATAGATCTGTCTCCAGAACAAATGCCGAGGGTAATTCTGAAAGACAAGCTCTGTTGGAGCAGCTCAGAGAAAAAGGATACTATGAACAAATATTCTAAAGTTGCCCAAGAACAAATATGTTATTGATATGATGTTAATAAAAATCATACATTTCAATCCTATCTATATAGAAAAATCAATGACTAGACAGTTCACATACAGAGGCTAAACAGGTCTTTGGCTGCAAAAGATTGTGTTTAAACATTCTAAGTAGTGGATATGTCAGAGCCATCAGGGAAAGAGTGGACATCAGATCTACTCTAATCGTGAGCTATTACTGAGACACAGAGGTGGTTGCCCCTGTAAAACGCTAATGTAAGCTGTTGCTGGAATGTCTAATGCTCACTTTCACACGTGTGATTGTTTTAGTACAATATGGGACAGATCTCTGGCTGGCGTAAAGTGGTATAGTTCCAGAGACTGCAGTGGAGTTACAATTTACACCAGCTCAGGATCTAGTCCTAGAATATAAATGTGTTGGAAATAAATTTTAAATGCTTGGGATCAGATTCTGCTCTCAGATAAGTATGTGGCACTCCTTAAAGTTAATGGAACCTTTGAAATGTGTCCCATACCAAGTTTAAAATGCAGAGGAACTATGTGGTTTTTTTGTGCTGACAACTATCTTCAGTGCAGCTGTGTGAAAGCATTAGCTGCCAAAGGAAGGAAATAGTGGACAGATGTTAATTGTGATAGGTTGACATTTTTTCATATGGAGATGAAATTCATTCTTCAATGCTTTCTTCCTTCTCGCCTTAGGGAAAACCAGAATCTAGACAGCAGTGGGTAAAAATTAGTCAGTCTATGGCAATGACCAACCTTCATTTTTCTCAAAATACATGTTGGGTAGGCAGACAGAGTTCCTACCAGCATTTCAACTACTGGTCTTGATGTCTACCAAACATACAAGAAATCATCATGACTCCATGTAGCAAAATCAATAGACAACAGTGGATTAGATAGCTTGTTTCCTAGCTGCCAGTTCACCATTCTTATGCTACACTTTTCTGGGGGTGTTAAGAAAGCTAGTGAATGCCTTGCAAGTGTCATTCTGACAAATACCAGTGTTAAAGACCATGAGGCAAAATATAATCTGTCATATCTTTGATCTTACTACAATCATCTTTACAACTAGTTTGTTACCCATACATTCACTTGGTTATTCAATATTATCAAGCAAAAATTAGCTGTATGGACAATAATAAATTTAATAATCAATTTCAGAATGGCTGCCTACAGGTATCAGCCCCAGAAATTTGTGAGGATAAGGGATGAGGAGCCATTCAAAAGAGCTAAGAACTTAAGTTGAGAAAAAAATGACTCAAGGTGCCAGAAAGTTAAGGTACAAGTGGAGTATAAGGAATGCAGAGCTCATAGTTATCCTCACATTAAACTTTTCATCTGAACAGATTTCAAGAAAAACAGTTTCAGGAGAACCAAAATGGAATTTGTCAGATTCCTAGCTGCCTGCCTGGAAGACTCTTGTTAGTTTCATTTTCTGCCCCTCTGTCCCACTTCAGGATGAAAGTTTTTTCAAAAAATGCAAAATTTTTCTCAGGAGGGGACTTCAGTTTTTCAGCCAGCTCCAATCACATTGTTTATTCACCCAAACTGCACGAGCAGTGAAACTCATAAGTGTTCCTACTACTGTAGACACAATAAGAGGCTTGCTGCAGGGACTACCTTTCCTGTGTGCCTTGGATGGAATTTACTCCTGGGCAAAGGGCCAGCACATGATATAGGCACTACTTAAATTCCATTTTGAGAATTGAAGCATTGTGTGTGTATCTTATACTAGGGCACTGCATAGGAATAAATTTCATCCTCAAGGCGTTTCGCAGCTAGGGAATGGAGATATACATGCAATCTTTACTGTGGTATGTCTTAACTTGAATGCTGAACTGTGCAACCATGATAGCATCTTAATGTCTGTCACTTTTGGTACAGAATAATTTGTTTAGCACTCCTAATTCAGGCAAATTTATTGGGGTGGGGGTGGCCAATTACATTTTCAATGATGATCTGGTGGCTGGGTCTATAAAGTTAAGGCACTATATTAGCCTACTTCACAGATCTCCTTGTAGAAAGGTTACTTACATCTTATGGGGGAATCTTTTTAATATTCTCATGCTCAAAATAACTGAACCATTTTTGCTCAAATTCATCTTCAGATAGAAACAAATCATGGAAAAATTCAGCTCAAAAAGAGTTTCAGAAAACAAGCAAATTAAAATTGGGCTTGTCACTTATGAGCTCCCCCAAAATCCACACAACTCCTGGTTTCATGTATGGCTTTGATCACAAGAGATGACTGGGAAACTGTCTTCCCCTCCCACTAATATGTGAGAGTTTGATTACCCTCCCTCCCCCCTGCATTTGAATGGGACAAAAATCAATCTCAAAAATATTTATGAACTAAACAAAATGAAATTTTGTTTTGGGGCAATAGAAACATTTTGTTTCAATTTTGATTTCAACTTTTTTCAGTCTATTTAGCTGAAAATTTCTAAACAAACAATCATTTTGATCCAGAGAACGGAAATCTTTTATTTTGAAAATACCAAATCATTTCGACAATTTAAACTTTTTTCTCAACACTTTTTTATTTGGGAAATTTGTCTAACTGACCCGGTTTTATGAACAGTTTTGATTTGGGACTAATCAGTATTTTTCAATGAAAAATTACTCGTTTAAAAAAATCTGGACCAACTCTACTGGTCACCTACCTTTCAAAGTTGTTATATATACTACGGACTTGTCTCTGGAGAAGTCTGTCGTGAGGGTACTAAATGCAAATTTAACATGGCACATCGAGACTCACTTCAAGTCTATATAGAGCCTAACTTACACCTTCTTAGCCCTGGTCTACACTAGGACTTTAGGTCGAATTTAGCAGCATTAACTTGATGTAAACCTGCACCCGTCCACACAATGAAGCCCTTTATTTCGACTTAACGGGCTCTTAAAATCGATTTCCGTACTCCACCCCTGACAAGTGGATTAGCATTTAAATCGGCCTTGCCGGGTCGAATTTGGGGTACTGTGGACACAATTCGACGGTATTGGCCTCCGGGAGCTATCCCAGAGTGCTCCATTGTGACCGCTCTGGACAGCACTCTCAACTCAGATGCACTGGCCAGGTAGACAGGAAAAGAACTGTGAACTTTTGAATCTCATTTCCTGTTTGGCCAACGTGGCAAGCTGCAGGTGACCATGCAGAGCTCACCAGCAGAGGTGACCATGATGGAGTCCCAGAGTCGCAAAAGAGCTCCAGCATGGACCGAACGGGAGGTACGGGATCTGATTGCTGTATGGGGAGAGAAATCCGTGCTATCAGAACTCCGTTCCAGTTTTCGAAATGCCAAAACCTTTGTCAAAATCTCCCAGGGCATGAAGGACAGAGGCCATAACAGGGATCCGAAGCAGTGCCGCATGAAACTTAAGGAGCTGAGGCAAGCCTATCAGAAAACCAGAGGGGCAAACGGCCGCTCCGGGTCAGAGCCCCAAACATGCCGCTTCTATGATGAGCTGCATGCCATTTTAGGGGGTTCAGCCACCACTACCCCAGCCATGTTGTTTGACTCCTTCAATGGAGATGGAGGCAACATGGAAGCAGGTTTTGGGGACGAAGAAGATGATGATGATGATGAGGTTGTAGATAGCTCACAGCAAGCAAGCGGAGAAACCAGGAACTGTTTCTCACCCTGGACCTGGAGCCAGTACCCCCCGAACCCACCCAAGGCTGCCTCCTGGACCCAGCAGGCAGAGAAGGGACCTCCGGTGAGTGTACCTTTTAAAATACTATACATGGTTTAAAAGCAAGCATGTGAAAGGATTAATTTGCCCTGGCATTCGCGGCTCTCCTGGATGTACTCCCAAAGCCTTTGCAAAAGGTTTCTGGGGAGGGCAGCCTTATTGCGTCCTTCATGGTGGGACACTTTACCACTCCAGGCCAGTAACACGTACTCGGGAATCATTGTACAACAAAGCATTGCAGTGTATGTTTGCTGGCGTTCAAACAACATCCGTTCTTTATCTCTCTGTGTCATCCTCAGGAGAGTGAGATATCATTCATGGTCTCCTGGTTGAAATAGGGTGCTTTTCTTCAGGGGACATTCAGAGGAGCCCGTTCCTGCTGAGCTGTTTGCCTGCAGCTGAACAGAAATGTTCCCCGCTGTTAGCCACGGGGAGGGGGGAGGGTTGAGGGGGTAGCCACGCGGTGGGGGGAGGCAAAATGCGACCTTGTAACGAAAGCACATGTGCTATGCATGTAATGTTAACAGCAAGGTTTACCCTGAAAGACTGTAGCCACTGTTTTATAAAATGTGTCTTTTTAAATACTGCTGTCCCTTTTTTTTTCCTCCACCAGCTGCATGTGTTTCAATGATCACAGGATCTTCTCCTTCCCAGAGGCTAGTGAAGATTATAAAGAAAAAAAAAGCACTCGTGATGAAATGTTCTCTGAGCTCATGCTGTCCTCCCACACTGACAGAGCACAGACGAATGCGTGGAGGCAAATAATGTCAGAGTGCAGGAAAGCACAAAATGACTGGGAGGAGAGGTGGCGGGCTGAAGAGAGTAAGTGGCGGGCTGAAGACAGGGCTGAAGCTCAAATGTGGCGGCAGCGTGATGAGAGGAGGCAGGATTCAATGCTGAGGCTGCTGGAGGACCAAACCAATATGCTCCAGTGTATGGTTGAGCTGCAGCAAAGGCAGCTGGAGCACAGACTGCCACTACAGCCCCTGTGTAACCAACCGCCCTCCTCCCCAAGTTCCATAGCCTCCACACCCAGACGCCCAAGAACGCGGTGGGGGGGCCACCGGCCAACCAGCCACTCCGCCACAGAGGATTGCCCAAAAAAAAGAAGGCTGGCATTCAATAAATTTTAAAGTTGTAAACTTTTAAAGTGCTGTATGGCATTTTCCTTCCCTCCTCCACCACCCCTCCTGGGCTATCTTGGTAGTCGTCCCCCTATTTGTGTGATGAATGAATAAAGAATGCATGAATGTGAAGCAACAATGACTTTATTGCCTTTGCAAGCGGTGATCGAAGGGAGGAGGGGAGGGTGGTTAGCTTGCAGGGAAGTAGAGTGAACCAAGGGGCGGGGGGTTTCATCAAGGAGAAACAAAGAGAACTTTCACACCGTAGCCTGGACAGTCATGAAACTGGTTTTCAAAGCTTCTCTGATGCATACCGCGCCCTCCTGTGCTCTTCTAACCGCCCTGGTGTCTGGCTGCGTGTAACCAGCAGCCAGGCGATTTGCCTCAACCTCCCACCCCGCCATAAACGTCTCCCCCTTACTCTCACAGATATTGTGGAGCACACAGCAAGCAGTAATAACAGTGGGAATATTGGTTTTGCTGAGGTCTAAGCGAGTTAGTAAACTGCGCCAGCGCGCCTTTAAACGTCCAAATGCACACTCTACCACCATTCTGCACTTGCTCAGCTTGTAGTTGAACAGCTCCTGACTACTGTCCAGGCTGCCTGTGTACGGCTTCATGAGCCGTGGCACTAAGGGGTAGGCTGGGTCCCCAAGGATACATATAGGCATTTCAACATCCCCAACAGTTATTTTCTGGTCTGGGAATAAAGTCCCTTCCTGCAGCTTTTGAAACAGACCAGAGTTCCTGAAGATGCGAGCATCATGTACCTTTCCCGGCCATCCCACGTTGATGTTGGTGAAACGTCCCTTGTGATCCACCAGAGCTTGCAGCACTATTGAAAAGTACCCCTTGCGGTTTATGTACTCGCCGGCTTGGTGCTCCGGTGCCAAGATAGGGATATGGGTTCCATCTATGGCCCAACCACAGTTAGGGAATCCCAGTACAGCAAAGCCATCCACTATGACCTGCACATTTCCCAGGGTCACTGCCCTTGATATCAGCAGATCTTTGATTGGGTGAGCTACTTGCATCACAGCAGCCCCAACAGTAGATTTGCCCACTCCAAATTGATTCCCAACTGACTGGTAGCTGTCTGGCATTGCAAGCTTCCACAGGGCTATCGCCACTCGCTTCTCAGCTGTGAGGGCTGCTCTCATCTTGGTATTCATGCGCTTCAGGGCAGGGGAAAGCAAGTCACAAAGTTCCATGAAAGTGCCCTTACGCATGCGAAAGTTTCGCAGCCACTGGGAATCGTCCCAGACCTGCAACACTATGCGGTCCCACCAGTCTGTGCTTCTTTCCCGAGCCCAGAATCGGCGTTCCACAGCATGAACCTGCCCCATTAGCACCATGATGCATGATTTGGCAGGGCCCATGCTTTCAGAGAAATCTGTGTCCATGTCCTGATCACTCACGTGACCGCGCTGACGTCGCCTCCTTGCCCGGTATCGCTCTGCTAGGTTCTGGTGCTGCATATACTGCTGGATAATGCGTGTGGTGTTTAATGTGCTCCTAATTGCCAAAGTGAGCTGAGCGGCCTCCATGCTTGCCTTGGTATGGCATCCGCACAGAAAAAAGGCACGGAACGATTGTCTGCCGTTGCTCTGACGGAGGGAGGGGCGACTGACGACACGGCTTACAGGGTTGGCTTCAGGGAGCTAAAATCAACAAAGGGGGTGGCTTTACATCAAGGAGTATTTCAGGCAGGACTTCATGGAGGGTTCCAATAAGAAATGGTGCACCTAAGTTATTGTTCTTATTGGAACAAGGAGGTTAGTCTGGCCTCTGATTGATACATGGCTAGATTTACCTCGCAGCACCTTCTCTGTGAGTGACTGCAGTGTGACCTAGAGGAATGAGTCCCCTAGACGGGGGGGTGGGGTGGGGGGAAGCAAATGAGTACAAAACAAATCTGGTCTATTTCTTGTTTTGATCCACTCCATCTATCTTTTACATCTTTGGCTGGCAGCAGACGGTGCAGAAGGACTGCATGCCATCCACATCTCATGGCTGCCCGGCAGAAGATGATGCAATAGGACTGCTAGCAATCTGTATCGCCTGCCTGCTCACCATAAGATGGTTCAATAGGACTGACTGCAGGACTAAAGAGAATGACCTGGTCAAGTCACTCCAAATTTAGTCCCTGCGCCCATGTCTGCCCAGGCGCTCCTGATCGACCTCACACAGGCGACCAGGAACACCTCGGACATGACGAGGACGGCTACCAGTCATACTGTACCGTCTGCTGCCACAAGGCAAGGGGTTGATGCTGCTGTGTAGCAATGCAGTACCACGTCTGCCAGCACCCAGGAGACACAGGGTGACGGTTACCTGAGCGGGCTCCATGCTTGCCGTGGTATGGCGTCTGCACAGGTAACTCAGGAAAAAAGGCGCGAAACGATTGTCTGCCCTTGCTTTCACGGAGGGAGGGAGGGAATGGGGGCCTGACGATATGTACCCAGAACCACCCGTGACAATGTTTTAGCCCCATCAGAGTGCTCCATTGTGACTGCTCTGGACAGCACTCTCAACTCAGATGCACGATTGTTTGCCGTTGCTCTGATGCAGGGAGGGGCGACTGAGGACACGGCTTACAGGGTTGGCTTCAGGGAGCTAAAATCAACAAAGGGGGTGGCTTTACATCAAGGAGTATTTCAGGCAGGACTTCATGGAGGGTTCCAATAAGAAATGGTGCACCTAAGTTATTGTTCTTATTGGAACAAGGAGGTTAGCCTGGCCTCTGATTGATACATGGCTAGATTTACCTCGCTGCACCTTCTCTGTGAGTGACTGCAGTGTGACCTAGAGGAATGAGTCCCCTAGACGGGGGTGGGGGGGAAGCAAATGAGTACAAAACAAATCTGGTCTATTTCTTGTTTTGATCCACTCCATCTATCTTTTACATCTTTGGCTGGCAGCAGACGGTGCAGAAGGACTGCATGCCATCCACATCTCATGGCTGCTCGGCAGAAGATGGTACAATAGGACTGCTAGCCATCCTCATCTCTTGCCTGCCCGGCAGAAGGTGGTGCAATATGACTGCTATCCATCCTTATCTCTTGCCTGCCCGGCAGAAGATGGTACAGTACGACCCCCAGCAATCCGTATTGCCTGCCTGCTCACCATAAGACGGTTCAATAGGACTGACTGCAGGACTGAAGAGAATGACCTGGTCAAGTCACTCCAAATTTAGTCCCTGCGCCCATGTCTGCCCAGGCACCATCTGCTGCCAGAAGGCAATGGGTTGCTGCTACTGTGTAGCAATGCAGTACCGCGTCTGCCAGCACCCAGGAGACATACGGTGACGGTTACCTGAGCGGGCTCCATGCTTGCCGTGGTATGGCATCTGCACAGGTAACTCAGGAAAAAAGGCGCGAAACGATTGTCTGCCCTTGCTTTCACGGAGGGAGGGAGGGAACGGGGGCCTGACGATATGTACCCAGAACCACCCACGATAATGTTTTAGCCCCATCAGGCATTGGGATCTCAACCCAGAATTCCAATGGGCAGCAGAGACTGCGGGAACTGTGGGATAGCTACCCACAGTGCAACGCTCCGGAAGTCGACTCTAGCCTCGGTACTGTGGAAGCACTCCGCCGAGTTAATGCACTTAATGCACTTAGAGCATTTTCTGTGGGGACACACACACTCGAATATATAAAACCGATTTCTAAAAAACCGACTTCTATAAATTCGACCTAATTCCGTAGTGTAGACATACCCTTAGATAAACCCTCCCTAAGGTCTAATTCAGGTGCAGTTTTATATTAGAAACAGAAAGTGGCCTGTTAATCATAAATAGGTAGAGTGGACATCCTGGCCTAGAAGGCAGTTAGAATCCTGATTAGTTGTCGCACAAGTTCCTTTCAAATTCAGTCAATATACTTGTATTACTATGACTTTGGGGAACAGTCTTTATAATTTAAGTTCTATCTTAAATAATTAAGGTAGAGTTCTACCTTAAGGCTCCTTTTCTCAGTCACTCATAACTGCCCCAAAGATTCCTTTTGGGCTGAAATTTTCCAAGCTTGGTTTCAGGCAAAAGGCAAATGTTTCTGGAAAGTTTAACTAAAACTTATTCAGCTGTCTGTTATTCAGATATGAAAATACTTTCCCTCTATTTTCCTCCAGTTCAGCAGCTGAGCTTGGTAAATTCCTGAAGCTACAAAATGAACTACCTGCGCACACCGATCATTCTTAAAGTAGGCCGCTAAATTTTAACCTTTTCTTCTGTGCACACTTAACCCCACATTTCCAAACCTTTGTTATATGTATATTTAAAAAAAAATCTGCATTCAGACATTTACTGCTAGTGATCTATCATGTTAGAGGTTTTTAAGTTCAGCTTTTCTGAGGTACCCCCCTGGGGGAAGGGGGCAAGCGTGGTTTGAAGAGAAAAAAAACTGTGAACTCTCAAAAAAGTCTAAAAATCCCCCTTTGAGCAGACAGCAAAGAAAGTGGAATTTCAGTCCTATGGGGCATGTGAAGCAGGGACTTGGGCTTGGAACTGAACAGGGCAGCGAACCTGCGAAGGGAGCCCTGCTGTTGGGCGAGATACAGCGCCAAGCACCGGGCCCGTGCCCAGCCAGTAACTAGAAGCCAGGTTAGGTGACTGAGCGCTGCGCTTAGCAGGAGCGATCACCAGCCTCAGCCAAGTCGCTGCATCCGATCCTGGTTGCTTCGCTGCCTCTGGTTTCATGGGCGAGGGCGCTGCCAGAGCCAGCGCGCGGGACGGCCGTCCCGCCCCGCGCTGCCAGCAGGGCGGGGGTCAGCTTTGCAGGACACAGCCCGTGCGCTGCACAGCTGGGGATCGGGGCCTTACCGGCTAATGGGCCACCGGCTCCGGGCCTCCAGAAGCAAGGGGGAAAAAAAAATGACACCTCCCCGTCGGGGAATCGAACCCCGGTCTCCCGCGTGACAGGCGGGGATACTTACCACTATACTAACGAGGAGCTATATGACACCCATTGCGCGCTCAACCCCTAAATCCTTTTCTACTTGCCTCTGGTGGGTGGAACTCTTAAGCAGTCGGCAGTATCCAACCAAAACTTCCCCAGAGTCCGTTGGGCGCGGCTTCTCGCAAAGCACCACGGGCATTATTGTCCTCCAAGGCCCTTCCTCAGCCCCTTTTCCAGCAGTGCGGAACTACCCTTCCCAGGGGGCCTCGCGCGGCCCCTCCCCGGGCGCGGCCCCGCCCCTGACTCTATCCGCCGGCGCTGCCCCGCCGGCACGGCGAGTTCGAGCCTGAGCCATGGCGGAGTCGGACCCGAGCTCCTTCGCCTCCCCCGCCGACCATCTCACGCAGCACCTCTACCTGCGCTGCCGCGTGGACTTCGGCAGCCGGACGCTGCGGGGCACGGCGGCCCTCACCGTGCGGGCCGTGCGGGACGGGCTGCGGTGCCTGGTAACGGCCCGGCCTGGGGGCTGGGGTCCTGGCGCCGGGCGGGCTGCCCGGGAATGGTGGGGAATCTCCCCTCACACGGCCACTGGCTCGGGGCGTCCTGCCGCGGGAGGCGTCGAAAAGAGCGTTGGCTGGGACGGGCCCGGACCCCTCAGCGGTCCAGGGAGCCGGAGGGTGGGGGCGGGACAGCAGCATCGCACGCCCCCCCCCCCCCCCGACGGACGGCGCGGGGCTGGGAGCCTGGGGCGGGGGTTAACCCCCCCGGCTGGACTTTGAGCGGAGGGTGGGGAGTCCGGGCCGTGCCCGCGCCCTGTGGGGCGGGCCCGCGGGCGGGCTGGATGCGAGAGGGTCCGTGTGTCCATCGCTCTCCCCCGCCCCCACGGCGGGGCCCCTCTGCGGGCAGCGCTTTGCCCCCCGCGCCCCGGGCTCCCGTCCGGCCTGGGCCGCCTCGAGGTGCAGGGCGGGGCCCGCGTTCCCTGGGCGCCCCCGGGGCTCGCTCTCGCCGGGTCAGCGCCGCGCTGGTGCCTCCGGGACCGATGTGCTCTGGGCCCTTGGGAGGATAACGCTGGTCTCGGGCTGAGAAATCACCGCTAGGTGGGCAGGGCTCTCGATCCCGAGGTGAGGCTGAGTGAATGTGCAGCGAGAACCAGGGAGGATAAAAATCAGATTTTTTTTTTTAAAAAAACAAAAAAAAAAATGCGGCTGTTGGGTTTTTTGTTTAAATCGGATTTTTTGGATAAAAGGCTTTCTGAGGAAAAAGCCTATCTAAAGGTAGTTTTAATTCAGATAAGTTATAGCTCAAAGGTATCTCATTATGGAATAGGGATTATACATTCTAATTCTGTAGTGTGAGGCAATATATTTGTGTCACGTTTAAGAAAAGTTGTGCAAATGAGTTCTGTAAAAGAGACCCAATTTAGGAATAGTACCATAGAGTAACAACTATATTTTTTGCTCAAACATGAGAAATTCAAGAGTAGACCAGAAGGAAGACGGGCAGTCCTTAAGAAAGAAGTATGAAATAAAAGTTGACTAACCAAAAAAACCTGCCTGTGCAGACATGTTCCTTTCATCATTTTCAATGCAGCTTCCTCCTGAGAAGGAACACTTCTCATGATGATGTTTCATTCAGGCAACCAGGCCTTGGATTTCTTTGTTGCACTGTTTGCATTTTGTATGCACGCCGGTCTTACCCACAGGTAGAGGAACTTCATTAAAATATTCCCAAACTGGTTCTCTTTTGTGGCCTGCTGTCATTCTGAGTTTTCTCTTCTTGTGAGCGAATGGTATCGTAGATCTCAAATCAATGAAGGCTACGCTCAGAAAGACCTCAAGACTTCTGGAATATGCTGCTCAAACAGTTTAACTTTTGTTTCTGCTGCCTGTCTCTCCCGTCTCACATTTATCTCCAGACTTCTTTTCCTTGTCCAGATCTATTCCGCCCCCAACAATCTTCTGTTCCTTGAACTTCTTGAAATTTTGCACTTTTAGAGAGAGGTAAGGGATTGACTCTGTGTACACAAATTTGCAGAGGGACAATAGGGTTGCTGTCTTTTCTATTTTTTTATTTACATTTTTGCTGTTAACAAGCATGTTATCTCTGGAGACACAAATCCACAGTTTCAGAACTGCAAAACTAAGCATCTCTGATGGTATCTTCTAGACTGAGCACTGAGTCCCATTGGGTAGATAGAAAGATTAACCTAAATAATCTGTACAGAAGCTTCTGGAACCCCATAAAATTGGGTCCCTAATCCATGAACTATTGAAACTCATTTACAAAATTTTTCTTAAACATGACATGAATATATTGTCTCATACTATAGAATTGAATTTATAATCCCTATTCCGTGATGAGATACATTATAGCTCAAAGGTATCTTAATTAAAACTATCTTTAGATAGGCTTTTTCCTCAAAAAAGCATTTTATCCAAAAAATCTGATTATTTTTTTTTTTTTAAAAATCGGATTTTTAAAATTTAAATTTTTTTAAAAATCATTGATTTTTATCCACCGTGATCCAATTGATTTAAATCACTAGTCAGGAAGACTCGATTTACTTTAAATCAAATCCACCCTGATTGTTGGTGCACATTTTATGCAGTATAAGCCATACACTCATAGGTTAGGATCCCTTAACTAGCATATGATGGCAACCATTATTTCAGGCATTGTCTTTGAGTGCATTAAGAACAAGATAAAGGAAAATGTAGGTCCTAGCATGGAAGGTGAGCTGATGACCTCAATATATGGCTGAGGTGTTTAATGCCTATTTTCTTTCAGTCTTCCCTAAAGAGGTTAATAGTGACCAAATACTCAACACAATTAATATTAACAAGGGGGGAGGGTAAGAAATGCAAGCCAAAACAGGCAAAGAACAGGTTATAGACTATTTAGATAACCTAGGGATGGCTCTAAATCTAGCTTATGGCAAATTGAGGCCCCCCCTACCAACATCTCCCCCCCACACGCCTCCTGCCTTGCCGATCAGCGTTTTCCCTTTCCTCCCAGTGCCTACCGCTTCAGTGTGTCTGGAGGTCCTGGGAGGAAGGAAGGAGGGTGCAGCATGCTCTGGGGGGAGGGGTGGAACTGGGTGGAGAAGAGGCGGGGTGGGGGCCTTAGGGCAAAGGATGGAGTGAGGGCGGGACCTGAGCAGAGCTAGGGGAAGCATCCCTCTCCCCCCCGCCCAGCAGATAGAAACTCGGTGCCTATGCCCCGGGCCCTGCACCCTCCTGGGGACGGCCCTGGCTTGATGTATTCAAGACAAAAGGGCCTGATTAAATTAATCCTGCGGTACTTACAAACTAGCAGAAGCCATCTAAGACCATTAGCAATGATATTTGAGAACTCCTAGAGGACTGGTGACGTTCCAGAGGCCTGAAGAAGGGAAAATATAGAACCTATCTTTAAAAAGGGGAACAAAGAGGACCCAGGGAATTATAGTCCAGATACTGGAACAAACTATTAAATCATCAATTTGTAAGTACTTAGAGGATAATAATGGTATAAGAAATAGCCAGCATAGATTTGTCAAAAACATGTCACGTCAAACCAATCTAATTTTCTTTCTTGATAGGGTTACTGGCCTAGTGGATGGGGGAAACAATAGATGAGCTATATCTTGATTTTAGTAGGCTTTTGACACAGTCCCACATGATATTCTCAAAAGCACAGTAGAGAAATGAGGCCTAGATAAAACTACTATAAGGTGGGTGCACAACTGGTGAAAGACCATAGTTAAAGAGTAGTTAACACTGGATTACTGTCAAAGTGGGAGGGTGTATCCAGTGGGGTTCCACAGGAGTCAGTCCTGGGTCTCATGCTAGTCAATATTTTCATTACTGATTTGGATAAAGAAGTGGATAGTATGCTTATAAAATTTGCAGATGACACCAAGGTGGGAAGGGTTGCAAGCACTTTGAAGGACAGGATTAGAATTCAAAATGATCTTGACAAATTAGAGAACTGGTCAGATATCAACCCGATGAAATTCAGTAAAGATAAGTGCAAAGTACTGCTCTTAAGGTGAAAAAAATCAAATCCCCAACTACAAAATGGGGACTAACTGGCTAGGTGGTAGTACGGCTAGAAACGATCTGGGGGCTTATAGTGGATCACACATTGAATAGGAGTCAACAATGTGATGCAGTTGAGAAAAAGGCCAATATTCTGGGGTGTATTAAGAGGAGGGTTATATGTAAGATATGGGAGGTAATTCTGCTCTGCTCTGCACTGATGGGTCCTCCGCTGGGTATGTCTACACTGGAATGTCTAGCCATATCCATAGTCTCTCAGTCACAGATGTGGTGAAATTAAATTAATGCATTCTGGGGGGGGGGAGAGGGGGACAGGAACAGCATTAAAGGCAGAGCTAAGAAATTGTGCTGTTGACTTCAACAAATCCTTTTCCACTCTAGATTTAACATGGTTACTAGATGTTTGAACTAATTCATTAGGCAGAGACACTTTCAAGAACACAGAGCTGCCCTGGGAAGATATATTTTATTTATGACTTTAAAGTGTTACTTAGGTATTTTGTAGTCAGCACCTAACATTTGTTTGGTTACAGGCTTTGGATACAAAGGATCTTCAAATATCTAAAGTGGCAGTTAACGGACAGGAAACAAAATTTGCTCTTGGACAAAGACACAATTTCAAAGGGACACCATTGGAAATCACTCTTCCTTTTGAACTGAGAAGGTATGCGTACCTGTTTTGTGTCCTCCTCCTCTTTGTACAGACCTGCTAGGGATAGTCTGTCTACAAAAGTGGCATGCTAAAGTATTTACTGAAAAAGTGCCAAGTATTTCAAACAGTCTAGCACTTCCCATAAGTGATCACATTTGTACTCTGGCTGGTTTGTGCAAGTTTGCTTTTGTTCAGAATTGTGCTGATGAGTTTCTTTTATAGTTAACCCTAACCCTAAGTGTTTTCACTCATCAAGGCCTGAATTCTAGCCCTGACGTGTTTCTGCTGCAAGCTTGGTAAGAAGGGGGACTGCCCAAGATTTTCTGCCAACATCACTAATGCCTAAAGTGGTGTATAGAGTTGCAATCTTTGTATTCTTTGCTCTTTATAGGGGCCTCTTCTTGCATTCCTGGCAAACCCCAAGTTGCCATTGTAGTCAGTTGGGAATATGAGAATACAAAGAATGCAAGTTCAGCTCATCAGTTACAGCTGTGCAAATGCAAAACCCTAAGAATCTGAACTCCTCAGGTTTTGGCAGCTCAGTTGAGAATGAATTAGTTTTCAGAAAGCTTCTTTAAAATGTTAAGTGAAAAAGCCACTGCCAAACAACTGTTGCAATGTCTTTAACAACTGAGACCCTACCATATTTGCTGTGTGATGTACCCAAGCTGAAAGCTGTATTTTTGTATATTGGACTTGCCTGGTTTGAATTAGACTGGTTACTGAAATTGTCTATTTTACGTCATCAAAACTGGCCACTATTTCTGGAAACACAAGTTTGGGTCATGGTAATCACTAGGGGCTGTTGATTTAATTGCAGTTAACTCTCACGATTAACTCAAAAAAATTAATTGTGATTAATCACACTGTTAAGCAATAGAATACCAGTTTAAATGTATTAAGTAATTTTGGATGTTTTTCTTCTTTTTCAAATATATTGATTTCAATTACAACACAGAATACAAAGTGCACAGTGCTCACTTTATATTTTTATTACAAATATTTGCACTGTTAAAATGATAAACAAGAGTATATTTCAATTCACATCATGCAAGTACTGTAGTGCAATCTCTTTATCATGAAAATGCAACTTACAAATGTAGGGTTTTTTGTTACATAACTGCACTCAAACAAAACAATATAAAACTTTATAGAGCTTACAAGTCCACCCAGTCCTACTTCTTGTTCAGTCAATCGCTAAGAGAAACAAGGTTGTTGTTTTTTTTTTAACAGGAGATAATGCTACCTACTTCTTATTTACAGTGTCACCTGAAAGTGAGAACAGGCATTTGCATGGCACTGTTTTAGGTAGCGTCCCAAGATATTTACGTGCCAGATGCGCTAAAGATTCACATGCCTCTTCATGCTATGGCCATTGTTCCAGAGAACATGCATCCATGCTGATGACACTTGTTAAGAAAATAACGTGTTAATTAAATTAGCGACTGAACTCCTTGGGGGAGAATTGTATGTCTCCTACTCTGTTTTACCCACATTCTGCCATATATTTCATGTTATAGCAGTCTCGAATGATGACCCAGCACACGTTGTTCACTTTAAAAAGAATTTCACTGCAAATTTAACACAATGCAAAGAGCACACCAATGTGAAATTTCTAAAGATAGCTACAGCACTCGACCCAAAATTTTAGAATCTGAAATGTCTTCCAAAATCTGAGAGGGCTCAGGTATGGAGCATGCTTTCAGAAGTCTTAAAAGAGCAACACTCTGATGAGGAAACTACAGAACCCAAACCACCAAAAAGGGAAATTAACCTTCTGCTGGTGACATCTGACTCAGATGATGAAAACGCACATGTGTCTGTCCGCGCTGCTTTGGATCGTTATCAAGCAGAACCCATCATCCACATGGATGCATGTCCTCTGGAATAGTGGTTGAAGCATGAAGGGACATATGAATCTTCAGCGCATCTGGCATGTAAATACCTTGCGATGCTGGCTACAACAGTGTCATGCAAAGGCCTGTTCTCCCTTTCAAGTGACATTGTAAACAAGAAGCAGGCAGCATTATCTTCCGCAAACGTAAACAAACTTGTTTGTCTGAGCGATTGGCTGGACGTGGACTTGTAGGCTCTAAAGTTTTTTACATTGTTTTATTTTTGAAGGTAGGTTTTTATTGTACATAATTCTATATTTGTAAGTTGAGCTTTCATGATTGCACCACAGTACTTTTAGTAGGTCAATTAAAAAAATACTGTTTGTCTTTTACAGTGCAAATATTTGTAATTAAAAATAAAGTGAACACTGTACACTTTGTATTCTGTGTTGTAATTGAAATCAATATATTTGAAAATGTAGAAAACATCCAAAAATATTTAAATAAATGGTATTCTATTGTTTAACAGTGCGATCCATCACACAGTTAATTTTTTTGACAGCCTTAGTAATCACCTCTCACTCCCTGAGCCAATGGGTACTGGGCAGATTGTGGAAGTAATGGTCTCATCTTTATTTTTGTGGGTAAAATGGGAGAGAAAGGAGTTGCACAGCAGTGACTCCTTTGGCTAAACATAAACATTATTGATAACTTTCGAAGAAAGTCTCCTCTGGCTCATACTTCTTGGAAAGCTGGTCGCTGTGGCTTTGGGCTAGACTCTTATAAGAGAAACAAGCAGCTGTCCCAGCCCAGCTGTGCACTTTACAGCACCTATAGAGAAAAATTGGTTTTAGATACAACCCGGTTTGGGTGTGGGTGATGGGGGTGTAACAAAACAGTGATATGGAAGAATGAGCTACAGCTATAAGCACAAGCACTGAGTCGCATGGTGGATTTGATTTAAATCAAATTGATGAGGAAGAGTGGGTTTTAATCATGGATTTCTAGATAAAAGTGCATTCTGGAATATGCTGCTCAAACAGTTTCACTATTGTTTCTGCTGCCTGTCCCTCCCTTATCACATTTATCTCCAGACTTCTTCTTCTTGTCCAGATCTATTCCGCCCCCACCAATCTTCTGTTCATTGAACTTTTTGAAACTTTGTGCTTTTAGAGAGAAGTAAGGGATTGACTGACTGTATACACAAATTTGCAGAGGGACAATAGGGTTGAGGTCTGTTGTTTCTCACCTTGATATATTCTTTATTGATTTTAAAACATTTTTGCTGTTAACCAGCATGTTATCTCTGGCGACACAAATCCACAGTTTGAGAACTGCAAAACTTATCCTCTCTGATGGTATCTTCTAGACTGAGCACTGAGTCCTGTTGGGTGGATAGAAAGATTAACTTAAATAATCTATACAGAAGCCCCTGGAGCCCCATAAGATTGGGGTCCCTAATCCATGGACTATTGGAACTCATTTACAAAACTTTTCTTAAACATGACATGAATATATTTTCTCATATTATAGAATTAGAATTTATAATCCCTATTCCATGATGAGATATCTTTGAGCTATAATGTATCTTAATTAAAATTTATGTTTAGATAGGCTTTTTCTTCAAAAAGCATTTTATCAAAAAAATCCAATTTAAATAAAATCTGTTTTTTTGTTTTTGTTTGTTTTTAAAAATTATTGATTTTTATCCACCCTGCTTAGTCATAACCATGTGTACAATATAATGATTTAAATGAATTTGTGGGTTACTAAATAATAGTAGTCTGTTCTGATAATACTGCAAACTATTTGGCTGATCTATCTAAAATGTTTGACTAGTTGCTTCAACTTCTCTGAGTTTAACTGCCATTCATTTTAATTTATTATTAGGGTTGATTTCAAAGAGATTCACATTTGTGAATCTAGGAACTTTCATAAAATGGGGTAATGATCAAGTACTTCAGTATAACCACTTACAGCAGTGATTTTTATTTATTTATTTATTTTTAAAAGCCAGCATGCAGAAATTGTTCTTTGTATCTTAGATCTCTTGTTAGTATATCAGCATTTGCGTTATCCACTGCTCTTTGCTTTCATTGATTATGAACTGTTGAATCATGAGTTCTGAATAAAATTGGGGCATGTCATATTTTCTCTTTAATGGCATTAATCAAATGGGATTGTTCATATGCCAGTCTTTCTTCTTCCGCCATTCTTTTGCTTATATTCAGTAAATAGGATATTCAGTCTAAATCCAGTGGGGAATGCGATATTTTTCATTTCAAAGTGCACAAAGCCCACTTTTTTTAAGATAGATGCTACTTGAATGTGTGATGATACATAACAGGCTTTATTAACTTCTGCCTGGCTCACTACTGTGTTTCCATACTGAAGTGGTAAGTAGCTTTTGATGGTAGGCCATTAAACAGTTGTGGAAACCTTTGTGAGGCTTCTTGAAGGAAAATCCAATTTCTAGCTCCTTTTCGGTTGGGGAGAGGAGAAATTTCTCATTAGAGGATGAAAGAGAACCCCTCCTGGGAGGGTATTAACATTCAAAACCTAATGGGTAGTTGTTGGTACATTTGTATCCTAGCCACAAGCAAAAAGTAGCTTCCGTACACAACTTCATAGCTTCACTTCAGCTGAGACAGTGTTACGAAACTGTCTGTTGTACAATATCTTCTGAAAGGCTTTGCCTTACAGTTCACCTCTCTGACACACAGGGCATTTCAGAAAACGCTTACCTGTTTAATTTGTGCAGGGGACAAGATGTGATTGTGGAAAGTTCTTTTGAAACCTCTCCAAAATCTTCAGCTCTCCAGTGGCTTGCTCCAGAACAGACTTCGGGGAAGAAACATCCATTTCTCTTCAGCCAATGTCAGGTTAGGAGGACTTTCTGAAATTAGATGTTGTCTAGATACCTTAATAATCCTTCATAGTTTAAAAAAGGGCAAGAGAGGGGAAGACACAGATTGTAGGTTTATTTAGTATAGACTCTAAGTACTTGTATAGCTCTTGTCACGTTTGTTCCTAGATGTTCGTTATCTAAAGGGTAGTAAGTGAAAGTACAGCAGTCCACAATTTTTAGTTATTGCCAAAGGCCAAGGATAAAACAGTACGCAAATGATGGCATTTATTAGTGCTGAGGCTATAAAACTTAATAATTGCAAACTTACTGTCATATCTCCAAACTACTTTCATTATTCAGTTCTTGCAATCAGTACATGATGGCGGTTAACTTTTTTTCCTATAGCATTGTCTTCTAGGAAGTTTTTAGCTATGAAAACTAGCATAGACCATCAAAAAGTAGGAAGTATGGATTCCTATTACAGTTAAACAAGCTACCCCTGAAGAGTGTAAACAGTGGAAGAAGTGTGCTTTAAAATATTGGGGTGGGGGGTCAAACCTTCTTATACAGGGAGCTATAGTCCAGAGGAACAGATTTAACTGAAAGCTAGAATGGTAGAACCACACACATTTACAGCAGGATGACAATCTCAAGATACACATCTGAGAACCATCCCGCAGAACTCGTGGCAGAATTTGGCCCTTGGATAATAAAACTAAAATAGCACAAAACTGTTCACCCCGGAACAGTTTACAACACTTGTATTATTTTGGCTTTGAACCTTTGCACTTTGAACCTTTGCAATTAAAATAGCTAGTCAATTAAAAGCTTTACACTTTTATTACCTGATGGGCAGCCTCTAGTAAGGGATGTTGAAATAGTGTGAGAATTCAGTCTGTAGCTATATTGGCAGGCAGAGATTCCTCTGGGGGATTTCATATACAGACTGCAGAATATGGCCTATTATGAAACCACCGAATGGGGATTTACCTTACTATACCTCTTTAACAACTAAGTACTTTTTTACTGTACATACGTCTTTAACAACTAAGTCTTCAAGATCCATGTTTCAATTTTTTAAAACATCTCAAACTAGCTCTAAAGTGGCACTGGTTCTTGCTCACATGCTCAGGGTCTAACTGGTTGTTATATGTGGGATTGGGAAGGAGTTTTCCCCTGGATCAGATTAGCAGTGATTTTGGGCTTTTTTCACGTTCCTCTGCAGCGTGTTGGTATGGTCACTTATCAGGATTATCTGGAAGATCTCATATAATCATTTCTCTTGCTATTTTGGGGGCATTGGGCACTGGTGCACCTCGATTACTTGTATGCTCTGCCTGTTGCATGAAATAGTCTAGTCTCCTGTGGGCTGTAATACTTTGGTCTAATTTTGGTGATTGGATTCACTGTGTGGGTCCTGGGTCATGGTAGTGCTGCAGGTCAGATTAGATGATCTGGTGGTTCCTTCTGGCCTCAAATTATAAGACTGAGAAATTGTGCTTCCCTTCTTTGTCATTGAGAGTTTTTTCTGTAATGCTGAAGATGCATTAATAGCATACGTGTAGTTCAAAACATACTCCTTTCTCAGTATATCCTTCCATATCACTTGATGCTTCTGCAGTTGCAGTGAAAGTTGCCCTATACCTAGAAACATTTGCTAGACAGGCTTCCTTTTCTGTATGGGAAAGGAGCAGAACTGGCCCTTGAGGAAGGAACTTTTAACAGCAGTCTGATATACAGTGTTACAATTTTGCTGGTGATATTACATTGCCCTTCTGTTTGGCTCCTATTCTTCTGTCACTGTACACCATATGTTTGTGTAATGTATTGCAAAAGCTGCATATAAGAAATATCTGTAACTTGTCTTTTTCCAGGCTATCCACTGCAGAGCCATCCTTCCTTGCCAGGACACACCTTCTGTGAAACTAACCTACTATGCAGAGGTAGATGAACACAAATCATGCATATCTGAATGAAGAGCACAACTAGAATGAGAGAGCCTCTTCTAGCTGGCAGGTTTTTCTGTGAACAAGACTGCTTGCAAGAAATTTATTAGAGCATTCAGATTTCACTGCCAGATAGCAACTTGCTTATGTAAATTTTCACTCTACCCTGCAATTAAAATAGCTAGTCAATTAAAAGCTTTACACTTTTATCACCTGATGGGCAGCCTCTAGTAAGGGATGTGGAAATAGTGTGAGAATTCAATCTGTAGGTATATTGGCAGGCAGAGATTTCTTTGGGGGATTTCATATACAGACTGCAGAATATGGCCTATTATGGCTGGGGGTGCAGGCTCTGGGGTGGGGCTGGGGATGAGGAGTTTGGGGGTGCAAAAAGGGGCTTTGGGGTGGGGGTGCAGAAAGGGGATTGGGGTATAGGCTTATCTCCGGTGGCTCCCGGTCAACAGTGCAGCTGGGGTACAGAGGCAGGCTTCCTGTCTGTCCTCGGACCACACTTCACCCCAGAAGCTGCCAGCAGCAGGTCTAGCTCCTAGGCAGAGGCGTGCAAGCGGCTCTGCACATCTCTCACCCGCAGGCACCGCTCCTAGCCAGTGGAGGTGCGGAGCCGGTGCTCGGGGCAGGGGCAGCATGTGGAGCCCTGTGGGGGGGGACCCTCACCTAGGAGCTGGACCTGAGGGAGACATTGGGGGAGATTCTGAAAGGTTACTGAATAAAGGTGGCCATGCAGGCTTCCTAATCTTTTTCTAAGCAATAATTTTGCCTGCAGAAAGAGCACTTATCTGGCATTTGTACACAAAGCATTCCATCTTGAATCTTAGTTGACTTTATAGATAAACTTCCCTTTGGTTTTCCATAAGAGCCTCTTGATTTAGGTAGACAGCTGAACAATGTGGGAACAGTTCTGTGGCCTGGTCGAGCACATTGGGCCTTTCACCAGTTTATGGAAGCCACATCTGCAGAATCCACTGATCTTTTATGATGACTGTGGCCCTAAATATTGGATGGGTGATGGCAATAGAGATTCAGTCCCAAAAAATATTGAATCCTTATAAACTGCCTCAATGATGTGTCAAACTCTCTCTAAAAGGAATGAAGAGGTAGTAGGGACTTTTTAAAATAAACACAATTATGAAGTCTTCACAGCCTTACAAATCCTGTGCAATAAGGAAGGTTTGACCTGTGGTACAGACTGATTGCTGAGTAATTCTAAACTAAAAATGTGGAAATGTTTCAAAATATGGGAATGTTTAAAGCTATAGAGTCAACTTAAAGTCACATTGTGAAAAATCTATTTACAAGTAATGCCTAAGATTACCATAGCTGAAAGGTTGAAATAAAAATAATTTCCTCTGTTGATTTCAGCTTGTTTACTTGTGCATTTGACAGCACTCTGAGTACAGTTTTTCAATCTTACCCTGTATATTCAGTCGTTTCCCTCTATTCATGTATATTTTTATTTTCACACAGCAACAGGCGGGAGATTATTCAAATCAGGAAAATCTGATTGTAATACCACAAAAATTGGCATGGAGGAGATATTTGAAACTACTCTTAACTCATCTTATGGAGGGGTTAAATTTTCAGTTAACTGTCCCTTAAATTCATTAATCTTTTTTTTTTAAAGTCAACATATGAACAAAATGGTCTTGGTGTGCTGGTAGTGATGGGTTTTTTTTCCCTTTTTCTCCTTTTTGAGATAGTAAAAGCTGGGAGTCCATTGAGACAGTGAGTTGGGAATCTAAAAAGGAGAAAGAAACATGCATCATCTAAAGCAACACTTCTGGCTGATAAAGCATTGCTGGTTTTAGAGGGAGGCCAAACTGTCTATTTCTACTTGATGTGAGATTCTAGTTGTGGCAGAGATCAAAGGGGGAGAGAAGCTAAATGTAAAATATTAGCTCCCACTACACTTAGGTTATGCTACTTGCTGTAGCAGTTTTGAGCATGTGGTATAATGTTTGAGGGTGGCTAATGTTGTCCAAAGATGACTGATATCATCTCAATTGTGCTGACTTAAACTCCCTCATAATTCAATATTTCCTCTGTCATTATTTAGGTGTCTGTTCCTAAAGAACTTGTGGCTCTCATGAGTGCCAATCGTGATGGAGAGATGCCAGACCCAGAAGACTGCAATAGGAAGATATATCGTTTCAGTCAAAAGGTAAGACCCATGGTCTTTGTAAATCAAAACTAGGAAACTCTATGAAGCCAGGCACAGATTTGTATTAATTTGAAGTATTGTGTGCATGAAACCTACGCAAGTACAGATTTGTGTGTGCACTGTAATTTGTCATCTTTAGGCTCATGGAAACTTTACTGCACATGTGAACAAGATGAGATTTGTTTTTTGTTTTTTTTTAAAAAGCAACAGATTCCATAAAACAAATTCTAGTCTGATCATTGGCCCTAAGAAGTAGGCTTGCCAAACTTGTCTAAATATTTTCCCTAGCATTTACTTCCTTGGCCATGAGGGTAAGAGGTTGGTCTTCATTGCACCTTTTTTTCTTTTTTAAGAAAGTTCATGTTCTGTTATCCACTGAGATCTGAAACTTTAAACCATTGGTGACATACCAACCTGCAGTTTAAAGATCTGTTAGAACACAAATAAATGGATTTGAGCATCTGTTCTTGAGTCCTTTGCAGTGAACATGTAAAACACCCACCCCAAAATCATGTGGTGATGTGATCCTTTCAATAGGTAACCATATGATCACAAATTATTTATTTAATGACAATTATAATTAGTTTTGATAACAAATGAAGGATATAATCACAACATGGGAGTTTTTCCACAAGAAGAGGAACAAGAATTACAGCAGTTCATTTTGATCCCAAATACGGAAATTAACTTTGTTTCTGTGGTTGTCTTCTATATTCTTAAATCCCCTTCCTGCCTATGTGGTGGTTTATGAAGCCTGTGTGTAGACTAATCTCTCTAGTGTTGCTCAATGTACAAGATACCATACACTGAACAAAACACCTCTCTGAGGTTCCCTGGTATATCTGGTATAACTTCAAACTGCTATGTTCCCATGAAACAGTGGCACTTAAAAATGAATTGTTACAACAATAAAGTATCCTAGCATGTCACTAACATGAATTAATGCGAATATGCAATCAGACTTTGCAAGAAATTCTAGTAAATTTGGTATTTGTCAATATTGAATAGTGCATATTCCGTTTCAGAGACAGTGTTCTTAGGTATGAATGTGGAAGAGGCAGGGGATTTAGGCTTGAAAAACTGAGGGAAGGTGTTTGCATCTTTTTGGAGTGGTTAGTTTGGGAAGGAGGAGCGTCCTGGAGAAGACCTACAGGAAGAGAGGGGAGGCTGGAAGAATTTTCATATTGGAATCTGGAAGGAGAATGTTGACCCTTCCTATGAGGATAAGAGCCCCATGGTATGGTGGGGGATTTGTGCTGGTGTCTTTTGCAATCTTTTTTTTTTTTTTGAGATACTCTTGTTTCAGCAACTGTCCCATCTTCGCAGCTACTGCAGTGTAGTTTTCAAAATGACCACACTGCCATACCCTGAACTGTGGAAGCCTGAGGTTTTTATATACTCCTAGGGAAATTGTGCCTTAACAATTCTGCACATAATATTTTAAAATTCTGTATATTTTGTCAAATTGACACAATATAATCATTCCAGTTCCAATTTATTTTGGTAATTTATTTCAAAATACTTTTCAGCAAATTTGTCTGTAACAACACAGACAACAAAACAGATTCAGAAACTGCAGACCCCTAACCTCTCCCATTCAGTTAGGCACATCTGCCCCGTCCCAGTGTGTCCCTGCACCCTCCCTCAACCACCCCTTACCCCGTCCCCATGTGTCCCTGCACCCCCCCATGTGGCACTGGCTCAGTGCTGTCACCCCACTAGCTCCTATGCCCCTACCCAAGTCTGTCCTCTCCAGATCCTGTGTCTGTCTCACTCCCAGACAGGGTGCTGTGAGAAAGCAGCCTCTCCCTCTCTGCACCCGGCTGCTCCAGCCCTGCACCCTCTCGTGGAACCACAGCAGCCCCTGGTGGGTGAAAGATGTAATTGCAGTGATTTGCTGGCAGAATTTATTTTCTGAGGAGGAGGAAAAAATCTGCAGGTGACATGTATGCACAGTGGTGCAGAATTTCCCCAGGAGTACTGTGCAAGAGAGTGGTCGTGAGGGTTAGGATTCCTTAGTTGCCTGTGGTACTGACCAAAGGAGGGGAGTCAAGGCAGGAAGAAATGGTGTTTTGTTAAACTGGGATTGAGATGCTTAATTGCAATACTATTGCTTTCAACACCCCGATGCCAGGTATGATATAAGCACGCTCCCCAAAGATAATATAGGACACACTGATCTCTCCTAAAGATAAGGTCAGGATGCCAGGGTGATGGATAGAAATGTTTTGATCAAACCAGCATGTACAAGGTAAAGGGTGGTAACTAACCACGTCAGAGGGGCAATAAGTAACTTGTTTGTGTATAAACTTTTTTCCAGTTTATAAAAGAGGGGTTGTAGAGGAGTTGTCTTTGTCCAGACAAAGGAGGAATGGAAAGTCCCACCATTCATTGAGCTGAGTCCAGTGCAACAGGCATACATGTGCTAGTGTAACTGTAGACTTTGATCTGAGAATCTAGGACCGTGGCTTGTTGACAATAAACCTGGCTGAGTGCCTTTGCTATGGAACCGAGTCTGTGGTCTTTTTGGGCAGTTCGATCGAGCTCTGCTGGGCCAGCTATCTGCGCAGAACTGGCACAGCACACAGAAAGAACACACACATGCAGCCAACAACTGGCAACACGCTCTTGATCTACTTCTTTGGGCTGGGGTTGAAGATTAAGTAGTCTACAAGTAGGTCTGTCACAAACCAATCATTCTCTTTTGAGTTTGGGGCACAATTGTCTCTTGTCCTAACAGGATCCCTCGATGGCCCACAAAAGCAAATGGAACCAGGGTATTTATAGAAAGCCAGGAGGGAAGATGTGACACTTTTGTAATGCACATCAAAGGTTCCCAGGGTGGCTTTTGTATACTGCGAAGCAAGGAGATTCTTTTCCCATAGAATCAGGCAGGCACAGACAATACTGAAGGGGTTTATTCACGGTAGTGGGAAGACTGATAAACAGCTTCAAAAGTGTGGGATTGCAGTGACCAGTTATACCTTTTTCTTATCACTTCATTTCTTATCACTTCTTGTTCTTCCAGAGACAAACATTGTTTCAGAGACAGAGAAAGCACTTAACAGGATACTGACAGAAACAGAACATACACATCAAAACTATTTTGATTACATAGTTTATCTATAACTGCCAGTTGGTTCCTTAACAATAGAATCATAGAATATCAGGGTTGGAAGGGACCTCAGGAGGTCATCTAGTCCAACCCCCTGCTTAACGCAGGACCAATCCCCAACTAAATCACCCAGCCAGGGCTTTGTCAAGCCTGACCTTGAAAACCATTAAGGAAGGAGATTCCACCACCTCCCTAGGTAACCCATTCCAGTGCTTCACCACCCTCCTGGTGAACAAGTTTTTCCTAATATCCAACCTAAACTTCCCCCACTGCAACTTGAGACCATTACTCCTTGTTCTGTCATCTGCTACCACTGAGAACAGTCTAGATCCATCCTCTTTGGAACCTCCTTTCAGGTAGTTGAAAGCAGCTATCAAATCCCCCCTCATTCTTCTTTTCTGCAAACTAAACAATCCCAGTTCCCTCAGCCTCTCCTCATAAGTCATGTGCTCCAGCCCCCTAATCATTTTTGTTGCCCTCCGCTGGACATTTTCCAATTTTTCCACATCCTTCTTGTAGTGTGGGGCCCAAAACTGGACACAGTACTCTAGGTGAGGCCTCACCAATGTCAAATAGAGGGGAATGATAACGTCCCTCGAATGCTGGCAGTGCCCCTACTTATACATCCCAAAATGCCATTGGCCTTGTTGGCAACAATGGCACACTGTTGACTCATATCCAGCTTCTCGTCCACTGTAACCCCTAGGTCCTTCTCTGCAGAACTGCTACCTAGGCATTCGGTCCCTACTCTGTAGCGGTGCATGGGATTCTTCCGTCCCAAGTGTAGGACTCTGCACTTGTCCTTGTTGGACCTCATCAGATTTCTTTTGGCCCAATCCTCTGATTTGTCTAGGTCCCTCTGTATCCTATCCCTACCCTCCAGCGTATCTACCTCTCCTCCCAGTTTAGTGTTGTCTGCAAACTTGCTGAGGGTGCAGTCCACGTCATCCTCCGGATCATTAATGAAGATATTGAACAAAACTGGCCCCAGGACCGACCCGTGGGGCACTCCGCTTGATGCCAGCTAGACATGGAGCCATTGATCACTACCCGTTGAGCCCGACAATCTAGCCAGCTATCTATCCACTTTATAGTCCGTTCATCCAGCCCATATTTCTTTAACTTACTGGCAAGAATACTGTGGGAGACCGTGTCAAAAGCTTTGCTAAAGTCAAGAAACAACACGTCCACTGCTTTCCTCTCATCCGCAGAGCCAGTTATCTCATCATAGAAGGCAATTAGATTAGTCAGGCATGACTTGCCCTTGATGAATCCATGCTGACTGTTCCTGATCACTTTCCTCTCCTCTAAGTGCTTCAGAATTGATTCCTTGAGGACCTGCTTCATGATTTTTCCAGGGACTGAGGTGAGGCTGACTGGCCTGTAGTTCCCAGGATCCTCCTTCTTCCCTTTTTTAAAGATGGGCACTACATTAGCCTTTTTCTAGTCGTCCGGGACTTCCCCCGATCGCCATGAGTTTTCAAAGATAATAGCCAATGGCTCTGCAATCACATCCGCCAACTCCCTTAGCATTCTTGGATGCAACGCATCTGGCCCCATGGACTTGTGCACGTCCAGCTTTTCTAAATAGTCTCGAACCACCTCTTTCTCCACAGAGGGCTGGCCATCTACTCCCCATGCTGTGCTGCCTAGTGCAGCAGTCTGGGAGCTGACCTTGTTCGTGAAGACAGAGGCAAAAAAAGCATTGAGTAAATTAGCTTTTTCCACATTCTGTCACTAGGTTGCCTCCCCTCATTCAGTAAGGGGCCCACACTTTCCTTGGCTTTCTTCTTGTTGCTAACATACCTGAAGAAACCCTTCTTGTTACTATCACTGGCTGATAAATCTGTTACCCCACATCAGGCAGAAGAAAAACAAGGTCCATGGGCTAATGCAAGGCAGAAGGTTTTGAAGAATATGAATTTACAACTATGCTTATAACTTTTTTCTTTGATTAACTTGGTGGGTGATGATTCTGATATTACAACTCGGATTTTAAATAGATAATTTTAATATCTTCCATTAGGTTCCAATACCCTGCTACTTGATTGCATTCGTGGTTGGGGCTTTGGAAAGCAGGTAAGTGTGTATGGTACACATTGGCTAAATTTTATCAATTACAGAAAGTTTGAGAGAGTCTTGACATTAGTTGGACTCCTGATCCTAATTTGAAAACTCTTGGTCAGTGGAAGAGTGTTAAGATGCTCCTTCATATAACATTCAAGTATGTACTCCCCCAACCTGGAACACTGCTGAGCGTATTAGCTAGTCTATAAGTCTTCATTTATTATTCTCATCTCAAGGAGTATCTAGCCACAACACAAGAAAGAGAATGCTACTGAGCCTGCTCTCTCACTGTAAGGGTAAGAAATGGAATAGAATCTAGCCACTGAGTCTTTGTTCCTCTCTTCCCAACCTTTTAGTCCCGAGAATAATCTAGAAACTAATCACTCACTAGATGAGACTTTGTCTCCTCCATAAGTCCTAATATACTAGCGTCAACCCCATCACTCATTTGCACAAAGGTATGTTAATCAGGCCCAGAGTGGTGGTGGTGGTGGTGCTGTATTAACACCGTAAAAGCACGAACTTCAGTTTATCCCCCATCTAGATAGTCAATCCAAAAAATATTATTTCCTGTGCATTTTTTTTTTAAACTGCACTTGCACCTCTTCTCTACCTGTCCTCCTGTGGTGGACTAGAACATTAAGTCTAGAAGCAAAGACGTGTGTCTAAAATTAAATTAGTCATTCCTTCTCTCCTTTCCAATCCCCCTTCAAACATAGCAGTGAAACGAGGGTGGCGGAGGTTTCTCCAGAACCTCTCCTCAGTAATATGGGTTACTGTGCGTATATTAAACCCATCCTCCACTATGCTCTGGCTTCCCATAGAACATCAATTCAATTTCAGTATCTAACTGAAATCTGTACTTCTACAGACAGATTGGCCCCAGGACGGTGGTGTGGGCTGAGAAGGAGCTGGTCGATAAATCTGCATATGAATTTGCGGAGGTTAGTTACAAAGAGTTTGCTCACTATTCACTCACTTTACATAGTATTAAAAATAAACAGCCAATACTACAATTGCTCTCATTTTAATTTTTTCCCCTCTCCTCCCTTCCACCAAAGAGTGTTCTGTTTTTCTAAAGGAACATCAAATAACTGCTGATCTTGCTACACAAATGACAAGGCACAATCTTGCCATTGGTCTACATGTGGAACTTAAGATGTCTGAGAGATTTGTGTGTGGATCATAAGGATCATACTGAGAACCTGTATTTACTAATTGTAATTACAAATCTCATTAAAAATCAATGTTAACTTTTGTTTCAGACTGAAGCCATGTTGAAAACAGCAGAAGATCTGGCAGGGCCTTATGTGTGGGGACAGTATGACTTGCTAGTCTTGCCTCCCTCTTTTCCTTATGGAGGTATGGAGAACCCCTGCCTTACTTTTGTGACACCTACTTTATTGGTAAGTGTGAAACTTATGCACTTTATTCTTCAGCTTTCCATCAGAACCTATTCTAAAATCTATCCAGGTGTGTGCATAGAACTCTGGACTTATGTTCCTTAAAGAACGATAAAATGATCCTTAGACTATCAGAGCCATAGAACTTACATGAAACAGATGTGTATAGTGCATGAATTTTGAGTTTAACTTGAACCAACAAGGTAATTTGATTTTTGTCTTTTCTAGGCAGGTGACAGATCACTGTCAAATGTAAGTATAAACTTTATTCATGTCTTCAAACCAAATACCGTATAACTTTAAGTTAAATCTTAAATTGTTCATAGCAGTGAAAATGTGAGAAATTTCTAAATCTTAAGTCTTCATTTAGACATCCTACTTATTTTCTGTTAACTAGTTACAAAATGGAAAAATACATAGCAGGTCCGTTTAATACCAAGTTGTATTGCAAAAATTTCAGGTTCAGGGAAATCTTGTCCCTATCATTTTTGCAGAACAATACCATCTTTATAGAAGGAATCTCCTTCCCATTTAACGATATTGACAAATGACCCTCTAAAACAGTGTTTCTCAAATGTAGCCACCAGGGGCTTTTCTTGTGGCCATAGCCTCCTGGACTGTGTGCGTGTGTACTCAAAATAGTGGCCCTTCCCATTTCCTGTTGCTCCTGGATGCACAACCTTGTTCTTGTTTGCTGGGGCCACCAGCAGGGGTTAGGCCTTGCTCCTTTCTGGAGACACCTGGGGCACAATGCTGAAGGAGCAGGCAGCTGGTGAGTTCCCCACCTTCCCAGGGACGGTGGGGCTCAGGCTTTGGCCTTCAGACCTGGAGTGGCGGGGGCAGCAGGCTCTGGCCATGGGGCTTTGTGCTCTGGTCGTGAAGCTTCAGGCTCTAGCCCCCCTCCAACCTCCCCAGTGTGTCTCCCAGCCTTCCATCCGGGGCTTAATTTGTCCCCAGGCTTGGCAGAGCTGAGCAAGTCTGCTGTGAAACGTGATACTTGTATGTTTGTTAATATCACGTTTCACAACAGACTTATAAATAAATTATAATGATTTGGATGTGCATATGTGTTTTTCCTAAAACTAATTAAGTATTTTCAGAAAGTGTGAGAGTGGCCACCAGCAAGAGTTGGTGGCTGCACTCTGAGAAAAAATATATCCTGAGAACTCCTGCATAAAATCTACAGCTCAGCCATTTAAAGCCTTTGAAAGTTCACAGCCATAATAACACTACATCTTATGAGAAATCTACATTACTACTATACTGAACTCCCAGCCACTGTTCTCAGTTGGCCTTCCTTCTGGGACATACTAGCATGTATGCTGCTATTGATACAGTTTAATCAGATATGAGGCAGCAAATTTGAAAGCTTCTGTCTCTGGCCCATTGTAAGAACTGAGGGCTATAGATAATTAATCACAAGAATGTTAAAGGGGAGCAGTTTTTAGTTCTAGATAAATCCCACATATTGGAGTTAGGAATAGCCTAGCCACTGGCAAAGCCATGCTAAAAAATGTAACTAAATTGATTCTGGAGAAAAAGGTGGGATTCTTCAGGCTCTTATGCAAATGGTATTTATTGGTCACCTGTTTCTCTGGTATCGAGCCACTAAAACTGGTTGCAGTAAGTTGTGCATAATTTTTTAATTGGAAATTGTACTTCAGTGCTTGTCCTAGTTATATTTTAATGTTTGTCTGGAGAGAGAAGTCTGGATGTCAATTCATCTAATTATTAAATCTTTCCAGTAGAGGAATATAGTCCCTTAAATGAACGTAAGTATTGTAATGCCTTCCAACAGGAGTTCTAAAATTTTCAATGTGGACCACATTTTTAGTATCTCATATGATTCGGCACCCTATTCATGATCACATGAATCATATCTCCTCCCATTTGTAATGAAATAACATCCCTGCACTACAGCAGTTGCATACCTGAAAAAGCAATATCAGGAAAGCACTAAAACACCTTAAATAATCTTTCTTTTAATGTGACTTAGCAGTTTAAAACAAGAAGAGCCGTCACTGTGTGACCAACCAGATCAGCGCTGCTAACCAGGGAAGGCTCTGTTCACAGACTACAATTTGAAAACTACTTTTTCAAAGGGTGTGTGGTGTGGGACATTGTAACACCTGAGTGAATCTGATATCCAGAGACTTACTTACAATAAATGGCAATCTGCTTTGTATATATAATTGTTAGCCCATTGTGATTCCTGCTGCTGCCCCTCTCTCCACCAGTTGAATTTGACAGTATATTCTCTGGGGTAATCTAATGAAATCTACTTCTGACATGGGATGGGTGGCTTTTTTTGATGTTTTTTAGGTTATTGCTCATGAAATCTCTCATAGCTGGACAGGAAACTTGGTGACAAACAAAACATGGGAGCATTTTTGGTAGGTGTAATACTGAGTGCATTATGAAAAATTGGCTCTTATCTACCGTATAAAAGTTCTGAGGAAATGTTTTGCCATCTCACATGAATTAATGTTCTTGATAATTCTCTAGGCTAAATGAGGGACACACTGTTTACTTGGAACGTAGAATTGGTGGACGGCTGTTTGGTGAACAGTTCAGGCACTTCCAAGCTTTGGGAGGTTGGAGAGAGTTGCAAAATACGGTAAACTAGTTTTGGTAGAAGTTTATTGTATGTGTATGTTTAAACTTAACTCATCAAAATTAAGTTGTCGTAACGTTTCCCTGAAATACGCAACAGAAAGCGATAATAGTAATGCTCCTGAAAATCTTTGCGTTGGTAGCGGAGTACCAGTGTTCTCTCAGGTTTGTTTATGAACAAGAAGTTATTGTTCAATGTAAACATGACACTGCTAGATTACGGATGATGGTAACATTTTCAAAAAGACCTTAAGTCTCAAGGATCTTTTAAAGATTGCAGGATCTTCTGAAAGGCTGAATTTCATCCCAAACTACTCTTGAATATTGCAACAGCTAGTGAATAATAGTGAAACCTTAATGTACAGGAAATACTGCAATAGTATAAGCCTTTAAAGCAATTAGCAATTTAAAGTATAAGCCTTTAAAAACCCTTTAAAGCAAGTAGCTTACCAGTGAGCAGCTAAAAGTTGCCTTTTTGTGATAGCCATAGCCAAGACCACCCTTCTCAAACTTCAGACATTCTGGAGTGTGATACAAGCAATTGAAATGTCTGAGAGAGAACTGAAATACTCAACAAAGCCCGGGTATTCCACATTGCACCAAACTGAGTGCTGAAGATCAGGAATCCTGATACTCAGTTTCTGCTTCTAGGAGGAGAATTTAAGCAGTTGTGGTACTTGCCTTTTAAAAGACTTTGTCTCTGGCTTAACTTCTTAAAAATTGTCTATTTTTCCCCTTCCTCCAGTGCCTCCCAAGAGAAATGCCTCACCCCTTTAGGATTAATAGTTTTGTTGTTCCTCCTGTCAGTGGTAACTTCTGTTGTTTTTTTGTGTTTTTGTTTTTCTTTTGAAGGACTAAATAAACTGTCTATGATTTCTGTAGGAGGAAAGAAGCTGTTGCCATGGCTACCCATCCTTTAATGGGAACAATGGCACAAATGGGAACAAACTAAACATGGGAGCATGATCACAAGGCCAGCATAGCTATGTCAGTTGAGAACGTTAATATCTCACCCCCAACTAACACAGCTATGCAGGCAAAATCTTTCAAGTGGATGCAGCCAGTTTAGCATCTGATGTTCAGGGAGGTGGTTTAGCTGTATTGGCAAAAGGACTCTTTTTTTTAAACTGGTATAAGCTGAGTCTTCACTAGTGGGCTTTGCCAGTATAGCTATACTGGCAAAGCCTTTGTAGCATAGACCAGCCCTAAGATGAAAAGTTGGGCTTGTAATGGGTACTAATTCGGGAACTTCAGCAAGAGGGATGAGCTAGAGCCATGTGCACCAAAGCATGGTAATCCTTAGTCTTGGATGGAAGATGGCTGTATAAGGCGGCTGCAAATCTGTGCGAATTGTGGAGCCTTTCTGGGTGAGTATTTGTGTATAATATTGTTACAGATAAATACTCTTGGAGACACAAACCCTTTCACTAATCTGATCCCTAATCTGAATGAAGTAGATCCTGATGTTGCATATTCTACTGTTCCATACGAGAAAGGCTTTGCTTTGCTTTTCCACCTTGAACAGCTTCTTGGAGGACCAGGTGAGCATTAATAGTTCTATTTTAAATAGGATTTTTATTTTACTTTGAAACGTTGGCTTTATTAATTGATACTTTTTTAACTTAGATGTCTTCATTGGCTTCTTGAAGGCTTATATTCAGCAGTTTGCCTATAAGAGTGCTGTGACTGAAGATTGGAAGAAGCTCTTGTATTCCTACTTCAAGGATAAGGTTGGATGGTGCTTCAGGCTACTTGAGATCCTATAGTTGTGTGAAACTGGCAGAATGTATTCTACTTGTGGCATAGCTCAGGAACCTGAAGATACTCCATATGGTCAGAGTAAAATAGGCTGATAAATAAAGTATTACTGCCTTTTTAAAAAAGAGATGGCGCTTATGCCTCTTCACCCTCATTCCTATATAGAGAATATGTAAAGATGTAGCATAAAATCTTACAAACATGGGTTTGGGTTACAGTGCATGTGTTCAAAATAGTTATTCAGAAGTAAACTACATAGGAATCAGCACTTTAGTTTTGGTTTGTAAGACCAGCTTGATCTAAAGATTTAAACTAAATTTCAAATTGCAAACTCTTTAGAGAGAAAAACGCGTAGATGGTAAACTGAATAAAGATCTGTTGTTTGTAGGTGGATGTTCTCAACAAAGTTGACTGGAATGCATGGATGCACACCCCTGGCATGCCACCAGTAAAACCAATGTAATTGTGCTTTCTTCTCTTGTCTTTCTTGCCTAAAATTTTTGCGTTCTTCCCAAACATCAATTAACTATTTGAAAAACTTGTACTAGAGCTGGTCAGAAAACTTCTACAAAACCTTATTTTCTGAAAATATTTGGAAGTCTTTTTGTGTGGTGCGTGCATGTGTTTGTTTATCTTGGGGGTGTGGGGGGATATGATTCTGATACTTTTCGAAACTGAGAAATGTTGGAGAAAAGGCATGTCGTTTTTGTTTGGAAAATTGCCACAGAAAATGGAAAAATTTCAAAGTGTGATTTTTTTTCCCCTCCTCTTCCCCCCGCCCCGTGGAAATCTCTGCAAGAAACATCCCTCTTTCCCCCCGCCCCCCTCTTCATGCTGTCCAACCAGCTGGAGAGTGTACAACTTCTGAATGTGTTTACATTCTGAGGTTGACTAAAAGATATTGCTCCATCTGTGGTCAGTAGTGCATGGGGCTATCAATGAGCAATAGAAATATTCACAACAGAGGTCACAAATACCATGAAGAGTGGAATTACTGTGAAAAAGGAGAGCATGGAAATACATTTGTGGTGATTCTCATTGTAGAAGATTTTCCACATATTGCATTGCCGTGTGAGGCGCACACCTATGTTATAAATAGGCTTGGCAGAATTTTAATTTTATTATAACTTCAACAGACAATATTGATTTTGTTCTTAGATTTTTATTGATTTTTAAATTTTCACAGCTGTGGAAAATTGAGGGTTTTTAAGCATTTTTTCCAATTTTTGTTGGTTTATATTTTCACAATTGTAGTAAATTATGGGAGGAATCAGACAGTTATTTAGTGACACTTTGAGATTCAAAAAGTTAAAGCCTTATAAACTGTTAAATGCAAATTGTCAAAATCACATGTCAAAATAAAATATTCTTAAATCAACAAGTCATATCATACTATTAATTTCCTAGTCTATTTGTAACAAGCCGCATTCCAAAATTTAAATCACTAGTTTTGACTCTAATAAGTTCTCAAACATCATTTTGCTTACTTTGCCTATCTGTAAGTTTCAGTTACTGATGGAAATGTATTTCCATTTGGTTTGTTCGTGTATGGCGAAATTTGTTTACCAACACTTACCGATAAAAATCTAATCCTTCCGAGCCCAATTATAGGCCATCTTGCCACGTTTACACAGCCTGTGCTACAATGCCCATCAAAAGCACTTGGAGTTATTCACATTTCTAAAATATAATCCTTTGTTTTTCAATCTTTTTTTAGATATGATATGACACTATCAAATGCTTGTGTTGCCTTGAGCCAAAGATGGAGCAAAGTGAGTTAAAGAATTCTGCAGACGTCTTACAGATATTTTAACTATGACAAACTAGTTCTTAGTTCTGTATAATAAGAGAAGGGCTCACATCAAAGAAAGTATGTGTCTGGTGAAGGAAATGCTGCCATGAATTTTTGCATTATTTCATCGGCTAAACTTTCAAAAAGAGTCTGTAGAGGTGCTGCAACTTCTTGAAACGAGAAACTGCATTGTACCTGTAAACTAAGTACTTACACCGCTAACTATCTAGTGCATGCGGATAATGTGTAAATTGAGAATCCCATTGTGCATAGTTTACCCTATGCCTTAGGAGTGCAATTTCAAAACTTTTTGATAGGCACAGATATGGAAGTAAGTCTCCATTACTGATTATATCCTCATACTAACACTGCCCCATCTTTTATAAATCAGGCAGTATGTACTCCTTGGTAAAATTAAGCAAAGCCAATTACAACAAATCATTGCTCATTTGTAGTAATGTGTTTTCAGTTTTGCCAATGAGTGTAGCATCCTTATTTTTGTCAATTTTGTGTGTTTTGGCCCTACTGCGCATTTGCTTCACCCTAATTCTCCTCTTGTCAAAGATCCTTTTTATGAAAAAGTACACATTGCAATTGTTGTACTCAACTTTTGATATTTTTTTAATAAGAATCTCTTAAACTTACTTTGCACTTTTTATTTCATTATCTTTAATAGAAAATGGTGAAAACAAAAAACCACTCAACAAGCCCCACGGCTTTCCCATTTTTGGATTCTTTTTTGTTTTCTGTAACTGTGGAACTTAAACCCTAACAGCAGTATTTTTACATAAAGTAGCTTGAAATTAAATGCAGGTGTCCATTTAAAAAAAAAGCAGACAGATGATGTCTTTGCTGAAAAAGCCAATTATAAACTATTTGTTTTTTATTTGCTTGTTTAGGCCAAAGAAAGCGATTTGTGCTCATTCAGCTCAGCAGATATAAAGGATTTGTCATCCCATCAGTTGATTGAGTTTCTGGCACTGTTACTACTGGACGTAAGTGCAGGCTAGGAGTAGTTTGATCTCCTAAGAATGCAAGCAAAGGCACAAATCTATTTTGTAAAACCAGGGAGCTCATACCTTGCCCACACTTCTGAAGATCCTTATTCATCCTACTTAAAATCATTTGCTGTTCTTTGGGACAGCCAGTAAGAGGTCTCCAAAACCCATTCTTTCTTAATTATTCACCTGATGAGTAACATCCAGAGACTTTCAGTCAAGGAGGTATAAACAAAATTTGAGAAGTGGTTGGGTTTGTTTGAATTTTAGCTTTTATGTATTGTGTGACTAAGCTTTAAATAAAATTGTAACCAGTTTGGAGTGCTTCAGTGATACTGGGGCTGTACTAAAGTTTCACAGACTTAAGCTGTGTCTATACTACGGAACTTGGTCTCCTGTGTATCCGCTCTATATTTTAAATCACCCCCCAGCGAGCAGTGAGAGCGTCTCCTACTGACATAGCACTGTCCACTCCAGCACTTTTGTCAGTGAACCTTATGTTGGTCAGGGGTGTGATTATTTTTCACCCCCCAACCGACAAAAGTTTTGCCAACAAAAGTGCTAGTTTAGACAAAGCCTTAGTAACTATCATATTATCTGTTTCCCCCTTCCTTAGTTAGGTGGAGTGGAGCAAAGGGAGGAAATATGCAAGCACTTACCCGTAGCCATCAGTTTTTTGTTAAATATTCTCTCCCTTGTAGTGAAAGTTGTCTTTCTAGGTTTTGCCTCCTCTCAGAGAACATCGGTTGAAATATACCTCTTACTCATTCTTCTAATTTTGCAACTTTTTTTTAGGCACCACTTCCTGTGTCACACGTAAAGCAAATGCAGGAAGTTTATAACTTCAATGCTGTAAACAATTCTGAAATAAGATTCAGGTTAGTAATAGTATGGAAATTGCTTCATGAAAAGTGTTTGTGTATAAGATAGTATTTTCCCTTATCAATCTGAGAAGTTCCATTCTACAGAAATGTAATAGGACACGCATGAATAGTAATGACCTCTGATAAATGTAATTTTTACTTGTGCAGTGTTTCTGTGTACGAATTAATGATGAAATGGGAAAATGTATTCCAGTCTGAGCATCCGAAATTAACGATAACACCTAGGTCATCTAGTCTATTCCCTTGCCAGTATGATTGTACCCTGTAGTAAAAGTCCTAAGGCTTTGTCCACTTAACTTTAGATCTGGCTTTCCCCACAGGGTTTATGCTCTCTTTAAAGTAAACAATTATTAAAACTTAAATGGAAATTTAGGAAAAGCATCAGAGGAAAATATTCCTTTCCTCCCATTAATTCTAGTTTATACCTATCACTGTAAATTCCTTTGTATCTCATATTTATACACCCTTAAAACATGTCTGAACCCCAAATTATGTTGTTGGAACTCTAAAAGAATATTTATATTGGGAGGTATTATATTATAACTTTTAAAAACTGGCAAACATGCCCAGTTTGCCATTGTAATAAACTTGCCACAAAGTGTTTTATTGGTTAGGGATTTTGTGTCTTGTCTCAGTGTACAGTAATCCTTTGCTATTTACCATTGACAAACCTATATTGTTTAAGTTTAGAATGTAGTTCCCAGTTCATATAATGTTGAGTTCTGTTACTTTTGCTTTATTTTTGTATTTATAACAAAATAGATGAGCTTGTGCAAATAGATGCTTACTGCTATGTAATGACTTCCCCCAAATATACAGCACCCTGATCAACAGGGCCCTAATCAGTGCCTTTGGGCATTTATCATAAAACAAATATATACATCATTATAAGAGAAATAATTGCAAAAGTCAGTGTGGGGAAACCCAGAGACCCAGTTCAACCTCATTATGAACTTAAAGTACTTAGTATCTGAATGTCATGTTGCATGTTTGGTAGCATGACCTCTTCATTCTTAGGGTGAAGTTAGGGAACACGATACTAGATATTAGTGGAAGATCACAAATTTGAAAACTACTACAAACAAAAACCAGCAACGAACTTGGAGGAGAAATTCATGTTTAACTACATTTTTTCAGATGGTTACGCATCTGCATCCAAGCCAAGTGGGAAGAAGCCATTCCTCTGGCTCTAAAAATGGCTACAGAACAAGGCAGGATGAAGTTTACTCGTCCCTTGTTTAAGTAAGACTTACCTACAGAACTTAAAAATGCACTTCTTTTTTTAATAATTGTGGACACTCCTGTATAACACAGGCCATAGGACTCCTTTGAATTAATTCGTTTTTGAACTAGAGCAGGAAGTGACTCACTGTAGAACTTCCAGAGCACTTTGAACATGAATATCTCTACGTTTGCAGGATAAATTGAAGTTCTTATATTTTATTAATATTTTTAACATAAAAACCGAGCAAACTTAAATTGCAGGGTGGAAAACCATTATGTAAAGCAGGGGTAGGCAACCTATGGCACCCGTGCCAAAGGCGGCACGTTAGCTGATTTTCAGTGGCACTCACACTGCCCAGGTCCTTGCCACCGGTCCGGGGGGCTCTGCATTTTAATTTAATTTTAAATGAAGCTTCTTAAACGTTTTAAAAACCTTATTTACTTTACATACAACAATAGTTTGTTATGTAATAAAGACTTATAGAAAGAGACCTTCTAAAAACGTAAATGTATTACTGGCACGCGAAACCTTAAATTAGAGTGAATAAATGAAGACTCGGCGCACCGCTTCTGAAAGGTTGCCGACCCCTGGTATGAAGGATAATCTTAATATAAAATCTTCAAAGTAAGAATAAAACTTTTAGGTGAAAATCTGTATTTAGACTAGTTTCTTATTTGTACTTATATTATGGAATTTTTTGCAGGGACCTCTACAACTTTGAGAAGTCTCGTGATCAAGTTGTCAGCTCGTTCATGCAGCACAGAGCGCGCATGCACCCAGTGGCTGCAATGCTGGTGGCCAAAGACTTGAAAGTGGGTCAAGGACAGACTGCTTAATTTCTTTAAAAAGTTATGGCAAATTACTAAAACAGAACTGTAACTCTGCACATTATGCTAACATGCATGCTTGATTATCTGTCTGACTTCGTGTTCTGCTACTGTGGCAATAATTTGGCTTAAACGGATCTTCAAGATGAAGTTTAACAACTTCAGTCTTGTACATGGAATGAAATTTTGGAAAACTGATAAATCCTTTGAGAGATGAATGAATGGCTCTAGTACAAACAAATTATAAAGTACTTAAAGGAAAAGATGACTTTTCTGAGATGCATTTGTGTTTATCAATCGTGTGGACTTTTTTACAAATTTTGAACGAAGTCAAATCTTTTTTTCGTACAAGCTTTCATACAGCAACGCACAGTTGAAGTCCTGAGTCTTTAAAAGATTTTTGTTCCCCAAATAGTTAAATAAAACAGCTAACTTGTCTGGTCTTGTACAATCAACAAGTGTAGAAAGTAAAAAATAAAAATGTCATAATAAATAGCTTTTCCTTGCTGACTTCAAATATTCTGATTTCTACAATAAACCTGGAAGAAAAGTTGAATGCGCTTGGAACTGAAAAATCATGTTTGTATAAAAACTGTTTGTTTTTACTTGTGTGGCCTACATTACTTTAGTATCTGAACAATTTTGTTTCTCCTTCCAACCCTGATTTTTGATGGTTTTGTTAACATGAGTTAAAGTATGACATGAGTTACAGAACATACTGTATGTAACAGCTGGAGCTGATTGTCAAACTGAATCACAATATTTCAAGCTGAAATTTCAGTACTAAACTTTCAGGCTTTGTCCTGTGTTCTGTTGGCTCACTGTATTTTTATGTAAACAGTCCTGATATGGGCCCTTAATCAGTCAGGCATTTAAGCACATGAGTAGCCCCTTGACTTTACCTGGCTGGCTCAGGGGCTGTCTGATAGCAGCCTTCAACTACCTCACGGGGAGGTTCCAAAGAGGATGGAGCTTGGCTGTTCTCAGTGGTGGCAGATCACAGAACAAGGAGGAATGGTCTTAAGTTTCAGTGGATGAGATCTAGGGGCACTCGATTTGATACCGGCTTCCAACTTGCCATCAACCCATTGATCACTACCCGTTGAGCCTGACAGTCTGGCCAGATTTCTATCCACCTTATAGTCAATGTTCCCTCTAATTTTTGAAGGCTGTGTGCAAAAAATTTCCTCTGTGCAAATTTTTGTGCGTGTGGTGTTTTGCCATGTGCGCAGGGTTTAGGATCTGTGTGCATGCGCACAGCTTAGAGGGAACAGTGCTTATAGTCCATTCATCCAATCCATACTACTTTAACTTGCTGGCAAGAATACCGTGGGACACTGTATCAAAAGCTTTGCTAAAGTCAAGGTATATCATGTCCACAGAGCCAGTTATCTCATCATAGAAGGCAATCGGGTTGTTCAGGCATGACTTTATCTTGGTGAATCCGTGTTGACTGTTCCTGATAATCTATTCAAGTTCTAGTTAGAAACTGTTGCATTAACTTGATAGAAAGCTCTCAAACGGAAAGTGATTCCTTCTGAGGGAGCTGCACTAAATCATTACAGTTTTCTGTGGATAAATCTTTACTGAGGGTATGTCTTCACTACCCCCTGGATTGGCAGGCAGCGATCGATCCAGCGGGGATCGATTTTATTGCATCTAGTCTAGATGCAATAAATTGACCCCCAAGCAGTCTCCCCTTGACTCCTGTACTTCAGCGCTGCGAGAGGTGCAGGCAGAGTCGACAGGAGCGGCAGCAATCGACTCACTGCGGTGAAGACACCAAGGTAAGTCAATCTAAGTACGTCATTCATGTAGCTGAAGTTTTGTAATGTAGATCGATTTCCTTCACACCCCTCCCACCCCCCGGTAGACCAGGGTTAAGCCACCTTTTCCCATCTTATTCCTCAGCGTAGAATATTAATGTCTGGTTGAGACAGAGGTGAAAGTAAGCAGGTACGCCCTGGTATGGCATACTGGTAAGAGCCAGTGCGCCGTACTGGGATCGGCTTTCCCAGACCGCAATTTAAAGCCCTGGGGTAGCTGCGGCGGGGATTTAAAGGCCCTGGAGCTCCAGCCCTCGCTACTGCCCTGACCCTTTAAACCGCCGCCGCCGCTGCCCCAGGGCTTGGGCAGCAGGGCTCAGGTGGGGATTTAAAGGGCCCCGGAGCTCCAGCTGCTGCTGCTGCTACCCTCCACTCCCCGCCCCTCCCCCGGGGCCCTTTAAATCCCTGTCAGCCCTGCTGCCCGAGCCCTGGGGTAGCAGCAGTGGCAGGGATTTAAAGGGTGCTGGAGCTCCAGCCCCCACTACTTCCCTGCGGTCCTTTAAATCGCTGCCTGAGCCCTGCTGCCCAAGCCCTGGGGTGGCGGCGGGGCTCTGGCGAGGATTTAAAGGGCCCCGGAGCTCCAGCCACCGGTACTGCCCTGGGCCTTTAAATCCCCACTGGAGCCCTGCTGCCGAAACCCTGGGGTATCAGCGGTGGGGCGCTGGAGTGGATTTAAAGGGCCAGGGCGGTAGCGGCGGCTGGAGCCCTGGGGCCCTTTAAATCACCGACGGAGCCTGGCCGCTGCTACCCCAGGTCTCGGGCAGCAGGGCTCAGGTGGGGATTTAAAGGGCTCGGGGCTCCGCCAGCTGCTACCACAGTGGAGCCCCAGGCCCTTTAAAGCTCTGCCAGAGCTCCAGAGTAGCGGTGGCAGCTGGGAGCCCCCAGGGCTCCTCAGAGATTTAAAGGGCCCAGGGCTCCAGCTGCCGCTACCGCAGCAGAGCCCTGGGCCCTTTAAATCGCCCCTGAGCTCTGGGGTTCCTAGCTGCCTCTGCAGCTGGTAGCTTGGGGGTGATTTAAAGAGCCCTGGGCTCCCAGCTGCCACTACTACAGCTGGAGCCCTGGTTCTTTTTAAATCAAGATGTAAAGGGCCTGGGGATTTAAGGCCACGCCTCTTCTGGTTGAGGCCACGCCCCCTGCTCAGGACTCCAGCGTACTGGTAAGTCCTCTAATGTACTTTCACCCCTGGGTTGAGATCATGGCATTTGAAAAAGGATTCTTCCTTTTTCATTGTATATGTTAACTTATTGGGGGGGGGGGGTGGAGAAACACTTTCCTCTATTCCTGAGACACACACACACCCCACTCCCCAAAATATGGGTATTCTGTGATAGTGAGGATTTTGCTACTATTTTTTAGCCCTATGTCTGCCTTGGTTTCCCTATGCACTTGGTACTGCTGTGCACTGAGTGTAAAAGGGAAGGTACTAAGTGTTTGAAACATGTAGCTGTCTGGTTGGATACTAGACACATTCACGTGTGTGTGTCCTGTTCCATTTGTTGATGGATGATCAGGAAGAGACCATGGAAGCCACAAGGACTGGGAAGCAGACCACACTGGACATGTGAATGCCATAAAGGACAGATGTGAACAGACTGCTCTTAGGGCTGTTGCTGTGAACAGAGGACAGATTGGGAGAGTGTCAAAATGGATCACAGAGAATCAGGGTCTGGCAAAGCCATTGCTTCCACCAGTGTGGTGTCTGTCTTAAGCTTACCTTTCCAATGTTACCCTAAAGACTTGAAGATGTTATAGTCAAGGTGACTAACAAATGCTACCTTGGTTTGAGAAGTTTGCCTTACCTCACTGCAGATATCTGCTGTTTGCATTGCTGTCTAAGGTGGAAAAGCCTCTCTCTCTCTCTCTCTCTCGAGTGATCTCAGTTGTGTAGGGAATCACCACTGGCTTTGGGAAAATTGCCGAAACTGTTGTTCCAACTAGTAAACTCAAGTATGTTATATCTGTATCCTTCTTTAACTTAGAAAATGGGTATAGAAAGTAGATCCATATGATTTCTACAGGGTCCATTTTTAGCCCATTTTTCTTCCTAAACAGCGAGGGATATTTTCTCAGATTTGTGAAAAACATTTTCTCTTTTTTGAACACTGTAAATTGTTTGGTTTTATGATTTTCCTTGGAGGAAACTTCAAGTGAATTTAATTTAGTCACATTCCACAGAGAGTGGGAAATTGACTTCAAATTTTTCTCTTCCACAAATTCCTACAAGTCTAAATGTGATTTGTAATCGCTTCCTAATGGCCTGAAAAATCTGCCTTTCCTCATGCTAGCACTGATACAATAGGTAGTGTAGAGTAAACGTGTTAGTATATCTTACGCAAGGCAGGTGAGGTAATATTTTATTGGAGCAGTTTCTGTTGGTGAAAAGCATTTGAGCTACATAGAGTTCTTCAGGTCTGGAAAAGTAATCACTGTCAGGGTTACATACAAGGTGAAACAGATTGTTTAGCGTAAGTAGTAAACATGTTGCAAGAGACCATTTAAGATGAAGAGGGTGTGTCTTCCTCTTTAAAGGTGAAGCTATCCAAGATTCGTATGCTGAAACAGACATTATACCTAGTATATGTTTTACTTGGTGCTCGTCAAGCTGGCATTTTTCTACACCGTATTTTAATCCCTTCCTGTTTCCTGAGTCTACAAAGAAAGCTCAGTACAGCAGTGGTCTAGGGGTATTCCTAGTATGTCCTCCTGTTCATAGTAACTCCAGTTGCAGGGGAGCCCTCTAGTGATTGATGTGGACATGACAAAGGGAGGAAAGGCGAGCGCACGCTCTCTCTCCCATCTGATAGTATGGTGATATCTTCATTCCCGTGAACAATTTGTGCTGACTCGGAGTGTACACGTGTAAAGGGAAGCTGGGAACAATTTCCAGCCATACGTGGGCAATGATCATCAAATCCTAAGGTTTAGCTCCTTATTTAGGCAAAATTTCATTGATGTCTGGACTCTGTAAGAAGGGTCACTTATACAATTTCAGAGCCAAGGGCTGCCCGGGCTGGGATTCTCTCTTCCCTCTCTCCGCCGCGCCCCCCCACACCCCCGAAAAAAAGATAATATACTTTGTAAACGTCTCATGAATCTTGCCATTTGTAGGTTGTTTTCTTCAACATGGATTTGGAAAGAACGGCACACCAATAGGCCACGAAAGATATTTTCTGCTTGTTTACAGTTTATGAAAATGGCCAAATAGTATGGATTGAAATAAGCTGAAATGCAGATGCTGACTGGACTAGTAGAAATTTACACCTGTATGAGGAGCAGAAAAGAAAGCAAAAACAAGTAACTATTGTATTTTTGTAGGAGGAGAAAACTGAATACCCAATAGAGTTTTTGGAAAGGAGTGAGAATGGCTACCGCTCTGCAAATATTTCTAGATTAAACACAGTTGAGAACAACTTAAAACTGACAGCTAAAAATATCTTTCTCCAGTACATGCTTCCAAAGTTTTAAACAGGGTTTTGATAGGTTCAGCAGAATACACTGTCTTGTTCTAAAATATTTGGATTTGGGTTGCTATTGTGTAACTGTCTAGCTATTAAATCATTTCAGACAAAACTATCACAGCCAGAGGCATCATCTCCTACATGTTCACACTGGCCCTGCTCTACTCTGTAGTTTGATTGGGAGCTAGAATCTGTTAGAGGCCAAGAGTGAATGAACAGCTGTTGGTATATCACAGTCTGGGTCACAGAGAATGTGAGCACTGATGATGGCCATGTCTTTTATCAGCTGCTTTGGAAAATCTTTTCTGCAGCAGATTAAGAGTATCAAAGTAAAAGGGAATTCCTGTAACAAGATCATACTAATTTAATGTGATCTGTAATAGCCTCCTGGTGGCTTGAAAATATCTGCCTTTCTACATACTAGCACTGATTCAACAGAGTAGAGTAAATTTGTTGGTATATCTTACGCAAGGTAGGTGAGGTAATATTTATTGACTCAGCTTCTGCTGGTGAAAGAGACAATCATTTGAGCTACATAGAGTACTTTTTCAGAATGGAAGAAATCAGTGTCATGGCTAAATACAGGGTGAAACAGATTGTTGAGCATAAATGGTAAATGTTACCCATTTCATCTTAAATGGTCCATTGCATGTCTTCCTCTTTAAAGGTGAAGCTATCCACAATTCCTGTGGTGAAATAGACATACTAGTATATTTTACTTGGTGCTCTTCAAGTTGGTAATTTTCTACACCATATTTTAATTTCTTCCTGCTTACTAGGTCTACAAAGAAAGCTCAGTACAGCAGTGCTCTGTGGTCTATGGATATTCCTAGTATGTCCTGCTGTTCACAGTCACTCCGGTTGCAGGGGAGCCTTCCAGCGATTGATATGGACATGATCAAGGGAGAAAGTCTCTCTCTCTCTCTCTCTCTCTCTCTCTCTCTCTCCCCCATCTGATTGGATGGTGAAATCTAAATTCCCCAACATAATTTCCGCTGACTTGGAGTGTATGCATGTGTACAGGGGAGCTGGGAACAAGTACCAGCAATGCATGGGCAATGATCATTAAATCCTAAGGTTTTGCTCTTTATTCAGGCAAAATCCTGTTGATGTTTGGACTCTGTAAGAAGGGTCACTTACACTGTGTAAGAAGGGTCACTTATACAATTCCAGAGCCAAGGGCTGCCCTGGCTGGGATTCAACTCCCAAGTGCTCAGTGCTGTTCAGCTTTGCAACTTGCAGAGTTGGGCCTGCAAGCAAATTTGTGTCTAAAGAGGTAGCAGAGAATCTGGTTTCACCATTTTTACATTAAAATGTAACGTACTCTTATGGGATATGCCAGTGTCAGTTTGCATGCTGCAAGTCTGCAGTAAATATTACCTTTTAATGAGTGGTTGTAGTGCTTGTAAAAGGGGCCCGGAAGCCAACACCAGGAACCAAAGTTCTTTTGTAGGATGCAATGTTACATATTCTCAAAAATACACCAGCATGAAGATCAGCAATGCAAGCTTCCTCTTGCTGGCCTGCCAATCTACCTTCTTCTTTGAATGATTGCTCATATGTATTCCACAATAGGTGTGCATGCTCGCCACGTGCACCGGTGCCGGAAGTTTTTCCCGTAGCAGTACCCATAGGGGGGAGCGTGCCTCCCCCCGCAGCGCCTGTCTGGCATGGTATAAGAGGGGCTGCGCTCTCCCCTACCCTCAGTTCCTTCTTGCCGCCAGTGAAGGTGTGTCAGAACTGCTCAGCTCCAGCTTTGCTGCAGCTCGTCCCCAGAACTCTTCGTTTGTTCAGTAGTACCTGGAGTCAGTTAGCTAATTCAGTTAGTTTAGTTAGTCATTGAGCCTGGGCCGGGACAAGCCTTGCACCCCAGGCTTTAAGTCATGCGGCTCTTGTAGGCATTCTATGCCAAGGAGCGACCCACACATGTATCAGCGAAAGGTGCAAGATCTGCAAGTATTTCAAGCCCCGGACTAAAAAAGAAAGGGACATTAGGCTCTGGGCCATCCTGATGGAGTTGGCACTGGCCCCGACCCCAGCACGCCGCTCCGAACTGGTACCCAGCACCGCGGCGTCGGTACGCAGAGACCCTCTGGTACCATCGTGCAGTCGGCACAGCTCCCCATCTACGGGGCACGCCAAGAGGACCGGAAAAACTCCCTCTTCGCAATGGAACCAAGGGTAGTCTGGGACAGAGGCTAGGCCCATGTCGGGTAGTCCTCAATCCCCATTGGGCCCTAGGCTTCTGACTCACATTGAGCGGAGTAATCCGGCCCTTTTGGAGCAGGCCTCTTCAGATGCCATCTACACCCGAAGCCCTCCAGGCAGCCAGGAACGTCATGTCCATGCTGGTGCCCGGAGTTCCGCTGATGTCGGCCCCACGCTCCAGGGGCAAGCCACCCCTGGGATCACCGCCGTCGCCACTGGCCCGGTACCGGTCTCGGTCAAGGGAACGTTCCTGACACCGCTCACCTCCCAGTGACCATTCAGGGCTCAGTCCATGTGGATTGCCCTCGACACTGGCCAGAGTGTCCGGATGGGTGCCGTCCGACCAGGACTCCTGGCACCGCTCGTCTTCACGAAGCCAATATCCACGGGACCGTGGCAGACATCGCCAATGGTCCTCATCTTGCAGGAGATACTGCAGTCAGTCGCGGCACGATCATCGATGCCGTTCCCTCTCGGACTACTGTTCCAAGTCTGCGTCAAGGCACCGTAGCCCTGGGCGTCGATCACCGGCATCTCGCTGACGTGGGTCCGCCTATCGAGGCCGTTCACGGAGCAGCTACTACTGTCGGTGCCGTTCCTCCGCGTCGAGATCCCTGTCCCATGGCTGATGTAGGTCCCAGCACCGCGGATACTCCCAGTCCAGAGGCAGCAGTGGATCATACGCACTTACAGGGCGGGCGCAAAGAGTGCCAACCAAGCTGGAGCGCAGCGGTGGAATAGCGCTATGACTGATGTAAGTCAACAAAGGTCATGTGTAGCGCTGGGAAGGCGACGATTGGCTAGGTGGGCCCGGGCGGGCTGGGGGCTAAGGGGGGTCACAGTAACAGCATAGGGTTCGCTGTGTGATGCAATTACGACTTTGTGCAGCTGCTGGGGAAGTTTGTACAGGCAACAAATACACCCTGTGCGGGGGGGACCCTGTCACCAGGGGTGGCAGGTTTGTAGAAATTTTGGTGGTGCCCAGAACCCGCCACCACCGAAACTCCTCCCCAACAAACTCCGCCCCCACCTGCCCAAGGCTCTGGGAGGGAGTTTGGGTGGGGGAGGTCTGGAGTGCAGGCCCTAGGCTGGGGCAGGGGATTGGGGTGCAGGCTTTGGGGATGGGAGGGGATGCAGAGGGAGGGGGTGCAGGGTGAGGGGTTTGGGGTATGGGAGGAGTTCAGGGCAAGAGTAGGAGTGTGGGGGGTGAGGGCTCTGTCTGGGGCTGGGAGGTTTGGGAGGTTAGAGAGGCTCAGGGCTGGGGCAGAGGGTTGGGGTGTGGGGGGATGAGGGCTCTGGCTGGGACTGGAGATGAGGGCTTTGTGGTGTTGGAGAGGCTCAGGGCTAAGGCAGGGTGTTGGAGTGCAGGGGGATGAGGGCTCTGGCTGGGACTGTGGATAAGGTGTTTGGGGTGTTGGAGGGGCTCAGGGCTAGGGTGGAGGGGGGTGAAAGCTCTGGCTGGGGGTGTGGGCTCTGGGGTGGGGTGGGGCTGGGGATGAGTTTGGGGTGCAGGCAGGCTGCTCCAGGATAGGGGCCGGAGAGGAGGACTCCCCCCAGCCCTTTTCCTGCCGGCAGCAGCGAGCTCTGGGGGGAGGAGCCCCCCTTTCTCGCCCCCCCCAGTAGCACACTCACCCCCCCCCACTCTCACGGCATGTGCTCCTAGGTCCCCTTTCAGATCTGTGGTGGGTGCTGGGGGTGCTGCGTGCACCTCCTCCCCTGCTGTTGCCCCTGACTGTAGCCTCACTGGGGGTGAGGGATGGGACTGCCTCCTTGTCCAGCGTGGGGCAGGAGCAGTGACTGCGGGCGGTGGGGGCGGTGGCCCTGTGCTGGGGGCAGGTCCCGCTGGAGAAGGGAAGGGTCTGAGGTGGAAGGGCAGGCTCAGAGTCAGTCTGCCCTGGCAGTGGAGCTGGGGGACGCTAGGACCCGGCAGCAGTAGTTGCTGCAGGGAGGCAGCATGGAGCTGCAGGGAAGAGGCAAGGATGCTCTGCTCCAGGGCCTGGGCAGGTGTATGGGGGCAGCAAGAGGGGGCTGGGGGAGGCAGGGCGGCAGGTGGGGCTGGGTGGTCACCCGGCCCCAAATAGTGGTGGAGCTGGGCCCCTGGGCTGACTCCACTCACCCCGTGCCGCAGGGGCCAGCAGCGCAGCAGCACCGTAAACACGGCTCCACCGCCATCGCTGCCTGCAACTGCTACAGCCTCCGCCTCGTCCTGCCGCCCGCCTCCGGAGCGGGGAGGAGCAGCCTTCCCAGCTGGAGCTCAGGGCATTAGCGTGTGCCTGGGCGCACCCAGTACGCCCCGTGCGCATGCCTATGCCGCCCTCCCGAAGTACGAGGCCGCCCACAGAAAGCAGCGGGACTATAGAAAGCGCCCACAATGGCAATCCCCACCTGCCCCCCCAGCCTGTGTTTTCTAAGGGTAAGCAGGCGGGCAAAAGGTGCTTTTGACAGGACACTGGGGGGTACCCTGCCAGTTCTCAGCAGGGACCTACCCCCAATAAAGCTCCTTTTCTCCAGTGGGTTGTGTGCTTTCCTCCCGGAATGGTTGCGGCTCACCTCGGACCGATGGGTCCTCAACACTATCTCCCGAAGTTACACCCTTCAGTTTGCCTCCTCCCCGCCCAACTGCCCTCCACCCCAGTCCCTTCTGGGGGACCCCTCTCATGAGGCCCTGCTCGAGCAAGAGGTGGGGCGGCTCCTGGACCTAGGAGCTGTAGCGGTGGTGCCCAAGGAGTTCCTGGGCAGGGGGTATTACTCCTGGTATTTCCTTATCCCGAAGGCCAAAGGGGGCTTAGGCCCATCATGGACCTGCGAAGCCTGAACCACTACGTGGTGAAACTCAAATTCCACATGGTTTCCCTGGCCTCCATCATCCCCTTCCTGGATCCTGGGGACTGGTACGCTGCCCTCGATCTACAGGACACGTACTTCCACATCCACATATTCGAGGGGCACAGATGCTTCCTCCGTTTCATGGTGGGACAGAGTCACTACCAATTCATGGTCCTACCGTTTGGCCTATCCACTGCCCCCAGGGTCTTTACAAAGTGTATGACTGTGGTAGCAGCCTACCTCAGATGCCAGGGGGTCCAAATATTCCCATATCTGGATGGCTGGCTAGTCAAAGGCACCTCCTGGTCACAGGTGAGGGATCATGTGGCACTCCTCCTGTCCACATGTAGTGCTCTGGGGCTGTTGATAAACAATACCATGTCCACGCTAGTCCCGGTCCAACATATAGAGTTTATCAGGACGCTACTGGATGCAACGTCGGCCAGGGCCTCTCTCCCACCAGACAGGTTCGAGACCTGAAAGGTCTCATCGACTCGGTCACAAGGTTCCTGGTGACGACAGCCAGGGTTTACCTGCAACTGCTGGGTCACATGTCTGCGTGCACATAGGTGGTCCATCATGCCAGACTCAGAATGAGGCCCCTCCAGCTCTGGCTGGCCTCGCAGTTCTCCCAGGCCACAGACAGAATGGACAAAGTCCTCACCATGCCGAACTCGGTGATCACCTCCCTGCGGTGGTGATCTGTCCCAAACAACATGCTCCAAGGGGTCCAATGCAGGGACAGGAACCCGTCATTGGAGCTGGTGTCCAACACGTCGGACCTGGGTTGGGGGGCCCATGTGGGGAACTTTCAGACCCAAAGCCTGTGGTCTCTACAAGACCTACCCCTTCATATAAACGTCAAGGAACTCAGGGCGGTGCGACTGGCATGTGTGGCCTTCCGCTTGCACCTGGAGGGCAAGGTAGTCAGGGTCCTCACGGACAACACGGCCTCGATGTTCTATATGAACAGGCAAGGCGGGGCCCGATCCTTTGCCCTCTGCCACAAAGCCCTCAGGCTGTGGGACTTCTGTATAGCCGATGACATCTACCTAAAAGCCTTCCACCTGCCGGCTCCCAGAATGTGAGGGTGGATCACTTGAGCAGGGATTTTTCCTCTCAGCACAAGTGGTCTCTACACCCGGAAGTGACTCACCAGCTCTTCTGAAGGTGGGGTACTCCCCAGGTGGACCTATTTGCAACCCGGCAGAACTGATGATGCCCCCAGTTCTGCTCCAGGGGGGCCTAGGGAGGGGCACTACCTCCGATGCCTTTACCCTGTCCTGGTCAGGCCAGCTCCCCTACACTTTTCCCCCATTCCCTCTGATCAGCAGGGCCATGGAGAAAATAAAGACGGACAAAGCCAGGGTCATCCTCATTGCCCCGGCAACACTGGTACGGGACCCTCTCGGGGCTGGCAGTAGCTCCGCCATGGCAGTTGCCGTTCCGCCTGGACCTGCTCTCTCAGGACTGGGGCCGCTGTCTCCATCCCAACCTAGCAATGCTTCATCTCATGGCGTGGCTGCTCAGTGGCTAGGTGGTGAGGAAAGGACATGCTAGGAACAGGTTCAGCACGTCCTCCTCGAAAGTAGATGGCCCTCCACTCGCCATACCTATGTGGCAGAATGGTCTCGGTTTTTGATATGGGTGGCAGGCCAGGGTGTTTCCCCGACGGCCGCCACCACCCAGCTTATCCTTGATTACCTCCTACATCTGAGGGCCCAGGGACTGGCGCCCTCGTCAGTAAGGGTGCATTTGGCGGCCACATCGGCCTTTCATACTCCAGTGCAAGGGCACATGGTGTTTTCCCATGCTATGACCGGCTGGTTCCTTAAGGGTTTGGACCATCTCTGTCCATATTCCAAGCCCCTGGTACCACAGTGGGACCTAAACCTGGTGCTGGTTCATCTCACGGGGGTCCTGTTTGAACCACTGGCCACGTGTTCCTGGTCTCACCTCTCGTGGAAGGTGGTGTTCCTGGTAGCTATCACATCGGCTAGGCGGGTCTTGGAGCTCGGGGCCCTAACCTCCGAACCGCTATATATGGTTTTTCATAAGGACAAGGTCCAGCTCCGCCCACACCCTGCGTTCCTCCCAAAGGTGGTTTCCGCCTACCACATGGGTCAGGACATTTTTCTGCCCATCCTCTGGCCCAAGCCTCACACAACTAGTGAGGAACGCTGTCTCCAGACGCTTGACGTGAGGTGAGCTCTGGCTTTCTACCTCACGCGGACCAAGCCGTTCAGAAAGTCTTCGCAACTGTTCGTCGCCTTGGCTGAGTGTGCGAAGGGTCAGCCGATTTCCACTCAACAGCTTTCTAAGTGGATCACTTCGTGCATCCGCTCCTGTTATGAGCTGGCGGGGGTTCCCCCGCCACCCATTGTGAGCGCACACTCAACTCGGGCGCAGGCCTTGTCGGCTGCCTTCGTGGCCCATTTCCCCATCCAGGACATTTGTAGGGCCGCCAGATGGTCTTCGGTTCACATGTTCACCTCGCACTATGAGATCATCTCCCAGGCCAGGGATGACGCCAGGTTCTGCAGGTCCGTATTCCATCCCGAGAACTTGTGAACTCCCACCGACCTCCAACAGATATAGCTTGGAATCACCTATTGTGGAATACACATGAGCAATCACTCGAAGAAGAAAAGACAGTTACCTTTTCCGTAACTGGTGTTCTTCGAGATGTGTTACTCATATCTATTCCACATCCCACCCTCCTTCCCCTCTGTTGGAGTTGTCTGGCAAGAAGGAACTGAGGGTGGGGGAAGCGCAGCCCCCCTTATACCATGCCAGGCAGGCGCTCCCCCCTACGGGTACTGCTAGGGGAAAAACTTCCAGCACCGGTGCACGTGGCGAGCACGCACACCTATTGTGGAATAGACATGAACAACACATCTCGAAGAACACCAGTTACGGAAAAGGTAACTGTCTTTTACCCTGCTCTGGAGAGACTGCATCTTTAGAGGTGAGTTCATAGTTCAGCGTTCCTTCGGTCCTACCAAGAGATCCATTTAGTGTCAATTCATATTGGTGCATGTTACGATGTGGGTATCACTCCACTTTGTCCTGCGTGGGTTTTTCATAAAAGGGTGGAATCTGTTGCCATTTAGCAAGAACTTGTTTAAAACACAAAGTTTTTAAAACACACAACCAAACGCCCATAAAAACATATTCCAGAATCCTTTGGAAATATCCGTTTGGAAATTCTTGATCTACAAACAGAGCTAGCCTTGGATTTAGACTCTACAGTCCAGACCCTCAAAGTTATAGAGGCACCTAAATACCTTTAAGGAGCTGGTGCTACATCCTTGGCACAATCTCAAAAGGTAACTCCTGTGTCAGCAGTTTCCCATCTCCTGTCTAGGAAAAGGTTTGCTTCCAGGATTGGCTTTTTAGTAGATAAAGTTTGTTAAATACACTAACTTATTTGTGAAGGCGGGGATCTGGGGGTGGAGGGAGGATTTTTGCCCTTTTCTGATTGGGACATTGGAATCCAGTCAGGTGCTGTTCTTCAGGCAATAGTGTGGTAAACACAAGGCTGATTCACACCACAGCTGCCTTTAGTGGAGGGACAACCGTAGACAGAGGAGAAGTATGCCAAAGTACACTGTGCATGTCCGAGGGGAATGGCTGGCAGTGCCTTGCCAAACGGGCACTAACACAGTGAGATGGCTGGGGAAGGAAGCTGTGAGACGTTACATAAAAAACAAGCCTGATAATGGGGGCTTTGCCTCAGTGGAAGAAGTGAAATTCTGTGTTCGGAGGTGCAAAGGCCTTGGCTTGCTGGATCATGATGATACTTTGGAGGACACACTAGAGGACAATGAGTTTGTTGAAGTTGGTAAGCAAACCTGCAATGACAAATTGTATGGTGATTGCACTTGCATAGGAGACCCAAAGTGTGTATTTTCTGTTTATCTTGAAACTTTATATTTCTGTGATATAGCAAATCTAAGATTTAAGAAAAAATACTAAATTGCAAACTCAGTTTTGAGAAGGCTTTTTAGGTCTTCTGTTGTGTCATGCAGTTGGGTGGGATATGAAGTGTTTGGCTGTAAGTTTTGGATTTTGGTGTATGGTAACTTCATTTTTACTGTACGTTTGTTAAGACATTTAAATACATTTGGCTGCAAATTAGAATTCTTGTCACTAATTTTTTTCTAGCTAATGAAGAATTCTCAGTAGCAACAAACTATGGGCAATAAGTTTTCATTTTGTTTCTTTGTTTTTCCCATTCTTCATTGTAGTTATAGAAGGAGATGTAACGTCTCCGGATTTCATTGCATCTAAGCTAGAAGGAGTTTATTTGTATCCTTTATTGAGCATTGTTTTGGTTAATTTTTACAATTCTTAGATTTGCTAAAGTTGAAAATGCTTAGTACCTTTTCCCCCTTCAAAGGTCTTCCTTCAAAAACTCTAATTAAATGGCAGCTATTTGTGTGGGTTTTGAATGTCCTTTACTTTCCTTTACGTGGCTTCAGATATAGCAAATATCCAGAACCAGAAAAGGTATGGCTCAATAATGATCTTAATAAGATGTGCCCCAATTCCAATAGTTTTTCATGTTAGAAGGTGACGTAGGGTGAAATCCTCTTATCATGGTGGGGGAAATGGCAGTATTTCAAAAAAAACCTATTTTCTTTATTTGCCCATGACACAGAGAGGGACCCCACAGAACATTTCAAATGGAATTGCTGTTTGTGACACATACTATTTGTTTTCAGTAGGACTCAGTAAGTTCCTGCAAACATTTACTACCAAGTGTAGTGCTTTCTATTACTGTGGGTAACCTCACGGAAGCTACAGAAGAAGCACTTTGCTCTACACTGTTTGCAGGATCATCCATGATGACCGCTTAGCTTGTTACCTCTCGTAAAATAACCTGTTCTTTGCTAATGCTTCTCTGAGATAGTTCTTACTGTATGAATGAGAATGGGGCTGAACTCTGTTGTAACCAAGTTCACTATTAAGCTTTCACTGTATTTATTTAGTTATGATGGTTTAGAAATTGCTGACATATACACGACACTCACTAAAATGCAGTTCTTTTGCATAGTATATTTATTTAGATGGGAACAGCTTAACAACAGAGGACCTGGTCAATTTAGGAAAGGGGCTCTACAAGATCAAGGTAAAGATTTTGAAAGAATCGAACTCTAAATACATTTTATTTAGTTAGTTTTTAAATAGTAATAGAGGAATGAATATTGACAATATTGTTTTTCTAGCTCACACCTGAAGCTGAAGCTAAAGTCAGACAATCAAGAGAAGTGATTGAAAGAATTGTAAAAGAACAGACTGGTATTTTTTTTTCTTTTCTAACTTAATTTTGTTGTCTGTTTTAGATTAGTTTAGTTAGATTCTCTTCTTTATCTGAAATATCTGTTTCTTTCAGTTGTTTATGGAATCACCACTGGCTTTGGGAAGTTTGCTCGAACTGTTATTCCAACTAGTAAACTCAAGTATGTTGTATCTACTTCCTTCTTTAATTTAGAAAATGTGTATAGAAAGTAGATCCATATTATTTCTATGGTGTACATTTTTAGTCCATTTTTCTTCCTAAAAGGAGAGGGATATTTTTGCTCAGTTTTGTGAAAAAAATTTTCTATTTTTGAACACTGCAAGTTGGTTTTTAAATGACTTTTCTTTCTTTGTAGGGAACTTCAAGTGAACTTAGTTCGGTCACATTCTGCAGGTAGTGGGAAATTGATTTCAAATTTGTTTCTCTTCCACAACTGTTAGAATTAGGGTTTGTAACCTTGAAATTGTTGTCATTGCAGGTATCGGGAAGCCTTTGATCCCAGAGAGATCTCGCATGCTTTTAGCTCTCAGGATCAATATCTTAGCAAAAGGATACAGTGGGATTTCACTGGAAACTCTCCAGCAAGTTATTGAAGCATTTAATGGTAAAAAAGATATTTAGAAATGAATACAGCTGTTTTATCCTTTGTATTACAACGGTGCCTAGATCACAGGCCCATTGTGCTAGGCACTGCACAAGTACATAGAGTCCCTGTCCCAAGGAGTCTAAGTAGACAAGATGGGACAAAGGTATACAGCACGCAGAAGATTGGGAACTGAAGCACAGAGAGTTTAGTTGACTTGCCAACATTACCCAGGGAGGCTGTGGCAGAACCAGGAATTGAACCGAGGTCTCCCAAGTCCCAGTCTAGTGTCTTAACTACAACCCCTACTTTCTTTATTGATTTGTTTTAATTAAGTGTTCATGGTTTTATTAATTCCAAGGCAGAATTTGGGGTGGAGGAACAGTGCTGTAGTTTGGGAGGGGAGAAAAAGGCAGCACTTCAGATTACCTTTTGCAATTGTATTACTTTTGTCCCTTTGGGTCATTAGACTATGGTAACACTTGGGCATGAAAATAAACTTCATTGTGTGCATTTAACAGACAATGAAAGCAGAATTAAGAATGTTTGCTCAGGGCTGATTACCTGAGAAGACACTAGGTTGCCAGTTCAAAAGCAGCTGAAGGCTAATAATGAGTGAAAGCTGTTACTTTATCAGTTATTTGAAAAGTGGCCTATGTGAAATATTATACTTTCTAGGTATTTATACCTCATCTATCACCATAGTGACTGCCTGTCTGCTAAGGGCTTGATTCTCAAACTGCTAGGCTTCTGTTAGGGGTTCAGTTCTGCAACAGTTGCTCTTTGATCTGGCTAACACTCATGTGAGCATCTTTGAGTTCAGTGGCACTACTTCCTGGAAAAAAATGGTCACATAGGTGTTTGCAGGCCCATTGGGACACGTTTACTCGTGTGAGTAGTTCCGTTGAAATCAATAGGAGGGCTCAAAGGAATAATTCGCTCTGAGTAAGACTTGCAGAAGTGGGCCCTAACTGAGTAGCTGGCCTGAGGCTGGTTGCTAGTAGGCAGTTAATCATGTTAACAAAACCATCAAAACAGTTAATGCCACTTCTATCATTGCTGGCAGGCTCACAGGGAAGTTAAGGGTGACCTTGGAAACTAGCTACCTTTCATTCCTAGAAATGGTCCCGCCAATGAGAGACGGTGAGAGGAGTTTGCAGTTGCTCTGTCTGTGCTATTATACTCATTCTGCAGATAAACTTCAGTTTAGAGGGTTTTCTTTCAATCCATCATCTATCCTAAGCACAAGATTCAGTGTTTATTTGTTTTTTAATCTGTTTATATGAATGAAAGGTTTTTGCATTGCTGGGGACATGAGGCTAATAGAGGCGCTATGGTTATACACATCAGGGTGAACTTACGAAGGTGAACCCTGTGCTGCCTTCCATTATATGACATGGGAAGCAAAGAAACATGAATTTAGTCACAGAATTTTCTAAGTCCACAGAGGGAAATGAATAGACTCTACACTGCCTGCTGCCCTCCTAGGGTGACCAGACATCCTGATATTATTGGGACCGTCCTGATATTAGAGGCTTTGTCTTATATACGCAACTATGCCCTCCCCCCAAAAAAGTGTCCTAATTTTTCACACTTGCTATCTGGTCATCTTATGCCCTTCCCTCCATCGTTCCTCAGTCCTACAGACTCCTCCTTGCCTTTTCCACACCTTCAGAGATTGATGAGGCTTGAGGTAGATCCCACGAGCTAGGAAATTCTCAAAGGCATTTAATGCTGCTAAAAGTCACTGGATGGCTTTGACTTTAGAGGAGATGGGGCATTCAGTTAGAGCTGAACAAATAGCTGCTTTTTCAGTTCGGTGGCCAAGCCAAAAAGTCTGTCATGGGAGGCTGGGGGCGGGGGGGGGGGGATGGAATGAGGGGAATGGTTGGTTTCAAATCCAAACTTTTTAAAATTTTGTCTCACAAAAATGAAAACAAAAAAAGAAAAAAATCACTTGGGATGAAACATTTCTCATGTCGAATTGAAATGACATTTGACATTTTTTATTTTGCTTTGACATTTCATTTTGAAAATGTCATTTTGATTTGATAGTTTCAAAATGGCTGATTTCAATTTTTTCTTCAATAAACTGATTTGACATTTCCAAAATTTTCGTTTTCAGGTTTTTTTCAGCTGAAAAAATCTGCCAAATTTGCCCTGAATTTGCACATCATTTCGGTGCCCTGAAAAATGCATTTTTTTGGTGAATTTACTCTTTACCAAAAAAAATTTCAACCTACTCTACATCCAGTGGCAGCTTGTCACATAAGGGAGCCATGCTGCCTTGGAGAAGAGGGCCTGCAAAGCAGGAAAAACCAGTGCAGTCTTCAGGGTGGCTCTGGCTTCCTGTTGGATTCTGAGGCTTTGCAGTGCTTACTCTTCCTCCCAAATAGGAGAGTAATTCCAGGTATCTGTGGCTTCAAAATGGTGGTTCTTCTAACTTAGTTTTCACCTAATTTTCACTAGAGCTGTGGGTCTGAGGTCAGTAGAACCCTTTTTTTTTTCAGATTGAAAAGTTCAAATATATTTGAATTGAAAAGTTCAAATATATTTTAAACATTGGAGAAGGAGCCAGGAGCGTGGCGTAAACCATGTACCACTGGTAATATAATACTCCAGTGTTAGTGGAGTGAATTTAGTCAGAGATTTTACGTGCCCAATTTAAGACTCCTTAAAGGGGCCTGATTTTATTTTTTCTTTTCTGAAAGCGTAGTGAAAATCAGATCTCTTCAATTTGTCTTGGACACCCAAAAGTGAGGTACTGAAAATCACTAATCACTTCTGAAAATTGTGGCCAATGTAATTATTGTGGCTGTGGATCCAGTTGTTGTTGTATTAACAGGCTGGTGTACCTTTGCATTATAAACCCCTATGCCGAGGGTTTATGAAACCCTACTGGAGACAACAGTTTAGGGCTAAAATTTGACATACAAAGTTCTGTCCAGTAAGCAAGTTTTTATCAGCCATTTTTAAACTGTAAGCAATTTTTAAAAAATGTAATTGTTGGATTTCAGGATGATTTTTAATTGAAACTTCTATCCCAGACTGAAGTGACTTCACTGAGAAATGTACAGTAAAACCTCAGAGCTACGAACGCCACACAGCTCATTTGGAACTGGAAGAACACAATCAGAAAGCAGCAGAGACAAAAAAAAAGAAGCAAATATAGTACAGTGCTGTGTTAAACGTAAACTACTAAAAACAAAAGCAGGGGAAAGCAGCATTTTTCTTCTGCATAGTAAAGTTTCAAAGCTGTATTAAGTCAATGTTCAGTTGTAAACTTTGGAAAGAACAACCATAACGTTTTGTTCCATTATGAACATTTCAGAGTTACGAAACTGCCCAATCATTCCTAGCATATGTGTGTATATGGGCTGAAGGAGCCAAAATTTCAGACTTGGTGCATAAGTAGCCACTAAATAAGCATTTCCTGAAGTGTGGGGTACGCCCTCCAGGACTAGTGGGGAGATGGAGGGCACAGATGATCTATACATGAGTATGGGTAGGCCTTTTTACAAAATGTAGAAGTGTTGAAAGTGGGGTGTGTGTGATTGCTTTCATTTTCCTGAAGGGGGTTCAGTGTCCAAAGGTCTGGGAAATAGTGCTTTAATTTGATCTGAGGAACTTGAGTCTCCAAATATTTAGTAACATCAACAACTGCAGTAGCTTAGGGGCTAACTTCAGGGCTGGCCTTGGGGAAAATAGCTCCCTGGCTGAACTTGTATTTTGGCATCTCTGGCCCCTGTTGCCTCCCCAGGCTCCCCATCCACCCCCTCATTGCCCTGGCCCCTGCTGCCCCTCTGGGCTCCCCACAACGGGTCAGCAGCCCAAGCGGAGGGGCAGTGACAGGAGGGCACCAAAGGGCTATGGTGGTGGCAGGGAAGCACAGTGACCTGAGAACAGGGGAGGGAACCAGAGTAGTACACAGTGAGTCTCATTTGTGTGGGGCTGCAGGGGGACAGTGACATGGGGGCTCCAGAAGGGCAGATCTCTCCCCACACCCCACTACTGAGCATCCCCAATATTCAAGTGCCCCGTCCCAGGGAAGGTGGGTTATGGGTGAGGGAGGTTAAAATGCAAATGCTCCAGTGCACTGGAGGTAGCTAGGGTGGGTGGTGATGGTGGAAAGTTCACTCCTGAAATATCCCAAATGCCCTGCACTGACACCTCCCTTTGGGATGAGCAAGAAAAAGGGGGAGCCCCTGAGAGCTGGGAGGCTGGGAGCTGGAGACACAGTGAGGGAGGCCCCGGGAGCTGGTTGGGCATGGGGTCAGGACCCACCAGACTGACTTGTCTCTTTTCCTTGCAATTTCAGCTCCCTTCCCCTCCCAACCCTGAAGATGCTGGCATCTTCCAGCTCCCATTTCCATTGGGCAGCATCGCTCTCATTCAGACTGCCCATGGAAGGAGTAATGGCTGGGCTGGGACAGTCCCAGAGGGTGTGGGGGGAGGAGGGCAGGAAGAGCCTGCCAGCTCTCCGAGTATGGAGGCAGGATTAGGAGTTGGGCTGGGAAACCAGGTGGAGTGGTGAGCAGGGGCCCTCTGCTCAGGAGCAGTGAGGCAGGCGCTCCTGCCACGCCAGGCTGCATCCCGCAGGCACTGAGGGGGAGCCCGAGTCCCTTGCCTCTTCACCCCGGTGCCCCCTGACTACAACGCCCTGGGTGGTCGGCCACGTCGCCCACCCCTAAGGCCAGCCCTGGCCAAATCTTACTCTACTTGGGGATGAGCAAAGATGCTGTCTCCTGCATCCTCTTCGATAGGGTTTGTGTTCCTCAAAGGCTGAAACTCATCCCAGTTTTGCTGAGGCAGTGCAAATATATGATGCCAAAGTGAAGACCTGTAGTTGGACCTATATTTCCAGTCAGCTGCTCAAAGGCAACAAACTGTTCAGTGGGTTCCATACTTTTAAAGGGTCCTTTTAGGAGTGAGCCCTTTAGATTTTCTTGGTCCTGCCTCAGTGCAGGACTTGGTGACTTCTCGAGGTCCCTTCCAGCCCTACATTTCTATGATTCTATTCTATGCTATGATGAGCTGAGTAGAAGCCATTCTTGTGACACTAAAAATTTAATCCCATATCAGGTTTGTTTTGATATGATTTGTTGGCCAAAAACAACTGGTTTCTTTTTAAACTACAGGAGCTAATTTAGGAAAAATTAACAAATGCCAGTTTGCAAGGGGGGGTGATGCTTCTCCATTTCACTGCTATTCCAGTGTGTCACTTCAAGACAACCAGGGCAGATTCACGTGCTTGTGTCTCTGTTTCAAGGAGAGACTGGACGGAGGCTCTAACCAAAGTCTGATTTCTGCTTTCTTCCTAGCATCCTGCCTGCCCTATATACCTGAGAAAGGGACAGTTGGAGCCAGTGGAGACTTAGCCCCTCTTTCTCATCTTGCTTTGGGGTTGATAGGAGAAGGAAAGATGTGGTCCCCAAAGAGTGGCTGGGCTGATGCTAAATATGTAAGATCAATGTGTCTGACTACTAGACTTCTTTGTCTCTCTCCTTCAATTGGCTCTGGCTAGACTATGTCTATTATGAGAGCAAAGGGAACATTTTTCATCAGAACTGTGTGATGGATTCATAACATTTTATATCCTTTGGATTTTGTGTGTCAGTTTCTTGTGATTGAAGTATTTGTTTCTGCACTGCTTTAACAGTTTGTCCTATAGGACCGGTACCATGGTGAAAAATGAGGCATAAGAATAGAACAAAACAAACACCAGGCATCATGATATTGGGGTTTAGATGCCACCATGTCTGGCATATTAGTAATGCCTAGACAGACACGGTCACCTTGCAGTGAAGCAACATGATGCAAGATCCAACACTGATGAGTGCCAGAATCTGGATGGATGGACAAGATGTCATGTTGTACCATCTCCAAAGATTTCTGAGTGCACCTTCTGTCCTGCAAACATCAGAACTGGCCCACCAAACCTGAGATGATCCCACAAAACCGAGGATTAATGGTGTGGTTTCAAATGCTAAAAGTAAATGGAGACTTTTAGGGGTTTTTCTCTCCTGAGGAGAGAGGGGTTACTAAGATTTCTGTTATGTATTATAATAGCAAGAAGCAGATGTGTAAACTTCAGTAAAGCTGAAAACACATGACATAAATATATAACACTTTCAATAGATTAATTTGGGTTGAAAGGTACCTTTGTGGCATGATTTAGTCTACCCAGCTCTACCATGGCAGAATTGATATTTTTTTTTTAAATGTATTCCATCCCTAATAGATCAGTGTTTGAGCCAGCCATGGATCTCTCGAATGATGGAAAGTCCATAACCCCCCTTGGTAGCTTGTTCCATTCTTTATCTGCCTAGGTACTGACATGACTCCCATCAACATCGTATCTGAGCACCTCCCAAGTATGTAGCCTCTCAGCATCCCTGTGAGATAGGGAAGTGCAGTTATCTCCATTTTACAGAAGGGAACTGAGGCACAAAGAGATTAAGGACATTAATCTCATTTAATGGTACATTCATTTAAATCAAGCAGTCTGTAGCGGAGTTGGAAATTGAACCTATCCTGCTGATTTCCAGTTATTTGCCCCAACCAAAAGCCATCCTTCCTCCATTCACTAACTGCATTTGCTGTTGGTGGAAAAGTCTTCTGCATCTCCTCTGGGGGCTCGAGCGTCTCTTTCCTGCCACTGTTCTTCCTGCTTCTCCCAGTCATCACTGCCTCAGCAGGTCTCTCTTTCAGATTTACCATCTGTCCAGCCGAGGAGGACTGGATACGATTCTAGTCAGAATCAAAGCACTATTTCTCCTTCATTTGCCATAAGAGTCTTTGCTTCATGGTGTGGAATAATACCACCACTCCTTAATGGGCTGCGACTGCGCCACCTCTCAAGCACTCCCAGACTGTGCTGACCCTGAGGAATGACAGCACTGGACTTGAAGCCTGGGTGTGTCATGTGGCAGGACAGAGCATGCATTAGTTCAGGTAGCCAGGTCAAAAGAGGGTTCTCAATGTTAGTGCATAAAAAGCGTTTTTTCCCTCCCTTTACTGTGGAATATTCCAAAATGTTTATTAGCAAAAGATAAAAAAGAGGGTTGTATGCAATCAGCGAAGTCGTCCGGTCAATATATTGAAAGACATTTTTCACTAACGCCCTGTTCAATAAACTGCTTTACAGGTGCTGCAAGCCCATGGCCTGAAGCCGATAACCTTGAAACCAAAGGAGGTAATGAAAACCAAGCCTCGCCAATCGGTAGTTGCTTTATGCATATGTTGCCTGTATTTTAAGAGTGAGATGAATTAATGATTATTTTAAATCCAGTTCCAGAAGGTTTTTAGACATCTGTTTCAGGGAACCCATTAGAGACTCTACAGTAAAGGGTATGTCAGCGTTTCCATTTCACCTCCCATTTATATGTGATTTAGTTCAACCGCAATCATTTATAGAAGCTCTGTGTACAAAGCTTCAGTCCAGAGTAAAACTTAGATCCAGTCTACATATAAAAGTTCCTCTGGAACTGCCATTCATCCACACACACACTTTTTACCATCAGGGGTTTCCTGGACATCCAACAGAGGAAATTACCCCAATTCCTACCTAAGGCAAGTCTGCATCAGTGGAAATTAAATTGGTGTAGTGCCCGTGTAGACGCATCCCACTTCCATGGCAACTAAACCAGTGCAAATAATCCTCCTCCTGCTGTTGCGTGCTGCGCTAATTACTGCAGAACTGACCTGTCTGCTCTCTGTTCTACATTTCAGTGCTCAGGGCTCATCTCAGCTGGCTGTCACCAGAAGTAGTGTGTTCAGACAAGCCCTTATTTTATGAGATGGGTTTTGTTTAAGAATGTAAAACCTTTAGTAATTCAGATGGCTTTTATCCTGCATTGTGGGGACCAGAAGGCTTTTTGTGTTGGTAGTTTAGAGAAAGAAACACATTTGATAACTTAAACACATTTTGTGATATTTAATAAGCAGTAACTAGCATTAGCATGGCATAAATGTTTGTTTATGTAAGCATATTCATTAATTTATTAAACAAAAACCCAGGCTGATGAAATCTTACCCACATAAACTGACATGCACATTCTTAGTATGTAAGATATTCCAGTGCTCTTGATCCCACTGATGGTGGACCATAGTAATTGTCATACCTACAGTACATGCAGCAAGATGCCTGATCCAAAGCCTACTGAAGCCAATGGGAAGACTGCCATGGCTTCAGTGAGCTTTAGAATAGGCCCAAGGTGAGTTAAAACAGAATCTCCCCCTTAAGTCTAACGGCAAGTCTCCCACTGACATAGCACCAGTGTGGACAGAGTGAAACTTGTGCCTCTCGGACGGGAGAAGGGGGCTTTTTTACATCTCTGAGCAACATTAGATTGACTTAAGTGGTAGCATAGACCTGCCCTAAGTTTCCTTGCTTTGGTGGGTTTTTTCCATACCTCATCTTCTTCATGTCTAGAGCTGAATTAACGAGGAGCCTGGTGGCACCTTAAAGACCTAACAGATATATTAGGGCATAAGCTTTCGTGGGTAAAAAACCCACTTTTTCAGATGCGGATACAGACTCACACAGCTAGCCATCTGATACTTAGAGCTGAATTGATTATTTTGTCAAAAAATCAGGAGAAGGGTTACTCTTACAAAGAAAAAGAAATTCTGCCATATTACATGAGGTTTATTTCATGTTACTTCAAACGTTTTTTCAGGGTACAGGATAAGCTTTCTAAGGTACATATAGTGACCAACAGTTAAAAGTAAATTTTTGCTTTAGAGCAATGAAGTCACATCAGCATACTGTTTTATTGTAGGAAAAGTACCTCCACTTTTACTGCAGTAATGTAAATGTTTAGTGTTCATCACTGAATAATATAGTGTTCCTAGGACCCACAGAGGGGACAAATGGAAGTGTTTGTCATTCTCTTTCTGAGATCTTGAAGTGGATTGTTGCCAGTGATTTCTCCTGTAGCCCTAGTACATACACAACTCCCATTTACTTTAGACAGAGTCTTCTGCATGTTGGGATGACAGGAAGAGTCCTCAGGGCCTTAGCTGTATATCTGGCTTGCTAGGTTTCATCAAACCTATACCAGGAGCCCACTGAGCTGATCAGCGATCATGGCCAGATGGCTATAACTAGCTTGCTAGTGAAACTAACTATTGGGAAACAACTCCTAGTTAGGAGACATGGGGATGTAACAGATTCAAAGTAACTGGTGGCTTGTCTGTATCAAAAAATAACCAAATAGCTGAGAACTTAGCATCTCTAGCCCTTTTTATGATTCATTTAATGACAATCCAGGAATCTTAGAAAAGGCCTTTCTTTGACTGACACGTGTAATTATGAAAATTACAATGGCTGTGGCATGTGTAAGGCTGCAACAGATTCATTTAAAATAAACACCTGCGATCTCTCTGAAGGGTCTGGCTCTTATCAATGGAACCCAAATGATCTCCTCTCTGGGATGTGAAGCAGTGGAACGAGCCAGCGCTATTGCTAGGCAAGCGGACATAGTTGCTGCACTGACACTTGAAGTCCTGAAGGGTACAACTAAAGCCTTTGACACTGGTTGGTACTGAATTTTCTGTGTTCACTTTCTCTTAGCTTTTGGAGAGGGAAAAGCAAAAGTGTAATGCTCTTTCATTTGTTTTAACAGATATTCATGCAGTGCGTGCCCATCGGGGGCAGATTGAAGTGGCATTCCGATTTAGGTCACTTTTAGACTCTGACCATCATCCATCAGAAATAGCAGGTGAAACGTCTTTGCTTCCTGCCATGCAAGTCACCTATTTGATTTCCAGGACAGACAGGGAATTAAAACAGTGATGTGTGGCCTTTTCTATAAGAATCTTTCTTTTGTTTTGCAGAGAGTCACAGATTTTGTGACAGAGTTCAGGATGCATATACGCTGCGCTGTTGCCCTCAGGTAAAATGAGTTTCCCACTCCCTCATACAGGGATAGGCTAGTGGCAGTGAAATCCCAATCCTAGTGTAATGTCAGTTAAATGTTGGTTGTCTCCTTTAAAATAATGCAATTACATTATTTCCCACTCAGCTCAAATAGGGCTTAATTGAGACATAAGTAGTTCCTGGACCTTGTACACAGGAATGATTTTTAACTCTTGATAAACTCAATCCATATTAACACAAGCAAAACTATTGAAATTGGCGGGAGCTTTGCCTATGTAAAAACTAAAGAGCTGGGCTTTCCCAAGTTTACTAATAATTCCTTAATAATTCCTAATGTACATTGGCAAATTAGCTAAGCTTTGAGTACTTTCTTGATCAGATAGAGGTTGTACATGTGGCTGAGGGACAAGGGGATGCCAACCCAAACACACAAAGAATTATACATTTATGTTGTCATCATCATCATATAATGTCATAATAATAGTAAATCAAATCTTTAATAAGTACAGTATATCTAGCATTCCACAATAGCAATTTCCCTGGTTATCACATCAAATCAAAGTCTGTATCCCTGTGAGTGAGTGCCAAGTCTGGGAGTGGGGGCAAGGCAGAAGTGTGCTCTCAGAACGTAGAATTGGCTGGATCTATATCTTGAGGATGAACTACAAATAGACATGATCTGTGGCTAATTGCTATTGTTTCTTTTAGGTCCACGGCGTGGCGAATGACACAATAGCTTTTGTAAAGAACATAATCATGACTGAAATTAACAGTGCAACAGACAATCCTGTATCTTTTTGATGATTCAGTTTCTCAGTAAAATTTTGGTTGTTACTTTTTCCCTTCTAAATGATTATTAGCTAATGAAGCAGAAATTATGGCCCTGATCCATCAAATCACTTACATATGTGCTTAGTCAGTGGACTGCTCTTGCTTAAAGTTAAGCACACATTTAAGTGCTTTGCTGGATCAAGGCCTACATGGTTATAAGGGCAGCTGGGAACTTTGGCCGCCAATTGGACTTGAAGGTTGACAGTGACTTGTCAGTTGACACAAGGTTGGCAAAACTTGCATTCTAGAATGCACTTTGAGTTCTAACAGAGGGTAACTACAAGAGCTATGCACCACTTTTAAGAGCTGTATGAGCTCATTTTGGGAAGCTCTGTGCATACGTCTTGTATTGGTGCTCTGAACAAGGGTGAATTCCACTTTTTAAGAATAAAGGTATGTACAAAAGATGCTCCTCGTGTTAGCTGATAGCAGTGATGAGTGCCCATCTTGCTCACTATATATAAAATTTCACCTCCACTGGTGAGAGCACCACCGGCAATTGAAAATTACACTAGAAACTGTGCTCAAGTGTGGCTTTGCATTCCTTATAACCTTCACCTGCTGACCGTCCAGCCTATTTAATAAAATACACTCTTCAGCTGTATCTGTATGGTGGGAGAACGGGGCATTGTTTTACATTTTTTCTTACAACTGCACATGCAGAAGTGTGAGCTACAATATATATGCATATGGATTTGCACATCAATTCTTCCTCCTTTCAGATAGGATATTCAGAGATGTGTGGTACTTCAGTAATTCTTCATTCATGTTCACATCTTAACTTGTCTTTAAAGATGGTTTTTGCTGAAAGGGGAGAGACCATTTCTGGAGGAAATTTTCATGGTGAATACCCTGCAAAGGTAATTAAGCATTTGGAGAAATATTAGCTTATTTTCTGACATTTTTTTAAAAAATCAGCTGATTCCATCAAGAGCTTCTCTTGTAGGCTCTGGACTACCTGTCAATTGGTGTCCATGAACTTGCTGCAATTAGTGAAAGAAGGATTGAGAGACTATGCAACCCATCTCTCAGTGAGCTGCCTGCATTTCTAGTCACCGAAGGGGGTCTGAACTCTGGTTTCATGATTGCGCACTGCACAGCAGCGGCCCTGGGTGAGTACACAAAGGCCGAAGCAAGAATGGCAAGAAAACAAAATTAGAAAGATCAACCTACATTAGCATTGTGGTAGTTTGATACTACTGATAAAGGAACCCCAAAAAAACAGCTCTCAGCTCCAACTGTAAATTCTCCTTTTCTCCTCATGTCCAGCTGAGCTATCTGATATAGTTGCAGTTCGTTAGACTCAGAGGCCCTGAACCTGTAAAGATTTATGTATGTGTTTAGCTCTAAGCCTGTGAGCAGTCAGTCTAGGGTTGCCAACAGTCCCTTATTATAAGGGATGTCCCTTATTTTTTCATCTCTGTACAACAAGATCAGGCATTGCTGAGTGCTGCAAAAAGCAGCAAGAAATCCCCCTGGTGAATGTAAGTGAGTAGTGTTCATTTATTTTATTTATTTATTAATGATAATATTGGGAGTGAGATGGGGCGGGAGCGCTAAGAAAAAAATCCCTTATTTTTTAAATACAATGTTGGCAACAGTAGGATTACTCAAGTGCTTAAATCTTCGTAGGTTTGGAGTCTGAGTTTTGGAAGGGTTAAGTGCTGCAGCCCCACTTGAAATCAGTGGGAGCTACAAGTACCCAGCACCTCTGAAAATCAGGCCCTAATAGCACAACAAAGCTAAAAAGCAAATTGTTTATGCACAAACAATTCTATTTTTGATTCTACACAAACCATGTCTCTGTCTGTAGCCCTCCCCTTCTGGGGCACCCCGATCCCCAAGGGTGGTGTGGAGCCCCTTAAACTTTCCTTCTCAGGGACACAGCAATAGACGCTGGGTGCTTAGCGCACACTGTCTCCAGCTAGTGGTTGGATGCATAAACCAATAACAAGCCCGAGCCCCAGGCTATCACAATGCACAGGTACAGTAAGTCAAACCCAACACACAGCCATTTTATTCACAGAAGGGATGGGGGTAAATTAAGAGGTAAAGAGAACAGGCAAAGGAATCAAGGCTGTTAAATAAATGATGCCTCAACCAATCCCACAACAATGATTCTGGTGCAGGGGAGGCCTACGGGCTGAGCTGGCTTTCATTTCTCAGGGATGCAGCAGAATCTCAGGACTCATCTGTGTTGTGGAGCTGGGGGCTCCAGGGCAGGCTCAGTCCTTCTCAGGGGAAGAATCAAAATGGCTGCCTGTCTTCCCTTCTGCTTCACAGAGCAAATCTGAGGCTGTTTCTCCTCCTCCGCCTTTCTTCTCCTCCTCCAGCCTGACTCCCTGCAGCCAGCTCTCCCCCTGGTCACAGGTCCCTGCCAAGCTCAGCTCACATGACCCTGCCCATGTGCAAGCTTTCCCAGGGTCTGCTCTTGGTATCTCAGGCATGTCTGTCAGACTCTGGCCCATCCTCCACAGGCTGACTTTCCCTCCGTCCCCACCCAGGACAGGCAGTCTCCATTGGAGTTCCAGGCTCTGAGTCTGTGCTGTGCTATGTGGGAGCTGCTGGGAGCTGTTTCTCTGAAGTCCCCAGCCTAGCAAGGGGGCTACACTCTCCCCTGTCTACAGACTTTGATGGCCTCATCAAGTTTAAAACAATCCACATGCAAACATACAAAATACAGAAAATACTCTCCTTGGCTATGTAATCTCAGACCTACATAACCCCTGATTCATACAGAGGTGCATACATGAGACTGGGATTTCTGGGACATACCGAGTGTTACACGCCCTATGCCCTGTCCCAGAGGTCATAACAACAAAGCCGCCTTGGGTGCTATCCATTTATGTACCATATCCGTAGGGACTCTCAATGAATCACAGGATAACTTTATGGTGGGCTTAACCTGTCTAGGCTCATCGTGTCGTGTTCTCCAATTTCAAAGCCAGAGTCATTGATTTCTTCTTGACCATGAATGGCCTGGACATTCTCTTCTCCACTGTAGGGTGACCCTATGGGGAGATCAGGCATGACATCATGAACTGGTGAAGCATACCCTGGTTCTGGGATATTTAACCTGATTGGTTCACACTAGAGTGCAAACAATCTGTTCAGAGAGCTTGGGCTCAGGCACTTTAAAAGTAAATTGCTGGTGTTGATACCCAGTGTTGTCCTCTCCCTCTAAGCCAGAAAGAGCTACTGTGTAAGGTAATTGTGGTCTTCTGACCTCTCAGGAATAGCTGAAGGTTTGTAAAGGAGTAATACTATGAGGCCATTGCTGACCGCTTGTCTGTCGAATGGTGTATGTTGGTGGTGAGGCAGTTCTGACAGGCCTCCTCACCACTTGTCCTGTTGGAAGGATGTGATTCCTGTGCAGGGCGTTGGAGGGGCCCACACCTTTTACTAGCTTGAGTCAATAGACTGGCAGGCCTGGCACTTTGTGTAGGGCTCAGCCTTCCACCCATCTTCAGTATTGTGTGTCCCAAGAATGCCCAGGGTCCTGATGAGAACTGACTTCTATGTGCAATTCCTGGTCTCTGACCCTTTGGTCATAGCAAGCTTTGTTACTCTGATTGTTCTGTGTAGCAGTAATGGCTGTGCTGGGTAGTTTAGAATTGTTTTCTCAGATGGGTAGTATATTGAAGGTGTGTTTCAGGTTAGATTCTATCTACAGAAATGCTGAAACAAAGATCCGCAGGCAGTCAAACTTCTCGACAAAATATGAGAAAGTAAGATGAGTGTCCAGTGTTACAACTGGAGGCGTGTATCAGATGAGAGACTGCTGATTCCAGCTCTGTTTCTGATGAGACTCTCGCATGCCTAACAGTGCGGGAGAGGAGGCCTTAACAGAGTCAGCTGGCTTTCAGTCCTCCTTGGTGCAGCCTCATCTTGGACCTCAGACTCTCTGATTTGGAGCTAAGGATACTGGGTCTCAGACCTTCTGAATGGGAGAGGCAAAATGGTTGCTGCCCCTTCTACTGCACAGAGTAACTCTGAGACTGCTTCTCTTCCAAGTCCTCCCTCCTGATTCCCTGGTCACAGGTCAGGCTCCGCTCACATGCCCCAGCCATGTGAAGGCTCTCTGGAGTCTGCCATTGGTAGTCCCATCCCAGGCATGCTGATCAGTATATGGCCAATTTTCCATGAGCTGTGTGCGTCCCTCAAGCACAGGCAAGGGAGACAGCTGCTTTTTCAGTCTGATTCCGGGTTGTTTTATATGGGAGCTGCTTCTCTGTGGCAAGAGGGCTACAAGTGAATTTTATTTAGTCAGATTCACAGTGAAAGATCTAGGTCCAGATGAAGTTAGAATACTGTGAATAAGTGCTTCATTACCCCCCTGCTAGAGTAAGACTGCATTTTACAGACAGTCCTCCAAATAACTTCCTGCAATCCTTACTCTGACAAAACTCCATTACTTTCAAGGGGAGTTTTGCAAGTTCTGCAGATGTTGAATGCTGCATCGGTTCGTGGTCTCTAGGCCTCTCCTCTTAACACTACATTTTGGACAGTATTTATCATGAAAATAAAATTGGGCAAGCCAATCCCTTTTGAGATGTAAAGTACCAATGGCCTTAAATAAAGCAATGGCAAGACTACTTCCCGGCCTTGTACTTTCACTATGAAGCCCACTTTCTGGCTCTTCAGGGCCTTTTTCTTCCTCTGCTTTTATTGCTGTTGGAAGCTCTATTAGAGCTAGAAGCAGCCAAACCACACATGGTGCAAAAGCATTTAAGGTTAGGGGAAGGAGTTGTTCTTGAGTTAGTCAGAAACTTGTACAAGACGATAAAAAGGTCCAAGGGCCACTGTAGAATATAGGACTGGAAAGGTCAAAACTGGGAAATGGAATTCTTTTGAGTATTAAAACATAGATATATATAGTCCACATTTGAACCAGATATTCCGGTCTGGCCCTGCCAGGCTTGATGCTGGGGAAAGGGAAAGCAATTTTTACACTCCCTAGATCATGGGACCAGCTGGGGGCTGGTCTGACATAAGTTAAGGCATCCTCGGGGCTGCTTTAAGACTCCATTCCAGCAGCTCTGGATTTCAGGGGTGTTGGAATTGCCCAGACATACTGTCTTTGTCTTGGGAATGTTCTACGCTGGGGGAGTCCTCAGGAGGATGCCAAGAGCAGAGGAGGATATAGGGGGGGTTTTTGCAGCTACTTTGCACCACCAGAGCTGGGCTGAAGAAGGGACCCTTGGTCTATTTTAAACAAGATCTTTCCTCTGGACGTAATATTTACCTTTATATATTTGGGTTAATATCAGCATTGGTTGATCAATGTACAACATTACTGTCTTCAGAGGCAAAATGGCTTGAATGTTAGATGTTGCAGATGGCTCGGTCAAGCCATACCATGGGCATGCACTTACCATGGATGGGTCTGGATCCTTCATTGCAGCATTTTAGACTCAGCCATTGTTTCTAGCTCCTGTTTGTCCATACAGTACACCATTTATTCACACTGGACTTTTGCAGTTTCTGAGAATAAAGCCTTGTGCCACCCCTCTTCTGTGGATTCTCTCTCAACCAGTGCTGCTACAGAGGACCATGTGTCCATGGGCGGATGGGCTGCACGAAAAGCATTGAAAGTTATTGAACATGTTGAACAAGGTAAAATTAAGACACTGATTTTTAGACAGATCTACTGTATTGTAGCTAAGTTAAAACTAAATGCCTTTCTTCTACGTAAAAAGAAAAGGAGCACTTGTGGCACCTTAGAGACTAACAAATTTATTTGAGCATAAGCTTTCGTGAGCTACAGCTCACATCCGATGAAGTGAGCTGTAGCTCACAAAAGCTTATGCTCAAATAAATTTGTTAGTCTCTAAGGTGCCACAAGTACTCCTGTTCTTTTTGCAGATACAGACTAACACGGCTGCTTCTCTGAAACCTTTCTTCTACGTGGCATCATTTTTTTTAAATGGACCCTTCAGTCATTTTAAAGAAGTCTTTTAAGATATTGTCTTAAGTAGTTACTTTAATTTCTTTCTAGCAGAAATATTATTGAGATGAATGTAGATTAGTGTGTTCCATTGAAACAAAACCACTTATCAAAGAGACACTGAGCGAAAATTCTTCCATTCTTCTTTGTCTCAAAAGATTAAAGTTGTAACTTTGAAAAAATACTAATTTCAGCTGTTGCTGGAAGAACACAACAATACATACCATGAAAACCAGTATGTACAATTTTCTCTTACATGGGTTGATACAGTGAAGTGCTTTGAAGCTCTAGAGATCTCTAAAAATACTAAGTATTATCGTTTTGCACATTCAGCAAAGTGAACATGTAACTGGAGAAAACAATGTGTCTTAGATAACGTCTTCCTTAGGAGAATTTGGCCCTTGTGTAAGTGAGAGATAAATGCCACTAGACAGGCAGATACTGTGCAAGCTTTTCCAATACATATGTGTCAAGATCTTTTAGTTCTACCAGAGTTCTCATACTAACAAGAAGTGGGCCTGAACCAAACTCCATCTCTGGACACCCCAGCGCACCTGGGAGTTTCAAAACTGGATGTGAATTCTACAGCTTAGGCCCATCGCTACATCTAATTTAGTTCTGGGGAGGGCTGTGATTTAGGATGTCTCTGTTTTGGGGTGTACCTTGGAAGGGATTTTCATGTGTGCTGAGCAGCCCGCTTGCCAGTTGAAGACAACAGGCCTTCTGAACACTTAGCACCTTGAAAGGTCAGGCTCAGCATGTCTGGACATCCAAAATCAGAGACTGTTTTTAAGTGTCAGCCGGAACCTCCATCTGTTTCCCCATCTATTAAATGGGTCTTCTGTTTATCTGCCTCAATTAAACTTTGCATAGCACTTTGAAGTTTTGAGGTACTAAGTAACAGTAACAAACTCCTTTTAGAGGTTTTCCAAATGTAAACGTACAATGAGTTGTACATCCTAAAACCCGCTATCCAGCCTTTCACTGTTTGGTTTCCTAGTGTTGGCCATTGAACTTCTTGCAGCCTGCCAGGGCATTGAGTTCCTACGCCCCCTGAGAACAACCACCCCATTGGAGAAAGTCTATGACCTTGTGCGCTCTGTTGTAAGGTAAAATCAAATAACCTTTTCCCAAAAGTTACAGCTTTGAAGACCTGCTAACTACGGTGTTGGTTAATGTTTGGCTAATGTTCTCAATTTGTCTCCTTTCAGGCCTTGGCTAAAGGATCGCTTCATGGCCCCAGACATTGAGGCAGCTCACAGGCTGCTTGTGGAGCAGAAGGCAGGTGTTGATACTGGCATTTGTTCAGTAACTCATTCCTTATGAAGGGATCTGCAGTTCTTCTTTCAAAACACCCCTTGATGCTTCAGGGGAAAAACAGCTCTTCCTCTCGCATGCATGATTTAATTACCACCTTCTCTGAAGGAAGATGTGTGAAGATTTTAGTTTGTCATAGTCTTTTAAAGGGATGCTTTTAGTTTAAAAATAATATATTTTAAATGAGTCCCCTCCATTCTGTTATTGATAAATGGCTTAGATTATTGAAACTGACAGGACTTTACAAATATCAGCCCAGTCCTGCAATGAGCAGGACTCCTGCATCCACAAGGAGCCCCATTAAAGTCAGTACTTGCTGAGTACTATCCATGGGGAGCTCATTGCAGGACAGGGGCCAGGGAGTAGGAGGACAGTCCATATCCCAAAAAGCTTGTTACCCAATTCAAGACCAAATACAAGAGAGGACCTGGCAAACCATAGGAGCGCAAGGATGAGAGAGCAGCAATGAGGATGTGCATTAACACAGCCCTATTGTGTGCTCGGCTAGAGGGTTCGGAACCCACTTCGTTTTTTTACAGTTGTAAAATGTAACTAACAGAAGAATGAGCGAGAGAGAGATGAGGTCCATACTGACCTATCAAACTATTTGCAGCCATATGGTCCCTAATAGACCACCTGTCTTACAACCCTGCTAGGGGGAACAATAAAGGAGAAAAAGGAAAACTTTCCAACCTTTAGGTTCCTTAGTAAATCTGAGCCCCAATGTCTGGTCAAATCTGCCACTCCTTGCCAGTGCTGCCAATCACTGACCTTTCTTGGCCATGCCAGTCTTCCATTCCATGCTACCCTGGCGCCTGCATGACCAGATGCTTTCTATAAGACACCAGGGACCCATCCCTAGCAGCTCCTATCCCTCCCTAGGTCATCATCTGGGTAGTAGGAGATGCAATGTCTCCTCCCACCTGAAAAAACTCACCTTGCATCAGTCAGGACAGTAGCCATATCCCATTCCCTTGCAACTGCACCCAGATCCCCCTTTACCCAGCAAAACTGTAACTTCCCAACAGATTTTTACGCTCAGTAGCAGTTTTGAGTAGCAGTGTCGCTCTTCAGCTACCAGCTCTGACCCTATGTCTATTTCAGATGGCCACATGCAATTTATTTCTGAATATCTATTACATTCAGTTAGTTATGCCCTGCTTCTGTCTGCACAGGGTGCTCTACTCTTGTGCATTGACATATGACTCAGTTTGAACATAAAATCTTTCAGCCTTCACGTCTGACTCTGCTGTTGCTCTTTCTGTCCTGTAGGTTTGGGAAGTAGCTGAACCTTACATTGAAAAATATAGACGGGAGCATATTCCTGAATCAAGACCTGTTTCACCCACAGCCTTTTCTCTGGATTCATTGAGAATGAATAAATGTGTTGGGACTGATCACAGTGATCAGGATGAACTTTAATGTGCTATGAAGTCTGGTACATAGAAAGTCCTTTCCAGTGCTTTGTTTGATGGAGATTGTTTTATTATGATACAACATGGTTTCTTCCTGGAATATAAAGGAAGCGTGTGTAGGTAGTTGTCTCACCTGTAAAAAGATCCCGTTGGATTGTAGAGTGGATTAGATTGAATTTGCTGATGGTCTAATTTAAACAATGGTCTAAATACAACCGTATTGGTACAACTCCATTGACTTCAGTGGACTTGCACCCGCTAATGCTGGCCCTGAATTTGGCCAAATGAGATCAAACATGAAATAATCAGTTTCAATAGAAATGCATCAAATCATACAGTCCTTAATCAGGCAAAACTTCCACTGAAGCCAATGGGAGTTTAGCCTAAGAACTGCTTGATTTGGCCTAATATCTTTATTTACTAAAAATATGTGGAATGGACACTTTACATAGTACAGAGTTTACTAACTGCAATGGCAGAATATTACTGGGGTTACCTTTCCTTACTGATTTAAAAATCAAACCATGATATTCCTATAAAAAGTAAATTCTTCATGTGAATAAACCTGGCTATTTATGCATATGTAATCCACCCACTCTGCAGGTGGTGAGATAATTTTGCATTAATGTCAGTTGGAGGGGACTGTGTTGCTAAATTCTACCCCCCTGAAAATTAAAGAGGGTACTTAAAGCTATTAATTGGATTGTATTTTTGATTCTGTTTCTATTTAAACATTGTTTTCATGTTGTGCCATCCTTTGGGTACGGATATGGCTTTTTATGTATCTCTAACTTTGTCAATGTTAGTATAACTGAGGATTGGAGCACATCAAGCTAGATTTCATTCTCCTGTCTCTCTTGAGTTAGACCTTTTTGACATGCTGCATTCCAACAGTAGCAAAATTGTCTGATACTTTTATCCCTATCTGTTTTACGTGCACCTCAAACACTGTGCAGATCAAGTGTGAGTTAAACAGTCCTGTGTCATGAGAGAGCATTTTATAGCAGCTTCTTCACAAATCTGAAAAGCTGTATGAACACTAATTTAGCAGGGGTGCTGGAAGTAGGGGTGCAGCAGCACCCCCTGGCTTGAAGTAGTAACAACAACCAAATACATGGTTTCTGCTTTCAGCACCCCCACTATAAAAATTGTTCCAACACCCCTGCAATACAGCACGTGGATCGTTGCTCCAGAGCACACCTGCTGCGTCATTACCAGTGGAATATGCCTGACTCACTAATTTTCCAGAGAATATGGAGTCACACCTAAAATAAACATAGCAAGCCCAGAGTCAACTTCCATGCACATCTGTATCTGTGGGGTTTGATTTCATATGTTACAATGAAAATTTGAAGCAAAAGATTAGCTCGGGGGGGGAAAAGGGGCGGGGGGTGGGGTGGGGGGGGAGAGAGAGAATGTAAGGGCCAAGAAACGTCACAAATTGCCCATCACAACGGGAAGGCCACAATCTGATTTAGAAGGCCACAATCTGAAATTCTATGGTTCATCAGACATCTGCACGGAGACTTAGGCCCTGATCCACAAAAGTACTTAGGCCAGTGGCTCTCAACCTGTCCAGACAACTGTACCCCTTTCAGGAGTCTGATTTGTCTTGAGTACCCCACAAGTTTCACCTCACTTTAAAACAACTTGCTTACAAAATCAGACATAAAAATACAAAAGTGTCACAGCAGACTGTTACTGAAAAAAATTGCTTACTTTCCCATTTTTACTTGGAATATAAATATTGTACTTACATTTCAGTGTATAAGATATAGAGCAGTATAGTCATTGTATGAAATTTTAGTTTGTACTTTTCCTGTAGCCTGTTGTAAAATGAGGCAAATATCTCGATAAGTTCCTCTGATGATATCGATGTATCCTCTGAAGATATCTGTGTACTCCCAGGCTCTACACGTATACCCCTGGTTGAGAACCACTGTCTTAGACACATAAGTCCTAAATTCTCTGATTATACCACGCTGTATAAATAGTCATGGGACCAGAGACAGAGAGAGAGAGCATGACTGTAGCTTGGTGGTTAGGATATCCAGTGGGAGGTGGGAGATCCAGGGTCCAGTCCCTCTGCTCCAATGACTCTTTAAATATTTAGCAACTTTTGGAGCAACTTCAACAAGAGAGACTGAGGGAGCCCCATATCAGAATATCCCACAGCCCAGTTGTTAGATCGCTCTCTGGAGAGAGAGGATTTGAATGGGGCAGGGAGTCACCCTTTTCCCCCTCAGCCAGACAGGATGGAATTGAACCTGGGTCTGCCACATCCCAGGCAAGTTGTTCCACCCACTAAGCTTAAAGTTATACGGTGGGGGCAGCAGTGGCTACTCCTCCTCCTCTGGCTGTTTTGTGTGGCATGAGGCAGGCACTTAACTCATTCCTGCAAGAAACAACTTAGCAGGTGGGTTCACATTTGTGGATTGCTAAACAGAGATAGGTGCTTCCCTGCAGCTGGGACTTGGGAGCCTGTCTCCATGAGGGGGCGGAGTTTTGGACACCCCCTCTGGTCAGTGTCTCCCATTGGCTAATGTAAGTGTCTCCCTGCCTAGCTTGCTGGCTTTGGTGGATTGCATTCTTAGATGCCTGTCTCTCCCCACTCACTGTATATGGAGCCTAGGTGCCTAATTCAAGCTTTGTGCATTGCAGTGGGGGTCTTGTGATATTCTAGGCGCTGCGATGCTCAGCTGTGCAACGCCTAAGTCCTTTCGTTGACCCAGGCCTCAGTGCCGCTACACAATTGAGTACTCACTGCTGCCTGTGGCCAAGACAACCCTCCTATGAGGGAAGCAGCATAAGTATGACAGGGTGAGCATTAGCTTATGCTGTAATATTCCTCTTATGCCACCCCTGAGTGAGGGGCTGATGCTTCTGCAGAGCGGACATCCCTGTTCACTCATCTCTGCTCCTAACACACAGAGAGCCAGCTCCACAGTGTACCTGAGCCTGATTCAAATATATTTGGCAAGCTTACTGTGTTGACTTCAACACAATGCTAATTCTGCCAAGGGACTGTGTAAAATTGTCACTCTTCTGCTCACTAGATCTGCTCCCAGTTTGTATTCAGTTATGCCTGCTAACAGATACAGGGATTATTTTAAACTGGGCTTCTCTTCTGTGGCAATAACAGCTGACACAGCTGGATTTTGTTCTTCCTTGTGCATTTTCAGAAGAATCTTTTTATTATGTTCTAATCAGTTCCATCTTTGCAGCTCCAGTGAAGGTAAGAGTGTTACACAAATGTCATTGAGGACATAGCTTGGCTTCTAGGACCTTTATTGGAGGTGATGACAGATGAGAAGGAAAGAGACCAGCTTGACTCACAAATCCTAATTTGATTTGTAGGGCTGGCAGCTAGAAAAACATTTTTACTTGTAAATAGAGCATACTTGAGCTGAAAATCATTCAGAGCCAATAAGCACAAAATGTCACTGTGCCACTTTTGTAGCATCACCGTTCAGAGCAGAACTGCATTTTAAATATATTTGAACTAGTATCTGAGACATTCACCAATTGCCTGTATAAATGTTATTTACCAAAGCTGTCAGAGTGATGTTTAAGGAAGAACTGACTGTGGGAGAGCACATGTTACACTGAGATCCACACCCACAGCTGGTATAACGTCTGCTTGCAGTGAAGAATGTCTAATGACAGGAAAGTAATTAAAATATTACACAAATTTATTTTGTTGGCTTTTCTGGATTTAATAAAATTAGGACAAAGAAATATGACACACTTCGCTAAAGGCTTACGTATTTTTTGAAGTAAATAGAAAAGCTCAAGGCTCTGACAGATCAGAGGTTCATAATAAGGTTTAACTATTCATGTTTGTTGTGGGTTTCAAATATTTACAGGCTGCTCAAAATGTGATTGGCCTCATTAATGATAAAGGGCTAGTTCTCTGAAAGGCTGTCCTTGACCCAGCTGTATTTGCCTTTATAAATAACATTACAGCTACATAGACTTCTAAACGATTCACTTATTTTCATACGTTATCTTCTTAACAAAGTTGAGACCTTTTCACTCTGCAGAAACTGAATATTTGATCAGTCAAATTAGTGGTAGAGCCCTAGTGATAGCAAGTATTGGAGGGAAGAAAACCACATGCTATGCATATGATGGCTTAGACTTCTGGCTGTATTGCCCTCTCCTCTACATACTGTAGTCTATGTGAAGGGGAGAACATGGAGTGTGTATGTGTGTATTTTTTTTATATGGAGAAGCCACACAAAGGTCTTGAAGTTGCAGATGGTGGTATGATAGGATATAATATATTGTAAATGTCTGCAAATGAGCATGCAAGCCCCCGAAAAATACAAAGAGGAAAGGAAAAATGCCCCCACAAAAGAAACCCAAAGCTTCAAACCACTTAAAATTAGCCTGAGTTGGAGGATCATCATATTCATGATCTACCCACGATCACAAAAGGCTTATAAACTCAGGTCAGCATTCCCAAACATGTATTTCAGGTCAGATCCAGCCTAAAGTACATCAGAACAGCTGTTTTGCAAAAGTCTGTCCCAAGATTGTGGAAATCTTTTTCTGGCTTTCAGCGTGACAAATGTCCAGACATCAGCTGAGCTCACAAGGCTCCTTCATTTGGGGCTTACTGCCTATGAGAACTGCTTGCAAGATTTTGGCAGCATTGATTTCAAACCCTATCCTGGATTAACCCTTTGACTTCCACTCTAGTCTATTGACAGGTTTCAGAGTAACAGCCATGTTAGTCTGTATTAGCAAAAAGAAAAGGAGTACTTGTGGCACCTTAGAGACTAACCAATTTATTTGAGCATAAGCTTTCGTGAGCTACAGCTCACTTCATCGGATGCATACTGTGGAAAGTATAGAAGATCTTTTAGACACACAAAGCATGAAAAAATGGGTGTTTACCACTACAAAAGGTTTTCTCTCCCCCCACCCCACTCTCCTGCTGGTAATAGCTTATCTAAAGTGATCACTCTCCTTACAATCTGAAGGATAATCAAGGTGGGCCATTTCCAGCACAAATCCAGGGTTTAACAAGAACGTCTGTGTGTGTGTGGGGGGGGGGGGGTAGGAAAAAACAAGGGGAAATAGGTTACCTTGCATAATGACTTAGCCACTCCCAGTCTCTATTCAAGCCTAAGTTAATTGTATCCAATTTGCAAATGAATTTCAATTAACAGTCTCTCGCTGGAGTCTGGTTTTGAAGTTTTTTTGTTGTAATATCGCAACTTTCATGTCTGTAATCGCGTGACCAGAGAGATTGAAGTGTTCTCCGACTGGTTTATGAATGTTATAATTCTTGATATCTGATTTGTGTCCATTTATTCTTTTACGTAGAGACTGTCCAGTTTGACCAATGTACATGGCAGAGGGGCATTGCTGGCACATGATGGCATATATCACATTGGTGGATGTGCAGGTGAACGAGCCTCTGATAGTGTGGCTGATGTTATTAGGCCCTGTGATGGTGTCCCCTAAATAGATATGTGGGCACAGTTGGCAACGGGCTTTGTTGCAAGGATAGCTTCCTGGGTTAGTGGTTCTGTTGTGTGGTATGTGGTTGCTGGTGAGTATTTGCTTCAGGTTGGGGGGCTGTCTGTAGGCAAGGACTGGCCTGTCTCCCAAGATTTGTGAGAGTGTTGGGTCATCCTTCAGGATAGGTTGTAGATCCTTAATAATGCATTGGAGGGGTTTTAGTTGGGGGGTGAAGGTGACGGCTAGTGGCGTTCTGTTATTTTCTTTGTTAGGCCTGTCCTGTAGGTGTGGTGTGGTCAGGGTGAAAGCTGGAGGCATGTAGGTAGCATGCTCGGCAGCTCTCCAACACCACTTTCTACAAGCCACTACCCTCTGATCCCACTGAGAGTTACCAAAAGAAACTACAGCATTTGCTCAAGAAACTCCCTGAAAAAGCACAAGATCAAATCCGCACAGACACACCCCTGGAACCCCGACCTGGGATAGTCTATCTACTACCCAAGATCCATAAACCTGGGAATCCTGGGCGCCCCATCATCTCAGGCATTGGCACCCTGACAGCAGGATTGTCTGGCTATGTAGACTCCCTCCTCAGGCCCTACGCTACCAGCACTCCCAGCTACCTTCGAGACACCACTGACTTCCTGAGGAAACTACAATCCATCGGTGATCTTCCTGATAACACCATCCTGGCCACTATGGATGTAGAAGCCCTCTACACCAGCATTCCACACAAAGATGGACTACAAGCCGTCAAGAACACTATCCCCGATAATGTCACAGCTAACCTGGTGGCTGAACTTTGTGACTTTGTCCTTACCCATAACTATTTCACATTTGGGGACAATGTATACCTTCAAATCAGCGGCACTGCTATGGGTACCCGCATGGCCCCACAGTATGCCAACATTTTTATGGCTGACTTAGAACAACGCTTCCTCAGCTCTCGTCCCCTAACGCCCCTACTCTACTTGCGCTATATTGATGACATCTTCATCATCTGGACCCATGGAAAAGAAGCCCTTGAGGAATTCCACTATGATTTCAACAATTTCCATCCCACCATCAACCTCAGCCTGGTCCAGTCCACACAAGAGATCCGCTTCCTGGACACTACAGTGCTAATAAACGATGGTCACATAAACACTACCCTATACCGGAAACCTACTGACTGCTATTCCTACCTACATGCCTCCAGCTTTCACCCTGACCACACCACACGATCCACTGTCTACAGCCAAGCTCTGCGATACAACCGCATTTGCTCCAACCCCTCAGACAGAGACAAACACCTACAAGATCTCTATCAAGCATTCTTACAACTACAATACCCACCTGCGGAAGTGAAGAAACAGATTGATAGAGCCAGAAGAGTTCCCAGAAGTCACCTACTACAGGACAGGCCTAACAAAGAAAATAACAGAACACCACTAGCCGTCACCTTCACCCCCCAACTAAAACCCCTCCAACGCATTATTAAGGATCTACAACCTATCCTGAAGGATGACCCAACACTCTCACAAATCTTGGGAGACAGGCCAGTCCTTGCCTACAGACAGCCCCCCAACCTGAAGCAAATACTCACCAGCAACCACATACCACACAACAGAACCACTAACCCAGGAAGCTATCCTTGCAACAAAGCCCGTTGCCAACTGTGCCCACATATCTATTCAGGGGACACCATCACAGGGCCTAATAACATCAGCCACTATCAGAGGCTCATTCACCTGCACATCCACCAATGTGATATATGCCATCATGTGCCAGCAATGCCCCTCTGCCATGTACATTGGTCAAACTGGACAGTCTCTACATAAAAGAATAAATGGACACAAATCAGATATCAAGAATTATAACATTCATAAACCAGTCGGAGAACACTTCAATCTCTCTGGTCACGCGATTACAGACATGAAAGTTGCGATATTACAACAAAAAAACTTCAAAACCAGACTCTAGCGAGAGACTGTTAATTGAAATTCATTTGCAAATTGGATACAATTAACTTAGGCTTGAATAGAGACTGGGAGTGGCTAAGTCATTATGCAAGGTAACCTATTTCCCCTTGTTTTTTCCTACCCCCCCCCCCACACACACACAGACGTTCTTGTTAAACCCTGGATTTGTGCTGGAAATGGCCCACCTTGATTATCATACACATTGTAAGGAGAGTGATCACTTTAGATAAGCTATTACCAGCAGGAGAGTGGGTTTGTGTGTGGGGGGGGGGAAGAAAACCTGGATTTGTGCTGGAAATGGCCCAACTTGATTATCATACACATTGTAAGGAGAGTGATCGCTTTAGATAAGCTATTACCAGCAGGAGAGTGGGGTGGGGGGAGAGAAAACCTTTTGTAGTGGTAAACACCCATTTTTTCATGCTTTGTGTGTATAAAAAGATCTTTTATACTTTCCACAGTATGCATCCGATGAAGTGAGCTGTAGCTCACGAAAGCTTATGCTCAAATAAATTGGTTAGTCTCTAAGGTGCCACAAGTACTCCTTTTCTTTTTACTCTAGTCTATAAATCTGACCTGAATCTGAACACTAGCTCATTGCCTTTGTAGGGTATTTTTGTTCTCTTTGTTTCATGTCTCTATTTCAAGAATGCCTTATGTTAAAGGTATAAATAATAGGTTTGCATTCGCTATGAACGAGGGTTCAGTGGAAATGCTTAGTAAACTTTATTTCAATATAGAGCAAATAAGCTGAGCATACAAATAATGTACCAGTAAAATAGAAATGCAAGTTGTCTGTTGCTCTTGGGTAACTGAATCAGTATCATTTTGATGTTAATATCCTTCTAAATTATCACCATCTTTCAGTAAGAACTTAGTAGCCCATAATTCCTTCGTTTTTGTAGATAACTTTTCCTTTAACAATAACATACTCAATCAATTCTTGATGTCCCCCAAACTGGTAAATCAAGTGCTCCCATCTAAAAAGACAGTAAAACATTTATGTAATGTTAATATTTTCACAAAAACAGATCACATACAGAGCATACATTGAACAAATGGGCCAGCCTGAATCACGAGAAGCAAGTATTATGTTTTGAACCTTTGTCTCAGTATTAAAGTAAGACAGTAAGCTGCAGATGCACAAATCAGTATAGAATTCCTTGTACTGTTTCCATGTAATAAGTGCTTTCAAAATAGTTGTGGTATTAGGGTTTATGAGTATATAATCTTAAAAATCTTGGTCCTATTCTCCACTGGAGTTATTTATACCTATTGAAAATGAGTGCAAAGTCAGTGTAAAATGCTACTAAAGTACAGGTGTAAGTGACTCCACAAGGTGCAACGCAGTGGAGAATCAGGCCCCTTTTGTTAAATTAGGTTTTAAACAACAATTTAAGTACATACCTTGATGAATTAATGATAATGAGATCTCCCTGTTTGCCATTCTCTATAGAGCCATGCATATGGGATCTTCCAAGAGCATAAGCTGCATTAATGGTGGCAGCTGCTAAAGCCTCTTTCATTGACATTTTCATGTTTACACAGGCCAAGTGCATTACCATGGGCTAATACAAAAATAAAGGGGAAAAGAGGAGTTACCAAAATGAAATAGGCTATCTGCCCATTCTGTAACGCTGGGAGGCCCAAAGCCCCCAAGCAGGCTGACACAGGTAACTGGTCTCCTGCATCTTGTCCATTCTAAAACAAGAACTGGGAACACAGGATGCTCCTTCCTCCTCCGTAACTGGCCAAGCCTCCCAAAGCAGATGTGAAAAACATGAGCCTCTTGGCCTTAGAGGTGGTTCTGGAGAAAATACTCTGAGTCAGATCCTCATCTGGTGTAATTCATCTAAGCCAGTGGCTCTCAAACCTTTGTTCTGGTGACTCCTTTCACATAGCAAGCCTCTGAGTGCGACTCCCCTTATAAATTAAAAACACTTTTTTATATATGTAACAACATTATAAATTCTGGATGCAAAGCAGGGCTTGTGGTTGAGGCTGACAGCTCATGACCCCCTCATGTAATAACTGCGCGACCCTCTGAGAGGTCCCGACCCGCAGTTTGAGAACCCCTGGTCTAAGCTGATCTAAGCTGAAGATCTGACCCTCTGTCTCGTTATTAAGAAGACTCCCTTTAAGTGAGCAAGAACTACCCATGTGTTGTGACAGTAGAAGACTGTTAACCATTTCATGTGCAGTAATATGCATTAAGAATGGCTTACCATTGAATAACAGTATGCATTAGGGTTAAAATCACTGCCAAGAGCAACTATAACCCCTTCTTTTAACATTTTCCTAGCTTGAGGTTGCTTCAGTCTAGGAAAAAGAACAGATTTGTCAATACAGTACATTTAGCTATTACGCTTTGAAGTACACCAGGAAAAAATCCATGTATTATTGGGTTTGTATACAGGGTGTAACCAGATTAGCTTATCATGTTGGAAACCAGAGGCAAAATTCTGCTCTCAGCTACCCACCTGCAACCCCATTGATTTTATAGCTGGAATCTGGTACCTTGTGCTTTTGAAGCTGCTGTAATTTTGGTGGCAGACACTCTCAAATTAGTGCGGTGATATAAAAGACCTGACTCATTGTTTAGGTGCTGGTGCTCCCTTTTTTCACTTCCCCTGCCCCTTCCATATTTCTTAGATACACAGATCTGCAGGAGTAAAGAGCTGCTAACAAAGGTCAAACTGAGCTTGTTGTCCTATACTTTAGCTGCACAGCTTGGACTCTTTAGACCAAACCCTGTGAAGTACTGAACAACTACAATCCTCAGTGCAGCCAGTGAGAGCTATGGGGGCCTGATCCTGTGCGGTGCTAAGTACTCCCAGCTACCCTACCAATGAAGTCAAAAGGAGGTGAAGATGTTCAGCACATTATTGGAGGTACTCCCCACTTCTCAGTATCAGACCCTTCTTCTGGTGCTCAGTGCCTCTGGCCCTGTATTAGCTAGTCAAATGACGTCCTCAATCCTGAATTTGGCTTCTTGGCAGAATCACAGAGAGTTTTTGTATGAGAATGGAAAGGTGATATACAAACAACAATCCAATTCAAATGGTTCTCTGACACAACAATGGAGATATTGTTTGGTTTTGATTTTCAGTTTTTTGTTAGTTAATTTAGGATACGTCCACACTGCAATGGGGAGGTTCAGCTGCAGCACGTTTAGGCAAAGATGCGCTACCTTTGATCTAGCCAGCTCAAATAACAATAGCAGGGAAGCTGTGGCAGCCTGGGCTTGTTGCTTAAGTACACCCTCAGAGTCTCAGGGGGCTAGCCCAAAGCACCACCCATGCTGCTGCAGCTTCACTGCTATTTTTAGTGCATTAGCTCAATCAAAAGCTAGCTTGGACTTGCCTACCACGCTGCAGTCATGCCTCCTCGGTGCAGTCACACCCAGGACCAGCTCAAGGCACCAGCAAAGCAAGCACATGCTTGGGGTGGCACAATTCTAGGGGTGGCATTCCAGCCACCCCCTTTTTTTTTTTTTGCTTGGACAGTTGCGCTCTCGGAGCTTGGGAGAGCAAATTTTTTGCTTGGGGTGGCAAAAAACCTAGAGCCGGCCCTGGTCACACCTCCCGATTGCAGTGTAGACATACACTTGTGGACACAAAGAGGTTGCTCATTTAATTGGTGTTTATAGATCTGTATGTTAAATATCTGTCAAAAGCAACTAGAGCTTTTGAGAAAATACCTGATGTTGCCTGGGTAAAAATTAAACAAAATTGCTAAAATTTTACACGCACCCTTTTCAGCTTGTTAGGCGATTAGTCATCCATTTCCTTAAGTCAGATATAGAAGAAACTTTTGCAAATGAGCAAATGTATATACTCCAAATAAAATTTGGATTACGGAAAACAAATCCAGTTTGCAAGGTGATATCTTCAGTTAATGCCTAGCTGCTTTAGTTAATGCATCAGATAGGTTAAGACCTATTGTAGATTGGGTTGCTGGGGACCGATCTGAATGCATCTCAGAAATAGGGCATTGACTAGATTTTATGGGACCCCATAGTAAGTAAGATGTATGGAGGCCCATCTAGCCTTCTTTACGGGTGTGGCCATTTCCCGTGGTCCCTGACTAAGTTAAGGACGATAGAACCTTCTGAAATATGAGAATCTTGAGCCAAAAGCATGCTCCTGCTGTTAGTTTTGGCTGTAATTTCCAATCTGTCAAAATGGCATTACCTCAGCATGTAGGCAGTGGTTGGTAAAAGGACAGCTGCACACTTTGCACTTGCCATTGCAGCGATGCCTTCATCACTAATTTCTTCCAGGTGACTTATAGCCTGGGCTCCTAGTTCAGCTCCAAGCTAAGTGGATTATCATGAAAGATTTAACAGAAAAATTACTAACAGATACCAATGAATCACTGAAGCTACGTTCTTACTATCAATCTGCTTGGACAGACAATTCATTAGGATGCTATCTAAGGCCTATTTACAAAACCCTTGTTTAAAAAATTCAAAGAGTGATCTCTAAAGAATAAGTAATTTTAAGACAAATTTTACTGCAGTAATGCTTTCATGAAGTTATTAACGTTAAGTGAAAGCTATTAATCCTTTTAAAAATGTAATCAAAAGAATCTGGTCAGACTGATGCCTTGAACAGAGTTTTTTACTGTCTCAATGAATATAAACAATTGTACAATTATGGATAAAATTATAAATAGGTTTTGTGCAGAAGAGAGTTGGTGGAAACTGATATTCTTAAGGAAATGGAGCAACTGACCTATGCAATTCTAGAGCTACCCACTGTAAAGAATTCTATATTGGTCCAGACCGATCCTCTCCAAATACAACAAAAATAAGCGTTGGCAGACTAATGAGGGAGGATTAGAAGGAGGCCCTGCTCAAATGATGATGAAGTATGGACCCTGACACCCCTTTACAGAATTGCTGTTATTTGATGCTGCCAGCGGGAATGTCTGTACTGTTGGGAAGATATGAACTGCATGACTGAGGAAAAATAAATATTTTTTAAAATAGTGTATCAAAATCTATACTTTGTACCAGTAATGAACAGGGTCACAGATATCCATCTTTCCTATTGACCTCACTACCAGAGGATAAGCTAAGTCAATATTTGAAAAGCCAGTAGACAAGTTACCAATAAAGGTCAAGGTTCCACATCTTTAACTCATCAACTTTGCACATTGGTGGTACTTGCGATTTATTTCACGAACTGCTTATCATACTTTTCTAGAACAACATATTGATTTGGAATATTGCAAATCTCTCAGAGCATCAGTTCTCCCAAAGGCAAGTCAAAAGCAAAAATGGCTTAAATGCATACAGAATGAAGAAGTACCTCTGCAGATTTCATTGGATGGAGTTCATCACCATGGAAGTTGATCTGTAACCCTATCCCTTTTCCAGCCTGAAGAATTCTTCTGGTACAATTCAGATCAAAGACACCTTTCTCACAAAACACATCTATGTTATTAACATGTATTTCACCATTTAGGTTCAGCTCCTTCAGTTTAGGGAGATGGTTACTGATAATGTCATCTGTGGCTTCAGTAGCATTTTTCCCTCTAATGAAAAGAAAATGTTATAAAGACACAGAATGATTTATCTTTGAACCTTGGAGTACTCTAAATTCATGTATGTAATAACTATATTAGTTAAAAAAGGTGTATATACAAAAACCCTCAGACATTTAGCATATGACAAAAATACAGTTGACCATATATTTTTATCTTTGTTGCTAATGTGTCTGAACATTTCTACACCACTGAATTTTACTTCAATTGCTGCCTTGTTTTTAAGACTAGTCTATTATTTAAATTTTAAAAACAACAATGCAAGAGGAAAAATATTGTAATTCATATAACACAAACATGACTTAATTCTAATATCCTTTTTAAAGGATTATACTATATCCTCTTATTTGTAAGTCAGATTTCTTTAGACGCCAACCAATTTTTTTTGCCCTTTAAAAAAACATTCCTCTTCTTTTCTATTTATACATTCTGAATGGCTTACATTTTATCCTTAAAAGTGACCTGCAGACACTTAAAAAAAAAAATCATAACTCAAGTGGTAGAGACCAGAAATATCAAAGCTAACAGGGGCATTCAGCAAAAAACTGAGTTTAAATTTACTTTTTTTTTTCTTTTCTTTTTTTTAGTCCTTCACAGTCACAGAGAGCTGGTTTTGTCTTATCGAGGCATTCCAGCAAGGGACTATGCTGCTGTGACTGTCACAACCACTTTGGAATGCCATTGGTACATGAAGATTGCCTATAGGAGATCAGTAATGGCCTTTTTAAAAAAAGCTATATAGGGCTTTTTATTTCTTTGTACCTTTGAGACAGAAAAATAATAATTATAGCTACTGAGGCTAAAGACCTGCAATGACATCTCTGCCCTTAATTCAGCCACTGTAAAACAAACAAAAACAACACTGCACAGCCCTGTACACATGCTATATATGTTTGACGTCTGGAGTTGTCTGTTGGAGTTTTACAATGGCAATAATGTCAAGGAGTCAAATTCTGCTCACATTTACAAATGAGGTTGCATGGCTGTGAACCAGAACAGACTCTAGCCAATTGCCTTTCTTTTGTTCACTTGTTGAAACAGTTGTTGGGGTTGATTTGACTTTTGCCTTGTCCAGCCTTCTCTCTTTTCCTCCTTTGGCTCAGCAGTTTGTGGAGGAAGGTGGATTAAAGATTAACGCTAAAGAGCCTTTAGAAAAGAGAGGAAAGACAGGTACGATTCTACTCTTTTTGTTCTACTTGCTGTAATGCCTGCAAACAGACACACTGAAAAACTTCCATCGTTCTAATAAACGGCATTGGAATTCACTTTCAAAATGTCTGCCCAGTGTAGAAAATATTGCTGACACTAAGTATTCATAAATCATGAGCCAGGGATCCCAAAAATCATGAGATTGACTTAAAAATCATGATTAAAATAATATGGTGGATTTTTGTGTGCCTTCTGGGTTTTGAGCCTTTATGGTTTTCCAACTTTTTTCTGTAACCATGAAGGCTGGAAACTTAATAAAAAGCAAAAAGCTGAGATTCTCATGATTCCGGGACCTGGAAAATACCAAATATTGCAAGACTCGCTATAAAATCACAACAGTTGACTACACTGGCTGGCGCAAAGAACCTCTGGTGATGTTTCTGCCATTAGTGGTCATAATTTGTGATGTGATACTACATTAACACAAATGTAGAAACTGGCAAGAACATGACTTAACAGGATGTTACACAATTGCATTGTAACAGCTACTGTGACAGCTCTAGAAGGTTTTAATGAGCATTTCTCACTGTAACTAGGTGACATTATGCCATGGTTTTACTCTGGATTAAGGGAAATTATTTTGAAATGGTTTAAGATCATAAGATTTATGGTAAGATTTTGCTTTGGTTACGTTAGCCTAAGGAGTATTATAGGAGTGGTCTATTTTACATCTGTATAATTAAGAATGATCAAGGAGTGCCTAGAGCAAAGGATAAGTGCTGTTTTATAACAGATGTGTATAAAAGTGTAAGGCTTTAAACAGAGACAGTGGTTTTGAGGTTAGTTCTTTATCTTTGTTTAAAAGTTTCTATAATTTATACATAACTGCACCTTTTTTGTGTGGAATATACGGATGAAAGAAACATGGCATGAACTGAGATAGAGGTCTTGGAAGACAACAGTTTAACAGCCATTATGGTGTAAAGCATTTGAGGTCTGGACCTCAGACCTGCAGAATTCAGGAACTGGAAACTTCTAGAGACAGGAATTGTAAACAGAACTGAGGAAACTCTTAAGAAGCCCAAACTGGGTCACCATAGACTGTGCCATGTACTGATTTGGCTTCAGGCAATTAAAAGTTGATGATTTTCTGAAACCCAGGACTTGATTGATACACTGCTGTAAACCAGAAGAGAATCTTCACTGACTTCATTGAAGTTAGACCTGATTTACATCATCAGAGAGCAGAATCAGGCCCTGAGGCTTGAAACTATGCACATGTTGACAATGAGAGTTTGTATCTGCATAACACCTGGGCTATTCTGAAGTAAACTATTGCTATCTGGAATGCCAACTGATTAATTTTTAGAGCAGCTTGAAATGATTTTGTTAAAAAAATGTTTTTGACAAAAAATGGCTTTTTGACCATTTTGGTCAAAATTCTCCAGGTTTAAAAAACAAACAACAAAAAACCCACTGAAGAGAAACTGAAAAAATTTTGTTTAAAAATTCTGATTAAAAAATAAAATTACCAAAAAAATCCACCCTTAAAAACTTCTTATGAGAAGTTTAAGAACATACTAAATCTAGGCGAAATAGGTTAATAATTGATTAAAGCAGGAGAAGCTGACATGAATGTAAAGGGAGATGGGTAGGTGCTGTTGTGCAGTGAGCTCTTGGAGGTGCATCATTTTAGGGCATTGTTGTATGTGATTTCTACATTTTTATGCATTCTTCTGTTACGTCTGTTTTTCACCAGGCCCACTTCTCAGTTTGTCAAAATGTGCTACTTTTATTTGTCCAAGACCATTTGTCCAGGACATCTGCTGTCATTCTTTATGACATTTAACCGTAATTTAGTGAAGTCTCATAAATCCAAGTAGTTATCTTTTTCACTGGAAATAAAAATAAATTAAAAAAAAACTATTAAAGGAGAAATAGTGGGTTGTTTTGACCATCCAGAATGTGTGCTAATAATCCAATTATTTAGATAACCAGACTGTGCTTCCTGTTGGCAGTAATACCTAAACCCCGGGCTCACACTCACTCACAGGATACAGTGACTAACTGGTTGAATGGAAGCACATCAAGTTGTTGTTATACTAAAACTTCTGATGATTAAGTATTATAATATTGTTTTCTCTTAGCTAGTTAAAATGAAAAACAGACAGTTTACGGTCTGATGGCAGTAGCAAATCCAAGCAGAAAGACTTTCTGAAAAGGAGTTCCTGAAAACTTCCATACAGCTTGGAGTTGGTAACCGCAAAGGATGGCTACATGCCTATTGGCTGAATCCAGTTGATTTCTGTTTAAAACCTAATAGTCTGGCTTTTTTCATAACTGACCACCACCACACCAGGATGCTCCCTCACTTACTTCTACGTTCAGTTTAGGAAAGCATTACTTTGTTGAATGCTGTTATTTCTAATATTGTACACTTTGTTGCCATTTTGGGGAGAACAAAAAACGAACCCTCAAAGCCACCAAACAAACTGTGTGAGGAGGCCAAATTCTGCTGCAGATTCACCCCACACCTGGCGCTGTTGCTCCTCATTTATTTCTGTATAATCTGCCACCAATTTGTAGTTTATTCACTCAGGAGCTGCACTCATGTTTTATGAAATAATATGAGAGTATTATTGTTTAAAAGAACAAGAAAAAAATAAATCGCATTACTTAGGCACAGAATGAGCTCCACAGTATGTAGAGGAAATGTTGCTATCCAGTAACCGTCTAGCCTGTTCAATCACCCTGAGCATTTTAAGCTCGGTTTCTAGGTTTAAACCATATCCACTCTTGCATTCGACCAAAGTGGTTCCTGTTCTGAGCATACGCAGCAGTCGGTGTTTGAAAGTATTGAACAGCTCCTCTTCTGAGGCTTTCTGGGTATGTTCCACAGTAAAATGTATTCCCCCTCCAGCTTGGTGAATATCCATGTAGGAAGCACCTGCCAGCTAAAAACAAAATTCTCATGAGTATTCTATTCACCTTCATCAAGGGATTCTGTGAGGTGCATGTGGCCTAATTCACAGTAGAGAGGGGACAGAAAAAACATCCCAGTGATGGAACTAGGAGGGGGAAACTTCATAAAGGGATCTTCCTGAAGATTTCCTTCCCCTGAGTCTGGAAGAGGTTATCAGCCCTAGTCTGGCCTGCCATCACAGATTCATTTTCATGGGAAAAAAGGAACTGAAGTGGAGATGAAGTTGATGAGAAAAGGTAACATGGAAATTCCCCCCTGGGCCGTAGCCCCTTTGTGCCAGCCAAAGCAATGAAAAGGAATACCTCCATGGCAGGAGACTCTCTGGGAGCTTCAGAGACAGCTCTGTGAACAATTGCACCTCCCTGGAGCAGCTGGTGTTTTGGGGTGGGCTAGTGACATAGAAATTCTGCCTCACTGCCATTGCACAAGGCACAAGTAAGGGCAGCACTCGGGGTTGCCTTAGATCATATAGGGGACTACATAGGGAGACACGTTCCCTGCACCAGTGCTGAATCTGGCCCCCAAAAGACTCTGCCAGTGATGTCATGCTGCAAAAACAAACAAAACAAAAATCTATTTCAGTGCTGAAGTAAGTATTTAACACAGCCTCTTCCAGTAAAACTGGACAAGAGTGTCCATTGTAGGAGGGCCTCAGCTTCCCAAGCAGCTGGGATTACAGGTGCGTGCCACCACACCCGGTGTGACACCCCTATTATTAAATATTAATCATGTTTATTACACTGTTGCCTGTAGGCCAACAGAGAATGGAGCTGCACGGTGCTAAACCCTGTACAAACAGAGTAAGGAACAGTTCCTGCCCCGAAGACCGTACAATCTCAGTAACATATAAACAGCCATAAATTAATCACCCCCACCCCCAATTTGAAATCATACCCTGATATTCCAAAAACAAAACATGCCACAGAAAAAACAAGCACTGCAGAGCTGGAAACATTTTATTCCAAAGCTATTCAGGTGCTCGCATTTCCTCCTTCCCTCCATCCTATATAGACTTGACATGTCCACTTGGGCTTTCCAACCTCCCCATCCATAATGCAAACTTCTGGCAATCCATCGTAGGCCCTCATCTCCATCCTATACCCCCATTTGGGTTACATCAGAAACAAATTCTAGGTGTATGAGTAAATAAAATAATTTTCACCTTTTATATTATAAGGTTTTCATTTCTTTAATCCCTTCATTTTCTTTTTTCATTTCCCAATTTCATTCTCATTTTCCTCACTATCATTTTATCTCCCTTTTATAAGTTTTGTTCTCTTACTTCTGTCTCCCCTATTTCATATCCCCTCCGCCACTGGATTGCTCTCTCTTTCCTTCTTCCTCTTGGTCCTTGTTTCCCCATCTCTTTTCCTTTGACTTCAACCCTCTCTCTTTCTCTGTTCTTGCTCTCCAAAAGCCGTTGCTCCCTCTCCCATCCTAAATTACATATGATATAACTGATCTTACTTTCCAGAGATGAGAAACAGAAGTGTAGAGAAAGCAGAGATTGTTGTGTATGAAAGCAAATATGATGAGAAAAAAACCCCAACAACTCTGTAATTATGTGAAATTACCTTCATTGCAAACTCATGAACCCTGTCACCAGCCCACACTGGATGGGTATGTGCATCTACCAAACCTAAAAAAACCCAACAACAATAAAATAAATACATATTGCAAGATTTCATTGTTTGGGAAAAGGAAAAACTTGAGAAAGTGCAGACAAATTAAAGGGACAGTATCAACTGAAGAAAAAACCCATGCTACGCCATACTTCTGTTTGAAAAATGTTTTTACCTTATATTATTGCAAAAAACACCTATGATTACTATAATGAAGATAATCAAGAAAAAAAATCTTTTTTTTTTTCAGGGCGTTTTAGTCTATCTGGCAGCACTCAGTGTAGAATTAAACTGTTTCTGCTGTATAGTAAGTCTGTCAGTCACGCTCCCATTTTGTTTGTCTGGGTCTTTTGCACAGTAACAGGAGAGAGAGAAACATTTCTTAAAAACAGGAAAATTGGCAAGAGGATTTAAAAGGAGGTGTATACCTGAAATAATTCCAACTAACTTCAAAACAACTGACTAGATTTCATGCTGATGTCCCTTTAAAAGTGCAAGCTGCATATATTGGGCTTGATCCTGTGGCACTTATCCTAGCAATCGACCACTGACTTCAGTGGGAGCTTTCCCTGTGTTAAGATTGTGAAATTAGTCTGGGTGAGTGCCAGAGTCCGTGTCAGAGAACACAGATGTCTAGCAGCTTAAATGCCAGTTCATAAATACAAGACACTTGATTTACTTTACACTATGTAAAATGTTCAGAAGCGCCTATGTAATTTATGAGCCTAAATCCCATTGACTTTGACCCAAATCACCAGTCTGTGTGCAGGGTGGGGAGAGTAGGCGCCACAAGTAGACAGGGAGGGGAACGAAAAGGGTGGGGAATTTGTGGAGCTTTGACTCTGCCACTCCAACATGCCAACTAGCTCACCTGAGCTAGCATGGAGTGGGAAGTAACTTGTTATTGGAATAGGAGAGTAGTGGATAATTAACCATTGGAACAATTTACCAAGAGTTGTGGTGGACTCTCCATCACTGGCAATTTTAAAATCCAGACTGGGTGTTCTTCTAACAGATATGTTCTAGTTCAAACAGGAATTCATTCAGGAAAGTTCTATGGCCTGTGTTACACAAAAGGTCAGACTGGATGATCACAATGGTCCCTTTTGCCCTTATAATCTATGGAGCCTCATCAGATTCCTTTCCCTCAGAGCAAGAGGGAAGCCAGGAATAGCCCTGTGTGACCCTTTATAGTCACAATTACCTGCTTGGACTGTTCCAGAACAGGGTGAGGGGTGGAAATAGCTACATGCTGCCCCTTACTCAGGGCTCCAGTGAAGTGCCAATCTAGGCCTTCAGGTATTACATAAAAGAGACGTTCATAGTATTTTATATCTGGGCACTTTACAAAAGTTAAAATAACAGTGAAAACAAATACGTGGCTGAGAGAGAGCCAGTCACTCGGCCAAACCAAAAATGGGCCAACAGAAAAATAAATAACCCAAGGAGAAAGAATAGCTGAAAATGACAAAAGTAAACAGGCCCACGTGAATAGACTTTGCAACAAGCATTGTAGATGGCCAGAGGAGTAGTCCAAGGGGCCTTCTCAGAGTTGCATAGAATTGGTCTCTGAACCAAGAAGGCCCTGCCCTTCATCTGATTCAAGCTGAATCTCCGGAAGGAGAGCAAAGGCACTGTTAATGGTCTCAACTGCCTGGGGATGATGTGAGGGGAGGAGTTAGTTGCTCAAATACCAGGGGCCTAACTTATGTATGGCTTGACCTCTACAAAGAAAAGAAGTTTGGGGAGTGTTTGATTAACTGAGGAACCTGTGCTTTGTCTATACACACGGTCAGCCATTCTGATTTGCACTATTAATGTTAAGAAAATACACCAACCTGGCAATATGCATTTCCCAGAACAGTCAATTATTTTTTCAAATGATGCTTCTGAAAATTGCTGGCGAATAGCATCTGCATGGCCTACAGCTTTTACGCAGCCATCTCTGCAAAAAAAAAAAAACAAAAAAAACAATGCACAAACAAGCCTGAGTGAATTTGTTTAAAAAGCAAACTCAGCAAGTTGTATTTAGGAGCTCCTGAGGCATCACCCTTTCAGAGAAGTGATGGGGTCATTGTCTGCAGGACTCTGAAAATGGACAGGGAAGATTGTTTGCTAATCATGTGGATGCCTTGAGATCTATGAGGAAATCCTATGGACCTCAAGGTGTCTGCGAAGCCTGGGTCATCCCTATGCCCTGCCAGCGTGGTTGCCGTAGGATGATAAGTTGCGGGCCCTTTCTGTTTGTGAAGTAATATCTGTATGTATCCTGTAACTCAAAAGGCAAATGCCAATGTATTCATTAGCCCAGTATATTCTTATTACCAAATCAACAGCATCCTCAAGTTGTTATGTTACTGAAATAAGAACGTAAGAAGAAAAAAATGGCCATGCCCCGTCAGACCAATGGACCATCATCTATCCCAGTATCCTGTTTTCCATATATATGTATATTATAACAGAGAAAGAGAAAATATATTTTAAAGATGACCAAAAAATTGATTTTCTTTTTGCCACAAGAGAAATCATTAACTGATGCTTTTCATTTGGCAACAAAATGATATATTACATGTAAGATTTAAGGCCTTGGTCTAATGTCGTTTTCCATTATTGATATTTTAGTATAATTAAATATCACATAGCAGCTCCCTTATTTCAATCTCCATGCATGAATTTAGTGGTATTCTTGCCTGGAAAATGCTGTGACCATTACAGGAATCTTACCAAGTGTACCAAGACACGGTGTGCATTCCCAAAAGTGAGAGAAGAAAAAACAGCAACAGTAGAGGGTATGTAGTTAGTTTCCCCTCTGTACATTTGGTGCATATGCTGCAGTTCTGCTCAGGCAGCTTTAATTTGCTGAGCTGGCAGCTCTGACGCACATTACCTGAGGGCTTATGCAACTTGACCCATTACAAAGGTTACATTTTCCACTTGGATGAGCTATTTTATATCAATACATTTTTCTTCCTCATCAGACATTCAGGTCTTTGCTATTTTCCACTCAACCTGTCAAGCATACTAATTTTGACCATTGCAAGACCCCCTCCCCCTATCTCACTCAATAACTGAACTTTCCATTTTTCTGACAGAATTTCATGGCCATAAGAACATAAGAATGGCAATACTGGGTCAGACTAATGGTCCATCTAGCCTAATATCCTGTCTTCTGACAGTTGCGGGAGACAGATGCTTCAGGGGAAATAAACAGAACAGGACAGTTTATCGAGTGCTCCATCCCCTATCGTCCAGTCCCAGCTTCTAGCAGTCAGAGGTTTAGGGACACCCAGAGCATGGGGTTGCATCTCTGACCGCCTTGGCTAATAGCCATGGACAGACCTAACCTCCACAAATTTATTTAATTATTTTCTAAGCCCAGTTATAATTTTGACCTTTGCAACATACACTGGCAATGAGGTCCACAGGTTGACTGTGCATTGTATGAAAAAGTACTTCCTTATGTTTGTTTTAAACCTGCTTCCTATTAATTTCATTGGGTGACTCCTAGTTCTTGTGTTATTTGAAGGGGTAAATAACACTTCCTTATTCACTTTCTCCACACCATTCAGGATTTTATAGACTTCTATCATATCCCCCCTTAGTTGTCTCTTTTCTAAGCTGCAAAGTCCCAGTCTTTTTCATCTCTTCTCATATGGAAGCTGTTCCATACCCCTAGTCATTTTGTTGCCCTTCTCTGTTCCTTTTCCATTTCTAATATAGCTTTTTTGAGATGAGAAGACCAGAACTGCACACAGTATTCAAGGTTTGAGCATACCATGGATTTATATAGTGGCATTATGATACTTTTTTTCTTATTTTCTATCCCATTCTTAATGATTCCCAACATTCTGTTCGCTTTTTTGACTGCCGCTGCACATTGAGTGGATGTTTTCAGAGAACTATCCAAGATGACTCCAAGATCGCTTTGGTGAGTGATAACAGCTAATTTAGACCCCATCATTTTGTGTAGGTATAGTTGGGATTATGGTTTCCAATGTGCATTACTTTGCATTTATCAACTTTGAATTTCGTCTACCATTTTGTGGCCCGGTCACCCAGTTTTCTGAGCTTTTTAACTCTTTGCAGACAGCTTTGGACTTAACGATCTTGAATTATTTTGTATTGTCTGCAAACTTTGCCACCTCACTGTTTACTCCTTTTTTCAGATCATGTATGAATATGTTGAACAGTACTGTTCCCGTGCAGACCCTTGGGGGACCCTGCTATTTACCTCTCTCCACTGTGAAAACTGACCATTTATTCCTATCTTTTGTTTCCACTCTATTAACCAGTTATTGATACATGGGAGGACCTTCCCTCTTGTCCCATGAGTGCTTACTTTCCTTAAGAGCCTTTGGTGAGGGACATTGTCAAAGGCTTTCTGAAAGTCCAAGTACACTATATTAACTCGATTACTCTTGTTCACATCTTTGTTGATACTCCTCAGATAGTTCTAATAGATATGTGAGGCATGATTTCCCTTTACAAAAACTGTTGACTCTTCCCCAACATACTGTGTTCATCTACCAGGTATGTGTCTGATAATTCTGTTCTTTACTATAGTTTCAACCAATTTGCCTAGAACAGAAGTTAGGCCTACCAGCCTGTAATTGCCAGGATCACCTCTGGAGCCTTTTTTAAAAATCAGCATGACATTAGCTATCTGCTAGTCATCTGGTGCAGAAGCTGATTTAAGCAATAGATTACATATCACAGTTAGTAGTTCTGCAATTTCATATTCGAGTTCCTTCAGAACTCTTGGGTGAATCCCATCTGGATCTTGTCACTTATTACTGTTTAATTTATCAATTTGGTCCAAAACCTCCTCTACTGACACCTCAATCTGGGACGATTCCTCAGATCTCTCATCTAAAAAGAATAGCTCAAGTGCGGGAATTTCCCTCACATCCTCTCCAGGATGTGAAGACTGATGCGAAGATACTGATATGAAGACTGATGCAGGATGAAGACTGATGCAAAAAATGAATTTAGCTTCTCCACAACAGCCTTGTCTTCCTTGAGTGCTTCTTTAGCACCTCGATCCTCCAGTGCGTCCGCTCATTGTTTGGCAGGCTCCTGCTTTTGACGTACTTAAAAACATTTTGCTTTTAATGTTTGTGTCTTTTGCTAGTTGCTCCTCAAATTCTTTTTTTGGCCTGGCTGATTACACTTTCACACTTGACTATCCGGAGTTTATGCTTCTTTCTATTTTCCTCAGTAGGATTTGACTTTCAATTTTTAAAGGATGTCTTTTTGTCTATGATTGCCTCTTTTACTCTGTTTGGCCACGATTGAGGGGTGGGTTTTTTTGTTCTTTTACTTTTTTTTTCTTTTTTAATTTGGGGTATACATCTAGTTTGAGCCTTTATTACAGTGTTTTTAAAATTTTCCATCCAGTTTTCAGGCATTTAACTCTTGTGACTGTTCCTTTTAATTTCTTTTTAACTAGCTTCCTCATTTTTGTGTAGTTCCCCATTTTGAAGCTGAATGCTCCTATGGTGGGCTTCTTTGGTATTCTCCCCCTCCTCCCCCCCGATGTTAAATTTAATTACATTATAGTCACTATTACCGAGTGGTTCAGCTATATTCACCTCTTGGACCTGTCCTGTGTGCCACTTAGCACTAAATCAAGAATTGCCTCTCCCCTTGTGGGTTCCAGGACTAGCTGCTCCAAGAAGTAGTAATGAACAGTGTCCAGAAATTTTATCTTTGAACCCCTTCCTGAAGTGACATGTTCCCAGTTGTTACGGGGGTAGTTGAAATCCCCAGTTATTGTTGGGTTTTCTGTTTTTATAGCCTCTCTAATTTATCTGAGCATTTCACAAGCACCGTCGTCATCCTCGTCAGGTGGTCAGTAGTATATTCTACTATACTCTTTTTATTGAAGCATGGAATTTCCATCCAAAGAGATTCTATGGTACTCTTTGATTCATTTAAGATTTTTAGTATATTTGACTCTATGTTTTCTTTCATATATAGTGCTACTCCCCCACCATTGCAAACTACAGTGTCATTCCTATATATTTTGTACTCTGGTATTACCATGTTCTATTGATCATCATCATTCCACCAAGTTTCTGAGACGCCTATTCTGTCACTATCCTCATTTACTACCAGGCACTCAAGTTCACCCATATTAGTATTTAGACTTCTCACATTTGTATACAAGCATTATAAAATTTGTCAGTATTTAGTTATCTGCGTTCATGTGATGTAATTGAACCGGACTCTCTTTCGTTTGACTGTTTCTCTTCAGTTCCTATCTGTACTTTATCAACTTCTATCCTCTCCTCTTTACTAGGACATAGAATATCCCCTTCAATAAATCCTCCCTTAAGGGATGTGTCTGTTCCAACAGCGTGTTCCTCCGCACCTGTCAGCTTTCCCCAGCCCTCAGTTTAAAAACTCCTCTACTACCTTTTTAGTTTTACATGCCAGCAATCTGATTTTGTTTTGGTTTATGTGGATCCCATCCTTCCTGTATTCGCTCCTCCTTTTCCAAAACATTCCCCAGTGCCTAATAAACATAAATCCCTCCTCTGAACACCATCATCTCATCCATACATTGAAACCCTGAAGTTCTGCCTGTCTAACTACCTCTGCATGAGGAACTGAGCATTTCAGAGAAACTGTGGTCCTGAACTTTAATCTGTTTTCTGGCATCCTAAATTTGGCCTCCAGGACCTTTCCCTATGTCATGGGTGCCTACATGTACTATGACCACCGGCTTCTCCCCAGTACTGCCCATAAGTCTATCTACATGTCTCGAGAGGTTTGCTCCCATCAGGCAATTTACCATGTGGTTTTGCCAGTCTCAGAAACCCAACTACCTATATTTCTAATAATCAAATCCCCCAATAGTCTTACCTGTCTCTTCCCAATACAAGGGGTTCCCTCCCTCAGAGGGGTATACTCAGTGTGAGTGGATACCATAACATTATCTGGAAGGAGGGTCCAACTATGGGATTAATTATGCTTAATGATTAACAGTAGTTTTTATTTTCTTTTAGCTAACTAAAACTACTGCACTGTTGTGGGTTAGCAAATGTACAGCATCCCTTCAGTCAGTAACTGCAGAGCATTCTTGTCCTCCAGAAGAATCTTGCTGCCATTGTCTCCCTGCCTACACCTGAAGGATACACTTGCCCCCTTGGAGGATGTAAATAGCATGAAGTGGAATCTGCAAGAGTTGATGTATTTAAGGTTAGCTTTCACTCCCACAGGGATGATACCGGGAAGAATAGACTTTCCTTGGCCAAACACTGGTCATGGAACTTCTCTCCCCCATAATCGTGTGGTACTTTAGAGGAGGGGCTTCCAGGGGCTTTGGAGGTGGTGGGGCAATTCTGCATAAGGTTGCCAACTTTCTATTCGCACAAAATGGAAAACCCCTGCCCCACCCTCGGCCCCGCCCTTCTTCGAGGCCCCGCCCTTTCTCTGAGGCCTCGCTCCCGTTCACTCCATCCCCACTCCCTCTGTCGCTCACTCTCCCCACCCTCACTCACTCATTTTCACCAGGCTGGGGCAGGGGGTTGGGGTGTGGGAGGGGGTGAGGGTTCCGGCTGCGGGTGCGGGCTCTGGGGTGGGGCCAGGGATATGGGGGTTGGGGTGCAGGAGGGGGCTCCGGGCTGGGATTGAGGGATTTGGAGTGCAGGAGGGGGTTCTGGCCTGGGACAGGAGGTTGGCGTGTGAGGGGGTCTGAGGGCTCTGGCTGGGGGTGCGGGCTCTGGGGTGGGGCTTGGAATGAGGGGTTTGGGGTGAAGGAGGGTGCTCTGGGCTGGGACCGAGGGGTTCAGAGGGTGGGAGGGGGATCAGGGCTGGGGCAGGGGGTTGGGATGCAGGAGGGAGATCAGGGGTGCAGGCTCTCAGCAATACTTACCTCAAGCAGCTCCTGGAATCTGCATCATTTCCCACCTCTGGCTCCTATGCAGAGCTGCGGCCAAGCGGCTCTGTGCACTGCCCCGTCTGCAGGCTGCCCCATCTGTAGGTGCTGCCCCCGCAGCTCCCATTGGCTGTGGTTCCTGGCCAACGGGAGCTGCAGAGCCAGGACTTCGGGCTTGGGGCAGGGCAGCGCGTGGAGCCCCCTGGCTGCCCCTACGTGTAGGAGCTGGAGCAGGGGATAACCCGCTGCTTCTGGGAGGCACGCAGCGCGCGGAATGATGGCAGGCAGGGAGCCTGCCTGAGCCCTGCTGCGCTACTGACCGGACTTTTAATGGCCCAGTCAGCAGTGCTGACCGGAGCCACCAGGGTCCCTTTTCGACCAGGCGTTCTGGTTGAAAATTGGACACTTGGCAACCCTAATTCTACACTGTCTCCTCTCCCTTCAACAGTTTTAGAGCCACTGGAGTAAAAGACTTGAGACTCATCACAGACAGCTCATTGAAGATATCTGTGTAATACACAGTAGCAGTTTAAAAAGGCAAATAGGACGATTGGGAGCATTTTAAAAAGGGAACGAAAATAATGTAATATTGAAAACAATGATACATCCTGATTTAAATTACTTTATTGAGTTCAGGTTACTTCGCTTAAGGGTAAAGCAGAGAATGAAAAGGTCCAGAGAGGGCAGAAAGGGTGGTCAGTGACATGACAGGACTTGCCTAGAAAGACTAGTCTGAAAAAGAGAAGAGTTAGAGGGATGTTGACTGAGGTAGTCAAAATTATGAAAGATTAATTTAAAACAAATCATAATCTCCTTTTCACCCGTTGTATAGTCTGAGACAAAAATAAATCAACACAGAGGGGAAAATAAAGTCAATACTGACAGTCAAACAATTAGAAGAAAAAAATATAATTGATTTCAACATTGTCAACAAACAAGCTGACATGTTTTCTTTTAATAATCTTAAAAGCCAGGTCCTGGATATTAAATAGTCCAAGCCCTGAATAAATAATAACAGAATCCAGTAATCTCTTCAAACATTTTCTGCATCTTAGTCACAACAAAACATCCCAAACAGAAGGCAACATCGTAAATTAACAGCACACACAATAGCCAATTATTTTTATGTAAAAAGTATACACTCAGAGTCTAGATAGACTGGAGATAGACTTTTTACGAACTATTTTAAGCTACTTTAAAATGCTGTTCAGCTTTTATGCAACTTTGTATTGTTGCTCAGCTATGGTGATGGGAGACCTAGAAAGTGAGGTTGCAGCAATTTGATGTGCAACAACATTTATAAACATGTTTTACATTTTGAGATTTTCAAAGGCAGGTTTTCATCTGGTCAGACTATCCGTGTGACCTGGTTTGTCAAAGAAAATTAGCAACACAACTGACTTACAAAGTTAAAATATACATTCTATTTCTTTCACTACTATCAAGACTTTTTTTATGAGTCCAGACTTTTAAATTATCTTACAAGCTATGCTTTTTAACATGTCTCTTTACAAAATTTCACAGATCTTTCAGAATTTTTAAAAATGTCATCTTGGTGTTATATGGATCTAGTTACAAATTTTGGCTTAGTCCATACTGACATGTAGATGATTGCTCCTCTTATAACACTACCTTTTATGTTAACTTTAAGGTCCTGATCCTGTAAAGTCTTACTCGCATACTTAATTTTACACACTGAGTAAAGACATCAGTGGGTCTACTCCTGCATAAAGTTAACTATGTGCTTAAGTTTTTGTAGGATCAGAGTCTAAATCATTTTCTAAGTATCAAGAATATAATTATTCCAGAATTTACCTTACTTTTCAGCATACTCGTTTAAAAAGAGTTTGTGTGTCCTGTCTCACCTTCAGCACTCCGACACTGAAGTTTTAGGCATAGCAACTTAAGGCACAAGTGTGTTGGCACACTTAAGCCAATGGCTGTCTTTTAAAAACAACAAAGTAACAAAAACAACTTTCAGAGTAACAGCCGTGTTAGTCTGTATTCGCAAAAAGAAAAGGAGTACTTGTGGCACCTTAGAGACTAACCAATTTATTTGAGCATGAGCTTTCGTGAGCTACAGCTCACTTCATCGGATGCATACTGTGGAAAATACAGAAGATGTTTTTATACACACAAACCATGAAAAAATGGGTGTTTATCACTACAAAAGGTTTTCTCTCCCCCCCACCCCACTCTCCTGCTGGTAATAGCTTATCTAAAGTGATCACTCTCCTTACAATGTGTATGATAATCAAGGTGGGCCATTTCCAGCACAAATCCAGGTTTTCTCCCCACCCTCCCCAACAAACCCACTCTCCTGTTGGTAATAGCTTATCTAAAGTGATCGTTCTCCTTACAATGTGTATGATAATCAAGGTGGGCCATTTCCAGCACAAATCCAGGGTTTAACAAGAACCTCTGAGGAGGGGGGGGGGGCGGTGTGTGTAGGAAAAAACAAGGGGAAATAGGTTACTGGAAATGGCCCACCTTGATTATCATACACATTGTAAGGAAAGGGACCACTTTAGATAAGCTATTACCAGCAGGAGAGTGGGGTGGGGGGAGAGAAAACCTTTTGTAGGGATAAACACCCATTTTTTCATGGTTTGTGTGTATAAAAACATCTTCTGTATTTTCCACAGTATGCATCCGATGAAGTGAGCTGTAGCTCATGAAAGTTTATGCTCAAATAAATTGGTTAGTCTCTAAGGTGCCACAAGTCCTCCTTTTCTTTTTGCAAAGTAACTTTGTTTCTCAACTGGAATCCCCCTTGATTAAAAAGCTAAGACTCTGGATTCCAGTCGGCAGTTTTTCTTCTCGGCAGAGTTAATCCACAACACAAAGAATAACATATTTTTTCCTTATTTTCAGCAACAAGCAATGAGTAAAATTTTATTGTGGATTCAAATAAAAAGCCTCCTTTTCAGTGGAATCACAGTAATTCTAACACACTTGTGGCTGATCACACCAAAATGCCGGGTCGCTGTCTGAATTGAAGGCGAGCCTGCAGAACTGAAGAATTTGCCTTTTCTAAAGAGGTACGGAAGAACTTTATGCACCAGACTTTATTTTCTGAACCCGAGGGCTCCCAGGACAACGGAGAGCAGATCTGGCTGCCTCATGCCAGGTGCCTGCTCAGGACCGAGCCTCGCCGGGGGCTCAGGGGACACGCTCACAGAGCTTATGCTCAAATAAATTGGTTAGTCTCTAAGGTGCCACAAGTCCTCCTTTTTCTTTTTGCTCACAGAGCGGACTTACGTGCCGATCACCACGCTGGCATTGTCCAGCACGGCCAGGTCTTGCATGCCCGCCTGCAGCAGGTACTTCTCGCCTTTGGTGCAGACGAGCACCAGCTGTTGGGCGTTGTCCAGCAAGAGCCTGTGCTCGCCAGCCATGTCGGGGCAGATACCGGGGCGGCGACAGCCCCCGCAGACCCTGGACCTGCACAGCAGCCGCAGCCAGAGGCAACCAAGGCCAGGAGCAGCCCAGCGGACTGGAGGGCGGGTGAAGCCCGCGCTCAGCTCGAAGTCTCCTGGGCAGCGGCCGAGCGCGGGGCAGCGCTGGCAATGGAGTCCCTTGGCTGGCTTCTTGCCACCCGGAGCGCTGCCACCCTGCGGGCGGAGGGGCCGGTGCTGGAAGCTCCTGGACTGCGCGGGGCCAGAGAAGGGTCCAGCCCCCGGGTCTGCAAAGCCCCTGGCCGCCGCCGTTGCTTTTGCAAGGGCTGCCGCTGGCTTGAGGGCGCGCGGGCTCCTCCTGGCCCCCGGGGCGCGGGACGGGCGCGGAGGGGGAGGGAAGCTGAGGCACGCGGGGCCGGGGGCGTTTCTCGTTCTGCTCAACAGTCTCCAGGCAGGGCCCCGTCCCCGTCCGTGCGGCTGCCCCTGTGCTCGGCTGCGCCCCTCCTGGCCCCGTCGCCCGGTGAGGGAGCTGCGGCTGGGGGGGCGGGGGGCGGCGCGCGTGTGTGTCTAGGCTCTGGGGGGAGCTGAGGTTTGCGGGGGGAGCTTCCCCCCCTTCCCCTTGGTGCTCTGTGTCCTGCTCCCGCCCGGCCTCCCCCTCTCCCAGCCCGTCGTTAGCTACACGTCCCTTTTCCCTTTGAAAACTGCAGAGAGGCGGGACTAAATGCACCCCCACTGTCGTCAGCAAGCCCGGGTTGAGGCCTCAGGAGTGGCTGGGGCCGGGCTCTGCTGAAGAGCGGGGATGGGGATGGCTTAGGTGGCTTGATTGTTAATGGTGCTGCCCAGGGTGTACTTGTGTGTCTCTTTGTGTCTCTATGTGTCAGGCCTGGGTTCGGGTAGGGGTTCCTCTACTGCAATTCAGAGCACCACCAGAAGGGCTGTTGCAAATGGTGCTGGCTTGTAATATCCCCAGTGGGGCCAATCTGCCGGTTGGGGTTTGCTAGAGTGGAAGTGCGGGTTCTGGCCACATGTCCTACACTGGCTCTGTGTCAGCTGGAGATTTTCCCTTGTTAGGCAAATCCCACAAGTGGCCGGTTAATCCAGCTTTGTGGTGTGAATGGAAATGCAGATATCACCGGCTTATTTTCATGTTACAGTTAGACTGAGGCGCCCGGAATGTTTTGGTTCTTAATTTGGAATGTTCACCCAGAGTTACAGAAACCAGCCCCGTGTGCGCCTGATGCCGCTTGCCAAACTTGGTTAAGGAATTATCATTTAACTGATTTCCACCAAGATTAAAAAGAAATGTTCTATTTTACTGCCCCCTATAGAGCTGGAGACGGGAGAATTTTAGCAGGAATTTTTATTCACAAAATGAACATTTTAGGTTTTCTCCTCTCTTCAAAGAAAAGAGAACAATATAATGCTGTGGACAAAATCTTCTAACTTAGGTGTCTAAAGTTAGGTTTCTAATTCCACATTTAGACCGAAATGAAAATGGCCTTATTTCCAGAAGAGTTGAGCACTTACAAATTCCACTGAGGTCAATTGGAGCTCTGCGGGTGCTCAACACCTCCGGAAATCGGGCAATTTTTATTTAAGTGCCAAAATCTAACTTTAAGTACTTAAGTTTAAAATCTTTCGCCATGTTCTCCTTGTGCTGTTGGTGGGCAGAGACCTTCTTAAATGATTACCACCAACCATATCACGTATAGCTATCATTCGTTCTTGTTCAGGGCAACATGAATGGGATGGCAAGGAATTCAGCAGATAATGGAGAGGGCCATCAGCAAAGGCCTCAGGTCAATATAAATGTACCTTCTTGCCAGCCAATCATCTTCCAGGATTCTACAACATTCTCAAAACTTAGAGGTGGACGAGGTTTATTAGATCATCCACCCCATCTCCCTGTTAATGCAGGATTGTTCCATACCACCCATATACTAGTGCTTTGTCCAGTCTACTTTTAGAAGTCCAGAATAATTGGGCTTTCCCAGCTTCCCCAGATATAATAATTCCATTAAGATAATGTTGAAGTAAAAAGAAAACGGTACAGAGTTTAAGCATAGAAGTTTCTGGTTATCAGGGAATAAGGTATCAAGGGGTGTGAAATTCGGTTTAGGAACGGGTGGCGTAAAGAATACGTAATCTGCAATCTCCCAGATTGGGGGTAAAAGTTTAACCGGTCAAAGTACAGACATTGTGATATGGGGGTATGTTGTCCATATAATGACTATGTTCAGGTGTGGAGTATAATGAGTGGATACGATGATGGGGATGGATCTACCCTCATTTGGTGGGATTTAATGTTCAGTGAGTTTATGGTTCCAGTTCATATGGTCCAATGGAAAAAGTCTCTCAGTCCCTTTCCCATAGTTGATGCACGATGTCGTACCGGCTCACACCTCCTGCTACTGTCGGTGGCCGGTGATGTGTTCAATGTAGATGTCCCTGGACCATCGGATGGTGTCCGAGACCATGAGGCGCCGCATGAGCCGTGCGTAGCGTTGACCGATCCCACAGGTCCGCAGCACACGCTCGTTGCAGGGGTCCCAAGCGCCCAGGGCTCCGACGATCAGGGCATCCATCTGCACCTCGTAGCCCTTCGCTCTCAGGGTGTCGGCCAGAGGGGCGTATTTTTCCAGCTTAGGAGCTCGGGCTTCGCGGAAGGCCAGGGTCCTGTTCTCAAAGGAGACCGTGATGTCGATGAGGATGATCTTTTTCTGGGCCTCGTCGGTGACTACCATGTCAGGTCGCAACTGGCTGTCAGTACCGGGGATGGCGCAGTTCACGGCGACCTCCCCCAGGCGTGGTGTGATGGCTTTCACTAGGCGGTTCACAGCCTAACACATCTCACCGGCAGGAAGATTTTCTTGGTATTCATCCTAAATGTTCCACTTCTTTGTTTCAACTTTTTGCTTTTAGGCAGACCCCTGTAGATCACAGTACATCATTTCTTCCTTAATTTGTATGCCCATAAAATATTTGTAGACTACAGTTGCATTCTCCTGTTTAGTCATTGCTTCGTTCTTTTACTTTTTTTCATATAAAGGTCCTGAGTATTTTTGTTGCTTTTCTCTAGACTCCCCCCAGTTTGTCAATATTTTTCTTGTAACATGTAGATTAAAATATAATAATATCAACACATTTTTATGTATATAAACTTATATGTTTATATACACAAAAAGGGGCAGGTGTGCTAGGCTTCTTGGATGTGCCTTATTGAGCTAACCCTTCTTCAGGTGAGACAAACTGTGAGGTAGGGACAAATATTTTGAAGGTAGTTTAAATTCTTTAGCAATTGACAGTGTTTGGAAATCTTTTGTGATGTGGCATCATTCTCCCCAGTGGTGAGCCTGGGCAGTGATGCAATGGCAGGGCTTCCTTGTAAACATTTTTCCCCTTGAAGCAGACAGCGGATTAGCTGCTGGGTTGGTTGAGGATTAAAGGAGTGTGGGCTAGATTCACAAAGGAGCTTGGGCATTATGATGCTCAGGGTCATAAGACCTAACTTTTAGGTGCCTAGAAAATCACAGGAACAACACTGTGGTTTACAAAGCCTGAGTTAGGCACGTAGGCTCCCTATACAATAAATGGGGAGAGATAGGTGCCTTAGAATGTGATCCAGAAAAGCCAGAATACTTAGTAGGAAGCTGTCTAAACTAGCCAATGGGAGATGTCAACAACGGGTGTGTGCAAAGCCCTGTCCCTCTCTCTCAAAGGTAGGCACCTCCCCGCAGCTTGGACTTGTGCACCTATCTTTGCTAGCAATTCACAAACTGGGAACCCCTCTCCTGGAGTCAGGAGGCTTTTTATGGCATTTTCTTGGGAGAATGAGTTAGGCAGGTGCCTAACTACACACAAATGGCTAGAGGAGGAGGTGCTGCTGCTGCAGCCTGCTTTATAACTTTTGGCCCAGTGGTTAGAGAACTCACCTGGGATGTGGGTGATCCAGGTTCAATTTCCTTGTTTGTCTGATGAGGAGAAAGGATTGAAAAAGGGTTCTCCCACTTCTCAGGAGAGTGGTCAAACCATTGAGCTCTGGGATATTCTCATGGGGGCTCCCCAAATCAAATCCTGTAGAAGCTGTTCCACTGTAGATTAAATAACTAAAGAGTCATTGGACCAGAGAGAGACAGACTAACTCTGTAGCCTAGTGGTTAGGGCACCCACATGGGAGACCCAGGGTTCTGTCTCGCTGCTCGGCTCCAGTGACTCTGTTTATCCACAGGGAAATTGCGTCAGCAGGAGAGATTGAGGGAGTTCCACTTCAGACTATCCCATAGCTCAGTGATTAGAACACTCTTGAGACATGGGAGAACCCCATTTAAATCCTTTCTTTCCCTCAGGCAGAGGGGAGAGTTGAATATGGGTCTCCCCCACCCTGGGTGAATTCTCTAGCCACTTAGCCAAAAGTTTGAAAGTGGGTGGGTGGTGTCAGCAGCATCACCTTCTCCTCTGGCCGGATTTGGAATGTGACCTGAGCAGGTAGGCAGCATCTGAGCACGGCTACCAGCTTGGGCCACTCACACGAGACAGATGGGCGAATGCCGTTAGTGAATCCCTCTGGGGCTTAGGCGGGAGATAGGCACCTGGACACTTAGAGTGAGGCAGCAGTGCTAATGCTCAAAGGTAGAAACATAGGTGCCCCGTGAGGTTAGGCCCCTACAGAGTAGGGGTGGGACTTTTGTGAATCACAGTGGAGCCTAACCTGGGATTTAGGTGCCTGAGATTTAGGCACCTAAGTGTGGGGTTTAGGCACCTGAGTAACTTTGTGAATCCCACCCTATGTCCCTGAGCTGTTCCAGGAGTTCTCGCTGGATATTCTGGCAGTCTCGGTGACACTATTTTATGCATTAAAATAGAAATTGATGAGAGACCCCACAGTGGTATGTACTGCTAAAACTGCTTCAATTGGTCCACAGATATTTTGGGTCCAGTGTTCAACAGGCCTCCATACTGTGCTCACAGAAACTTGCAGGTACATCCATGTATGTGCATAAAACCCAAATCTGTGTTTGTGTGTGTTCGTATTTAATCATGTGCCTTACTACTCAATTTGTGTCTATGCATAGACCGAAAGACAAGCTGGCCTCAAGCCTTTATCAGATTTACTATTCTAATGCTAATGCTTTTTTCCCCACTTTGTCTATTTCAGCAGTTCCGGAAGGAATTTCAGAAAGTAGGGATGGCATCAGTAGCCTTATTTCCACCGTCCCAGTCCCAGACTCCAAGATTTCAGAGCGTTAGTTTTGGTAAAAAAATGTTTTGATTAAATAAACACCATACGTGAATTTTGTGTAATGCTTAACAACTGCGAGAAGGGGCTTGTTGTGCTCTAAGGGTGACATTCGCTGTATGTATACGCAAGAGGATAGGGTGACGGGTGCCAAAGGAGCACACACTCTAATTTCCTGAGTTTGACGGGTTTGAATCACAAGCTTTATGTTCCACTAAAACAGCTTTTTGGACTGAATTTTACATGGTGGTGTTTTAAAAGGTATCAGAATATAATTTTTTTCCCTTTCATCTTTTATAGACTACGACACTGATAATCAAAAGAAGACTCCTTTTACAATTGTGGACTGCAAGCCATTTCTTTACAGAGACATTGAATGTAGGGCCAAAGAAGAGGTATGCGTTTGTGTCAGTTTTAATTGCCAGAGCCTATGCTAAGTCTACGTATGTTATTAATTTAATGTACTTTACCTGTAACTGTCAAGTCCCACTGTTTAGGGGGAAAGGAACTCATTTCACCAAACAAAGCAATTAAAGTGGTGAAAAGTCTGCAAATAAATACTCTTCCACATCCCACCCCCTCCAAATTAGGAATAATGTGAGGGAAAATCAGTTTAGTACAGTGTGTTAAAATCTTTTGTGGTGGTAAATACTGCATTTTAAATTTCTTTTTGCTGATGATGGATGTGTATATGTAGTATTCCTGCAATAGTTTCTCAAAGAAAGTACATGCTTTCAAAAGAGTGGAAAAATCAGGCTGCCCCAGATATAGTCATCCAGTAGCATATTTCTAGAACGGTCAGCCTAAGAACTGAAGTATGGTTTCATGGGTAAGGCACAGAACTCAGGGTAGAGTGTTCTGAGTTGTAGTCCAGACATTGCCATGGGCTTTCTGTGTGACTTTGAGTAAGTCACATAATAGCTCTGTGCCTCAGTTTCCTCATCTGTAAATGGGGTTCATAATGTTTTATTTCCATACTGCTTTATTGTATGGCTAAATTTATTAATATTTGCAAAATGATCTGAAGTTCACTCATACAGGAGGAGACTATGGGAGTCCTGAGAATTGTTTTTTGTTTGTGAGTTTTGTTGAATGGTCTTTAAGCTTGTGTCCTAACTGTAAAAGTATTGTAGGTCACTGACCCATCAGGGCTGACCACAGCCTTTGGGCTGGTCTGAATTCAGAAATTGCATTGATTTAACTAAACTGGTTTCTAAATTTCTGGAACCAATCCAGAGAACAAATGCAAATTTGTTATACACTCTTGGACTTAACATTATTTCAGACCAGTTGGGTTTTATGTAAAATTTACTTTCTCAGTGTAAAATATTTTTGTCATAACTTCACAAAAGTAAAATTGATGGAACTCTGTGCCCCCTTCCCATTGTGCCCAGAAACTTTGCGTGCCTCAGACCCAGCAGAATAGAAAAAGAAACATTCTCCCTCAGGCCAGCGTTCCAAAGCCACCCCTCATCGTCAAGTTGTCTTGTTCAATTTTTTTGTAGGTCCCCCAGCTCCCTACTGATTTAGATCCCAATTCAGCAAGGAACTTAAGCATGTGCCTAACTTGAAACATGTGATTAGTCATAAGAACAACCATACTGGGTCAGACCAATGGTCGTTCTAGCCCAGGATCCTGTCTTCCGACTGTGGCCAAGGCCAGGTGCTTCAGAGGGAATGAACAGAACAGGTAATCATCAAGTGATCCATCCCCTGTCGCCCATTCCCAGCTTCTGGCAAATAGCGGCTAGGGACACTTTAGTTTAGATCATGTTTTTGCATGTCTCAGGGCATGTCTATACTTCCCCGCAGTTTGGACTAAGGGAGTGCAAATGGCAGTACGCACCAAAGTGCTGTGCTGTAACTCCCCTGTGTGGACACTGCAGGTGCAAACTTCCTGCATTAGTGTGAACTCGGGACCTATAAGTTTGTATTTGCACAGTCCACACAGGGGAATTGAGTTACAGTGCAGCACGTTGTTGCACACTGCTATTCACATCCCTTTAGTTAGACCTGTGTGGCAGTGTAGTCATGCCCTCAGTGAAGTCAATGGGCGTACTTATGTGCTTAAGTATCTTGTTGAATCGGGGCTTTTGTGGTGTCCTGGGTGCCAGCGGTCTGCCCAGCATAGAATTATAGTTCAAGCTGTTATAACTCCCAGCAACAGCTGATGCTTTAGTTGCTTCTCAGCTAGACTTTATAACCTTTTCTGGCTGTTGTTCTTAAGAATATGAGGGCTTCAAAAGATTAAAAAAATCCAAACCCAAAAGCCGACCCTAAATAACTAACAGAGAAAACAAAGAAACACACACAACTCTTGTGTTTTACTGTGTGTTAGCTATATAACTTTCTAATCAAAGATCAAAAGACTTGTTAGGAGTACATGCTACATAATGTATGTACTGTAGTGCATAATCTTGCACTGGTGAAATGATCAGTTCTTCATCTCTAATTTCTATGTTTCTAATAATAAATAAATTAAATAACTTAAAAAATTTATGAAAACTTATTCTTTTAGTGACGTTTATGCAATGTACTTTAAAGATGAATTCACATAGCATCTTAAGTTAAATATCTAATACGACTATATGTGTATGAATATTCATAGACACTCTGTTCTTCTGAATTGTTTCAGCAAATGGAAAGAGTACTTATATATTCAGGGCCATTACTATGTACAAGCTAAGGGCCAGATTCTACCACCCTTACTCACACTGAGTATCTTACTCTAACTGTATTGTAGTTCCATTAAGACCAATGGGACTACTTGCAGACTAAGGCCACAGGCCTGCAGACTTACACATGTGCTAGACTTTACCACCTTGAGTGGTTCCATTGGAATCAATGGAGCTGCTCATTAGTAAAGTTAAACACATGCATAAATCTTTACAGGACTTGGTAATAAATGGAATATGGGTGACAGAATAGGGCCCTGAGTTATTATTTATACAGTGCCGTAGATGTATGGTATTTTACAGAAAGGTAAGTCCCTACCTAAGAGCTCATAGTGTCATTAATAAACACATTTATCTGAAAATCTATAAATGCAGGATAAAATAGCTCAACAGAATTTGAAGGTCCATGAAAAGAGCACATTTTCATCAAGAGCAAAGTCTCGAGACTCTGTGAAAAAGATGGACTCAGTCATTGAAAGAGAGACCCGGGCTACAATAGATAAAGGGTATATTACTTCTGGTCCCAACTGGGCTCTTACTTTTGCAAAATGTGAGTAAGTTCTTTTAGCTTTACATTTTGTTATACACATGTCAGAGTTGCTTACCTTGGCATAGATTTTCATCTATCATACACCTAAAATCTGTCATTTAGGACCAGATTCTGTAACTGGATCCCTGTCACTGGACCCCTGCACCTGCATAGAACCCCACTGATTTCAGTGGAGCTCCATATAGGCAAAGGGATTCGGTTGCAGGATCTGACTGTTGGGCACGCAGGTCAGTTTTCAGGATTCTGGACAAGGATTTAGAATTGCATCCAAATTTTGAAGAGAGTGCAAATTTGGCATCCCCATCTCACCACCACCACCACAGTCTGTAACTAATACAGTGGTGCCCAAACTTTTCCTGTCATGGCCCTCCTTACCAGTAATGGAATCGTTTGTGTCCCCCCTTCCATTACTGCACAGCCATGGCTTCCTCAGCAGAGAGCTTGGGCTGAAGGCAGAGCTGAGGGCAGAACTGGGGATGGGGGAGGAGCTGCGCTAAAGGCGGAGCTGGCCTGGGGACAGAGAAGGAATGAGGGAAGGGCTGGATTGGGGGCAGAGCAGGGGGCAGAGTGGAGCTGTGGCTGGGTTGGAGCTGGGCTGGGGGCAGAGTGGGGCTGGGTGGCACTCCCTCCCCATCCCCTTTGGAAGCTGACCTGAGCCCCAACATGTCCCCCCCTCCAATATTCCCCTGAGCCCTTTGGGGGGGCACACCCCACAGTTTGGGGGCCACTGTACTAAGAATTAGTCTGCTGCAAAACGTTGTTCCTTTATGTGATGTGCTGTTTTCAAAATTAGAGCATTGGGAAGTCTAGTCAATTAATTCTTTGAAACTAATCCCAGTAAGGCTTCTTATAATGTCATTTTTTGCTTATCAAACTAAATAAGATATAAACATGTATTGTAATTCTTTGAATGCAAATGTAATTTATGGGATCTTGTACCATGGAATTTGGAAGAATAATAGTAACATCATCAGATTAATTTTAACAACATTTAAATTCTCTTAAAAGGTTGCCAAAGTGACAAACAGTCTTTAACAGATTATATCAAGGAACAGAAGGAGTTGTTTCTGCTGCAGGTACCCTAAAATGTTGTTGTTCTTATGGTTGGTGCTTTCTGGAAAATGTAGTTATAAAAGCACACTACGTGAAATAAAAATAGTGCAAGTAACTAGATTAGAATATTTCTGTTTATCTCTAAGTCTGAATTTTTGTGATGGTAAGAGGCGCCTTGACCTGAGGTTCCACACTAGTGTGCATGTCTAACCCTGCAAACACAGTAAGATTACTCAATGTCATCTAAGTCACTGGAACTACTCATGTGAGTAAAACTAACTCACATATTTAAGTATATAAAGGACTTGGCCCTGAATTTGGTAAAAAAGTTGAGTAAGGCTCACATTCATCATAATAAAAGTGTTTGGATGGGTTGCTTCTTTTCTACAATTACCAATTCAATGACAAGTCAGACCTTACTTGGAAGTTTTGCCAAACTGATATCACTGGAGACAGAAATTCTCAGTATAGAAGAGCAGCTACATCACAAACTACAGTGCAGGTTTTTCCATACCATTAACTTTTAACTGATGTTCAGGCTGCATGCCTCCAGCAGCACTGCAGCTCTGCCCCCTGGGCTGGGGACCAGCACAGGGTCATTTTGCCAGCTCTGTACTGCACAAGGAACTCCCTTACACTGAGGATAGCCCCTGGGGAAAGCTCTGCTACCTCTAAGGTCTCGTTCTGTTGCCAAAATTGCATGAAGGGGCCTTAGGACAATGGAGAATCAGGCTTGGTATATGTAGTGAAAAATATAACTATCGGATTCTTGATTTTGTATTTCTTGACACTGTGTTTAAACGTGTACATTTAGCATTGAAATAAGGTAATATATTTTGGACATTAATTCATGCTGTATTTCCTTGTCTGAATTAGGGCAGCTATTCCTATCTCTCTGAGCATGTCTTGCTGAGTTTACTTTGCTCCCTGAAATAATGAAATACAGATACAAAATACATTTGGACAGCATTTTGTACATAACATTTCCCCACTCTCTTGTTTTCCTAGTACGCAGTAAAAGTAAAAGAACAAACTATAAAGAAGCTGGAGAAATTAGCAATGCAAGCCGAGAAAGAGGCCAGTTCTGCCGAAGCAAAGCTGGAAGAGGATACAATTGCATTTGAGGAATTTCTGAAAGAAAATGACCGAAGTTCTGCAGATGCACTTAACATGTTAGAATTGCTATTACAGTTAATGTTTGTTTCAATTTTTGATCTCCAGAAAACCGTACATCTATGTCTCTGTAATATTTCCATGTTACTTTTTAGTGCAGCCCAAGAAACAAAATCCAAAATGGAAATGGTTGCAGATGTAAAGTCTGCTATTAATGAACTCTTCGCTATTAAAAGGTGAGACTTTTATGTTATAAATGTACTTCTCTTTTTATGGTAACAGTGGTGCAGATTCTCCTCTTCTGAAGAACACTCAAGGGGGAGCAAATCTTTGAGGTTCACCCACTGCCACATTGAGCTGTTCTGTAGGTGCACAGTTTGGGCCTGTCCCCCACACCTGTTGATCCCCATAAAGTGAGTTAAGGGCAGCAGAGAGTTTCATAGACCTAACTGTTTTACAGCAGTACAGAGTATGATACTGTATCTTCATTTTAACAGATCAAACTCCTTTAAACGGATAACCAACGATACTAGTGGGGACAAGTGGGGAGCTGGGAAACTGTACCTTCAGGCCTGTAGGTTTGCAAAGAGGCAGTAGGCAGTGCCAGGATTTGACCTGGTCAGGTCTGTGAGGAGTGATGGTGTTCACTGCCACCCCAATGTCAGGTGCTATTTTGCTAGATTGGATTTCTCTGTGTGTGTGTTTGGTGTGTTTTTTTAAATATTTTCTTTGTGTGAACTGTGTATTCAGTAGAGTATGTGTGTGTGTGTGTGTGTGTGCGTGCATGTATGTATAAGGATAATATTAGGGATTCTCTCGGCTTGGGACATGCACAAGTTAAGAGGGTGGGGACAGAGTGTTGCTAGCAAAGCTGTTAAGCTGGTAAAAAGGACAGTCTGCCCTGGATCTAGTTTGTGAATGTTTTCTGCTTACTATGTAAACTTTAGGTTTTAGTGTGAAAATTGTCTGAAGCAAAAATTGAGAATGGGTTCATAGTTCTTTTTAACAATGGCTCAGCAGAGTTGAGATCTGTACACAGAATAATGTATTGGAATTTAGTTACTGTTAAATAACCCATCATTAACATAATACCATTCACTTTTGTGGAGTTAAAGTAGGAATTAATTTGTCTCTCAGTGCTTCATTTTAAGTCAGTCAAAATATCAGTCATTTTGTATAGCTGATGATAAAAGCTGGAAGATGAAACCACGTGTCAAAATACTTAAGTATAATTTAGTTTTATAGAGTTCTTCATTTCACACTCTAACGCTTTTTGAGAGAACTTTACAAGAAGACAGGCACCTGAGGATTCCACTCCCTAGGAAGCTGAACCTTCATAGGATGATAAAGGGGAAAGTGAGAAATCCATTCTCATGTTAAAAATGACTCCTGTTTACCGAGTAAAGGCCCAAGTGGTCCTTGTTTGTCCTTTCACTACTCACTTGGGTACAGACTCCCAGGGATCTCAGTCAAGCTACTTCCACAGTGAGGTACTTTTAGCCAGACCCCTCTTTGGTTGTGTGGTCCCCACGCCAGGATGAATAGCATGTTACTTCCTCCCTGTAAACAGCCGGCAGTAACACCAAGCATGCATAACAAAAATTTAAAAAAAACCACCAGGAAATCTCATTCATTGATATAGACAAATTTATGTTTCTGATGTGAGGGGAAAGAGGAAAAATGTTTGTATTGTACCCAGCACAGTGGGTCCCTGACCTGTAGATGCTACTGTAATACAAGTGTAACCCTTCTGCCCATCAGAGTTGGCAGCAACAAGGGCCAGGTTCAGTATCTAGGGGTTCCATTCCAATAACACAATGCAAAACTGGCTTGAGCCCCCACCCAGTGACCTGGGACAAATATATACCACCCCCGCTGGGCGCCTCTAAGAGGCAATACTGCCCCTCTCGCAAGCACAGAGTCTGAGTGTAGCAAAAGTCTTTTAATAACAGAGAAACTGGGGATCCCACAGCAGCCAAAGTGACCATTTGGGCAGCTATGGGCTCATGCTAGGCGGGGTGGGTGTGCCTATGCAAATGAGATCAGCCCCTGAAGTTCTTTTCCACAACTTGCCACAACTCACCACCAGATGTCAGGGTGGAGCTCATCCTGACTGCTTACACAAGTATAATGACAATCACAAAGTTCTGGTAGTCTCAGCTATACTAGAGATTCTCCAGGATGCTTGGTTGGAGTTGTACAACTAAGCACCATAGAAACATGAGTACTGGCCATAGAGGCATTCTGTGGGGAGGCACATTGGCTTCTCCATTTGGTTATCATCAGATGCCAAGATTAATCAGAACGACAGGTTAGACAAACCAATGGCTGGCCTTTCTAGGCACGCTCAGAAAAGCAGGTTTTTGAATTGGTTCCCCTGTATGAAAACCACAGCGCTGTTGTTGAGGAAAAGGCTATTCTTATAGCTCCAGAAATCTTTCTGTTCAAGATAAATTTCTCTTTCCACAATTCCTTGGTCATAGTTCTTCCATCATTTTGTTCTAACCTTTAGCGCTCCTTTGGAAAGTTGTGCCATAAATGGGCATTTCTAGTGCTCTAAAGATATATCTGAAGCATATATGGAGTACACATGCCACTTGTACCCTGTTCATCTCATTCTATCCAAAATCCCAAGGCCTTCAGAGAAGGCCGGATTAAGGCATAAAATAACTAAGCTACAGTTTAGGGCCTCACAGTATGAGGGGCCTCTAAAAAAGAAAAAACTGACTCCATTTCAAATTTTATCAACATTGGTTGATAAATAAAGGAGATATGGGAAAAGAAGATTCTTTCTAAATATAGTCATTTTTGTTCAAATATGACAAAAATACACACATCTGGCTACACAAATACCTTTACCCTACCATTATGCTTCACAAATTGTTCATTATTGACAGGCAGGAGGCCAGGGCTTAGAAAAAAAAGATAACTGCACTTGTAAAATTAGTAGTTCTGCAAGTAAGTCTCCCATCAGCCTCCTAAGGCAGTGGTTTGTTGGTCAGCTGCTACTGGTAAAATTCTGACCGTGCCTTCATAACTTTTTAAAATAAATAAATAATCTAACTGCCGATAAAATTGGGGAAAATATGAGGTCGGAGATGGCAGTGTCGTGAAGCAATCCTGCCAAGCTCATACTCCTATGGGACTCGTCCTCGGAATGATGTCTTGTATAGCATCCCCTTTGGCTGGTAATAGCCAGAAGGCCACCGTCTTTTGTTTACGGTCCAGCACACTTAGTCATAGAGTGCCTTCGCTCCTGTTTTTCTTCATTTTCTTAAGTGTTAGTGTGTTCTTTCTTCTTTTGATCTGTACATACGTACAATTGTATATTTTCGCATGCACGCCACTTTCTGCTTCACGCGCTATCCATGCTTCACATGATTGAGTTTGCAGGTGATCATCTTATGGATTTGGGTCTAGTGGATCTTGAGGAGGATACATTTGTGTTGGCTTCCCTCTGTCAGTTTCGGGAACCTTCACAGTAAATATCAGAGAGTGCTGACAAAAGGATAAATAGAGGGTTTTGAGAGAAGTGAAGGAAGATATACATATATATCAAAATATTCTGAGTACTTGGTGAGCAAGCTATTTCAAACTATGTGCATTTATGATTAATAGGCTATTAAAGCCTATAATATTCATTATATTTACTTGAATATGGGCTAGTTTTTCTCACTTTCTCAGTGCCTGTCTAGAGATTACCTGTCTTTTTTCTGGTAAATTCTTTCTCTCTTTCACGCATATAGCTTGTTGTGACTCTGTGTGTCCGAGATGTTTACTCGAGATTAATTAGTGGTCCTGGGGGAGACAGAGGATAGAGAAGCAAACATGAATAGAGATGTCTGCCTAGAAAATTCTGCAAGAAAAGCTATCTGCCCTAAGCATTCTGTGCATCGAAAGTGACAAACTCCATAGCTTATCATTTGCTCTCCAAAAATCACAGACGAAAATGTTTTAAATTTCAGTGTTAAAATGATTGTGATGTGCAGACATACTGCAGGCTGTACTGCTTCCATTAGGTAAGCTGGTCTGTGTAACTGTAACTGCTTTTGTGTTGATGTAGATATAAAGTTTTCATATCTACTAATTAAGAGATCATAGTCGAAAATATGTTAATTTGAAACTATTTTATAATGCAAACAGGCATATTGCAAGATGCGTTTTAGTTAATTATTATTCTATTTTTACAACTTTGCCTTTGTATATATGCAAGTATAAAGATTTTGTGTTTATGTATTCAATGTCCTCTCTGTGAAAATAATAAATTATTATTTTTTTTATGGTATGGGGCTTCTTACACTTGACATAGCTTAGGGCCTCAGAATGTCATAATCTGGCCCTGTCTTCAGATCTCAAAGTTGCTACAGGCAACATGTTAAAATCCTGCACCAGTTGGCATGCTAGGCATCTGGGAAGCTATTCACAGAAGTCCCTAGTGGCATTGGTGGAAAAGTATCTGCACCTCATCTGAGGAAGATTTGCAAAGTAAGTTTCCATTCCTTTGCAGAGGCATCTTTCAGTAAGAAGTTGCTACTGGGCTGGTTCCCACCTAATTCCTTGCTTTATATGAGAGTAACTTCCTTTCCTGCCTATTATTCTACTATAATAATAATAATTAAGACACTATTTATCTTCCTACACTTCTGTGATTCAATTCTTGCTACTTCCCATTATTGATGAATTAGGAGAGAAGCTTTGCAAGAGAATGAGAAATTTCTTATCCTGATAGGTTTCAGAGTAGCAGCTGTGTTAGTCTGTATCTGCAAAAAGAACAGGAGTACTTGTGGCACCTTAGAGACTAACAATTTTATATGAGCATAAGCTTTCGTGGGCTACAGCCCACTTCATCAGATGCATAGAATGGAACATATAGTAAGAAGATACATATACATACTGTGACAAAGTTCCTGCTCTACCTTGGTGGGTCTTGCACTTATTGGCGGATTTGCTTGCCTTGGAGCTTCACGGCAGCCCTCAGCTTGGCCGTTTTTCTGAACCCACAGTCCCGGTCGACTCCTCCTGTGTCTGACCAGGAGTTGGGAGGATTTGGGGGGAACGCAGGCCCGCCCTCTACTCCGGGTTCCAGCCCAGGGCCCTGTGGAATGCAGCTGTCTAGAGTGCCTCCTGGAACAGCTGTGCAACAGCTACAACTCCCTGGGCTACTTCCCCATGGCCTCCTCCCAACACCTTCTTTATCCTCACAATAAGACCTTCCTCCTGGTGTCTGATAATGCTTGTACACCTCAGTCCTCCAACAGTCTGCGTTCTCACTCTCAGCTCCTAGTGCCTCTTGCGCCGAGCTCCTCACACGCACACCACAAACTGAAGTGAGCTCCTTTTTAAAACCCAGGTGCCCTGATTAGCTTGCCTTAATTGATTCTAGCAGCTTCTTGATTGGCTGCAGGTGTTCTAATCAGCCTGTCTTAATTGTCTCCAGAAGGTTCCTGATTGTTCTGGAACCTTCCCTGTTACCTTACCCAGGGAAAAGGAACCTGCTTAGCCTGGGGCTAATATATCTGCCTTCTGTTACTCTCCTATAGCCATCTGGCCCAACCCTTTCACAATATAGAGAGCATGAAAAGGTGGAAGTTGCCATACCAACTCTAAGAGGCTAATTAGTTAAGACGAGTTATTAGCAACAGGAGAAAAAAACATTTGTAGTGATAATCAAGATGGCCCATTTCAGACAGTTGACAAGAAGGTGTGAGGATACTTAACATGGGGAAATAGATTCAATTTACGTAATGACCCAGCCACTCCCAGTCTCTATTCAAGCCCAAGTTAATGGTATCTAGTTTGCAAATTAATTCTAGTTCAGCAGTTTCTCATTGGAGTCTGGTTTTGAAGCTTTTCTGTTGCAAAATTGCCACCTTTAAGTCTGTTACTGAGTGACCAGAGAGGTTGAAGGGTTCTCCTACTGTTTTTTTGAATGTTATGATTCCTGATGTCAGATTTGTGTCCATTTATTCTTTTTGCGTAGAGACTGTCTGGTTTGTGATATATGCCATCATGTGCCGGCAATACCCCTCTGCCATGTACATTGGCCAAACTGAACAGATCCCTTTCTGCAATACTCCTTCCTAGGCAGTCATTTCCCATTTTGTATGTGTGCAACTGATTGTTCCTTCCTAAATAGAGTACTTTGCATTTGTCCTTATTGAATTTCATCCAGTTTACTTCAGACCATTTCTCCAATTTGTCCAGATCATTTTGAATTTTAATCCTATCCTCCATCCTTGCAACCCCTCCCAGCTTGGTATCGTCCTCAGACTTTACAAGTGTACTCTGTATGCCATTATGTAAATCATTGACAAAGATATTGAATAGAACTGGACCCAAAACTGATCCCTGCAGGACCCTACTTGTTATGCCCTTCCAGTATGATTCTGAACCACTGATAACTACTCTCTGGGACAGTTTTCCAACCAGTTTTGCACCCATCTTATAGTAGCTCCATCTAGGTTGCATTTTCCTAGTTTGTTTAGGAAACTTGCATGATAAGGTCATGCAAGATAGTATCAAAAGCTTTACTAAAGTCAAGATATACCACCTCTACCGCTTCCCCCCTTTCCATAAGGCTTGTTATCCTGTCAAAGAAAGCTATCGGGTTGGTTTGACATGATTTGTTTTTGACAAATCCATGCTGACTGTTACTTATCACCTTATTATCTTTTAGATGTTTGCAAATTGATTATTTATTTGTTCCATTATCTTTCCAGGTACAGAAGTTAAGCTGACTGGTCTGTAATTCCCCAGGTTGTCTGTATTTCCCTTTTTATAGGTTGGCACTAGATTTGCCCTTTTTCCAGTCTTCTGGAATCTCTCCTTTCTTCCATGACTTTTCAAAGATAATTGCTAATGGCTCAGATATCTGCTCTGTCAGCTCCTTGAGTATTCTAGGAGTCACTTCATCAGTCCCTGGTGACTTGAAGACCTCTAATTTGTCCAAGTAATTTTTAACTTGTTTTCTCCCTATTTTAGCCTCCTCTGAGCCTACCTCATTTTCATTGGCATTCACTACGTTAGATGTCCAATCTCCACCAACCTTCTTGGTGAAAACCGAAACAAATAAGTTATTAAGCACCTCTGCCATTTCCACATTTTCTGATATTATTTTTTCCCCCTCATTGAGTAACGGACCTACCCTGTCCTTTGTCTTCCTCTTGCTTCCCATATATTTGTAAAATGTTTTCTTGTTACCCTTTATGTCTCTAGCTAGTTTGATCTTGTTTTGTGCCTTGGCCTTTCTAATTTTGTCCCTGCGTACTTGTGTTATTTGTTTATATTCATCCTTTGTCATTTGACCTAGTTTCCACTTTTGTAGGACTCTTTTTTGATTTTTAGATCATTGAAGGTCTCCTGGTTAAGCCAGGGCAATCTCTTGCCATACTTCCTATCTTTCCTACACAGTGAGATAGTTTGCTCTTGTGCCCTTAATAATGTCTCTTTAAAAAGCTGCCAACTATTGTTTTTCCCCTTAGACTTGCTTCTCATGGGATCTTACCTACCAACTCCCTGAGTTTGCTAAAGTCTGCCTTCTTGGAATCCATTGTCTTTATTTTGCTGTTCTCCCTCCTATCATTGCTTAGAATCATGAACTCTTATCATTTCATGATCACTTTCACCCAAGCTGCCTTCCACTTTCAAATTCTCAACCAATTCCTCCCTATTTGTCAATATCAAATCTAGAACATCCTCTCCCCTGATAGCTGTCTTCACCTTCTGAAATAAAAAATTGTCTCCAATATATTCCAAGAATTTATTGGATAATCTGTGCCCTGCTGTGTTATTTTCCCAACAGATGTCTGAGTAGTTGAAGTCCCCCATCACCACCAAGTCCTGTGCTTTGGATGATTTTGTTAGTTGTTTTTAAAAAGCCACATCCATCTCTTCTTCCTGGTTACGTGGTCTGTAGTAGATCCCTACTATGACATCACCCTAGTTTTTACCCCTTTCATAATTTTATTGGGGTTAATTAATATATCAGGTAGTTCTCTAAATACTAATAAATCAGTTGCTGGAGTGTTTCTTTTGCTTTGGAAGAACTGTTCTGATGGCTTGGTGGCCTGAGCTGAAGGGTGGTGCTTAGTCCTGCAGTATCCAGCAACAAGACTGGACCACTCCAAATTCCTTGGAGTTGGGGGACATTAACCCATTAGGGATAAATGAGGAGAGAGATGGCTAGCAGAAAGAAAATGATCAGGTAAGAAATTTCTCATTCACTTTCCTTAGAGATCAGCAGAAAGAACTTGTGTTTAGTGTTTCATTGAAAGGCTGTCATCTTAACAGTTCAACACACCTTTTTCGTTCTGCACCATAGTATCTATAATAAGTTTGAGCCCATATGCTGAGGAGGAACTTTGAAGTCACCTCCTGACCCAGATGTGAGGGTTTCTCAGTAACCCACATTTTGAAAAATGCCAGTCTAATATGTGACTAAGATAATGTCATTTTAAGTTGATATAATTTAAACTTTAAATTTTTTTTGTATATCTGCTTGTATATTAACTGTATACTGTAACATATTTTTGTAGTGAAATTGCAAATGCCGAATTTCTTCTCATGGAGAGTTTATATTATGAAGATTTTTTGATGAAACTTTCTCCTAAAGAATGGCAAGAAGAACAGAGAACAAAAAAGTTGAAAGCAAGAATAGACAAACAGAGAGAAAGAGAGAGCATGCAGAGAGAAATGATTACGTGTACTTTCACTCCACACCAAGAAAAAGAAAGTGTACGCAAAGAGAAGATAATTTCTTCAGTTTCACGCCAACCACGCCACTGTTCTATTTTTTTAAAGCCAAGTATGTGTCTGAAAATATAAAGTACAATCTATATAAATGTGGTTAAGGCTGAAAATTTAAACACACACAAGTCAGAACTTTAAAAAATGAAGTAATCAGATGCTGATTTCATTTCAGTGTTGCCAACTCTCATTATTTTACCACAAGTCTCACAATTTCGGTGGGGTTTTTTTCATAAAACCCCAGCTTCTGGAATCCACAGATTGTATGAGAGCTCAGCTTTCAGTTTTTTAAAAAGTAAGTTTCTAGCCCTTTTGGTTACAGAGAAAAGCTTGAAAAAAATGAAGCAAGTACACCTTTACGACTCAGAAACCAGAAGACAAATGAAGAGAACCCCAAATTTATTACTTTTTTTTTTAAAAAGTCATGATTTTAAAGCCACTCTCATGATTTTGGGGTCTTGACTCATGGTTTTTTTAACACGTAGGTTTGGAATTCGGGGTAAATAATGTGGCTCACATAAGCCCCCGTTAGTGGGTTGTGTCTTTTGAAGCTTGATGTTTAGTCTAGCAATGTTTATTTTTTTCTAGATTCCTCACTTAGGCGTTGTTTTTATTAAAAGTTTAATTAAAGGTGTATTTTTAAATTGATTTAGTTGAAGCAGTGCAAACCTCTGTGTGGATACTCAAATTAATTTAAACCTGTCTTGCATTGATTTAGCTTAATCTGGTAAGGAATCCGCTAAATCAGGTTTAAATCCATATAAGACGTGTCTACAGAGGAGTTTGCAGTTAAGCTAAATCAAATTAAAAACTGATTTTAGCTTAACTAGCGCAAGTTTCTTGTGCAGACAAGACCTTACTGTTAAAGGCCTGTTCCCATATTACCATTTGTTTTTCCCTGTTGCAGTTGGAAGAGCTTTCTTGGTTTAGCTGTACCTCAGATAAAAAGTTCCTTTACGTTATTCTTTATTTAGATCCCATTATATTTTCCACTTGCTTTTACAGTAAATCAGAGCAGTAACTTTGTTGTTGTTGTCAGTCAAGACACATTTCTTTTAGGAAAGCTCTTCAGTTATAGTTCTCTTTATATTTTTAGATAGACTCTATGTATCAAATACAGACAGGCGCTTCAGTTCCGTTGAGAAAAGTGCTGGATACAATAGGAAAACATCAGCTGTGAGTGAGAGTTGTCACCAGAGAACAGCAGTGCATGGTAACAAAGGTATGAGGTCTATGCCTCATAGGGTGGGGAAGGTATTCCTGTTCACTGATGGTAAAATTCACACAGTCATGGAGGGTTCGTTCCCCTTGGTAGGATTGTCTCTGTGAGGAGCAGGGGCAGAGGGTGCATAGATGAAGCAGCCGGAGACATGAGTGCACACTACAAAATTAAGCTGACTTAAGTGAGGTTGAAATACAGCCATCGCAGTAATTACTGTGGTGGTTCCTGTCCACACTATGCCCCCTCTGTCAGTGGTGTGCATCTTCACCAGGAGTACTTCCACCAACGTAACTGTGTGGGGCACTGACAGCTGGATCCCCCACCCCTGCCCCGGTGGGGGAGGGGGAGAAGCTGTGAGCCTCAAGTGGGGCTGACAGCTCAGACTGTCAGCCCCAGGGCGTGTGGGGGTGGCTCCAGCTTTGAGCCCTGCGTGGGGCTGACAGCCAAAACAGGCAAAGTAACAGTGTCTACACAGACACTGTCACCCTGACTACCTCCACCTGACGGCGATGCTGCTTGCAAAGGTGGAGTTATGAGGTCAGTGTAGCGGGCAATTTACATGGGTGGGATCAATGTCTACCTTACATCTTACGACTGCTTTATATTTGTATTGATCTAATATATATTTACAAAGAAACTGTATGATAGTTATAGACGAACTGGTAAAATACACCTCCTTAACATATGGAGACCATTTCTGGTAACATTCCAAGGAGCAAGATGAGAATATACCCCTTAATGTGTAAGTTCATGTTCCTATAGATGAATAATAATATAATTTGGATACGTATTTACTTTCAAATTTATCCTTTTATTGCTTCACATTTTGAAGAAAATGAACGCAGGTCTTCTAGAAAGCTCACAAAAGCAGATTTGAATGAAGAAGTGAAAATGTTAAGTGAGTGCAAATCCATCTTGACTGATAAAAAAAAGACATCATCAAGGTAATAGTATGAGACAAACTTTGCTTTCTCCATTCTCAGTTTGCTTTCTCCATCTTCCTGTGTACAATAAGAAGAAAATATATCAACTAAGAGAGCAAATGAAAATAAGAAATGCAATTATATACCACAGTAAGGAAGTTTATCAATAATTCTCCCACCTCTATAGTGGTAGTGATTTGGTAGTGGTACCAATTGCCAAAGCCAGCTAGAAGGATCCACATTTATGTGTTCCTCCGCCCCCAGGTCAGCCTCTGTTCTGAGCATTGACATCTGGTAGATAGAAGGATTTAACAATCATTGGTGCTAGCAACTTTAAATCAACAACTTAGTGTTAAGGTGACTTGAGGATGAAGGCCCAAGAGTTTGTTGTGATTATTCACACCAGGAGAAGTATGATGACTGAATGAAAATTTTGTCATTGAACATCTGGAGCCAGACCAGTATCAGGTGAAGGTGCCTGCGATGGGACAGCTAAATTAACTGTCTTGTGGCTGAAGGCTCACAGTTAGGCTTGGCTGTGGAGCTCCCACAGGAGGTGCAGCACCGGTTACAGAGCAGTGGAGTAGAAAGACAAGAGGACTGGGAGAAACAAGGGAGCAGAGTAGGAGGGAATTGAGAACTGTAATTTAGCATCGTATAGTTAACCGTCCTTTTTCATCCTCTTTTAGTTAATGTTGTTTTTCTTTGCAGATAGACGTGTCTGTGTTGCCCATCCATTCTGCCATATTTCTGCCCTTGATTATGTGCTGGAACCTGCTGAAGGCTGTCACAATTTAAAAAATAGATATATCCAAGGCAGCGTGTGAGCTATTGAGCTATATTGAGCTCACAATGATTGCTTGGTTTGTCTACACAGTCATTAATACCTGTATATAACACACAACTTTGTGAAGCACTTATAAAGCAGCTATTATTGAAAAGGGCAGAAAATATTCTTGTAGGTTCAATAGAGTCCTGGAGAATCTATAAGTACAGGATAGTGCATTGAAAGAGTTCCTTTGCAGGAATGGGTGTGAGAGTTGCTTTATAAAATCAAATTTAATCCTGTTGGTTAAAGCGTCAATTCCTCCCTTCTCTCCACTGTATGCATATGTGGAGAAGACTGAGGCCTAAGTCTTCAAAGAGCTGAAAACATCTTTTGCAATGATGGGAGTTCCCTTTCCACACACTGAAATCAGAAAGCTCTTGTAGGATTGGGATTTTAGGCTTAGAAACCAGGAACTGACTCCTTTTCTCCTTCCCTTTTATATCAGGTGGGAAAGCGAAAGTGATTGTGCAATTCATGAAGATTCCTTGAAAGACCTGGACACTGATATGGTAATTAAACTAGGCTTCTCGATTGAACATGTGTCCTCTGGAAAACGAGATTTTTTTTTCTTTTAATGACTTGATTTTTCTTATGCAAAAATTGCAGAAATTCTGGGCCAGATTGTGTACTTGGTTGCACATGTTCAACCCATTGGCCAGGTTCTCAGCTCTGCTCCAGCAGCGTTGCATCACTACAACAGCTCAAATCAGCCACAGACCTTTCTTAATCAGCTCCTTAAGATTCCCCCCCGTACATGATATTAACATTTTTCTGTTCTTTTAAATTTTAGAAAGAATTATTTGCAGCAAAACTGAAGTTACCTAACATACGTGTAGCTCTTCTTCCAGTAAATGCTATGTATCTTTCTTTCCTCTATCTTAGGTGCCAGAAATATATTTCACAGACCCAAAACAGTTACTTCAGATCTTCACGGAGCTAGAGGAACAAAATCTTGCATTGATCCAAAATAACCAAGACTTAGATGAAACTATGGATGAAATTGAGCAGATGGCAAAAACTATAAAGGCAAAACTGTAAGTTATTGAACTAGAGAGAGCAATATGTAGTTCGGAAGCTAGTTGGTACCTCTTCGCTGCTGGATATTTAAATTACCTGACCTATTCCTTGAACAGCAAAGCAGAGACATTTTCAACATAGTCATGCTTTAAGTATGGCTCATAAGGTATTTTGAAGGAGCACAATTTCTGAATAAGGTAGATACATAACAGAAAATGCCAGTTTTACTGCACAAGCTTGGCATTTTTGGGTTGCAGATAGGTAGACTGGGGAGACAAATATGCTCCATGTTGTGTATGTCCCATTTGTAATTAATAAGGACCATATAGTCCCTGGCCCTAGTGTGACAGAGTGGAGGAGAAGGCACTGGGATTATTACCGTGACATTCATTTAACCATAAATTCCTTTATGAAATACAAAGGCCAAATGGTATTTATACAATTGCTCTAAACATGCCTAAAAAGCCTAACTAATAAGCAGTATACTACGTCCAAGCTCTAACAGAACACTTACAAGTGTTTGATCAAGATACTTACAAATGGACTATACCCAAGGCTGCTTAGACACATATTGGTCAGCTCCAACATGGTCAGGCAGGGATTAGCAATTAACCCTTTCAGAGTTTATTTTTTGTACACCTCCTTTAACAAACAAGTGATGTCATTGCCAATTCTCAGACTTTAGCTAAGGCCAGATGAAGCAGTTTCTTATGTAACCAATTATTTAATGCACCTGGTACCCAGTTAACCATGTTTTATTTCTATTACTTCATCCCAAACCTTAAATAAGATAACACAGGTATTTTGAAGTTTTGCTACAAGTTTAACACAACAACTCTTCTTTTTTCATGATCTCATTCTTTTTGGTCACATGCTTTGGGCCTATTGTGCATGCTAATATCCCAACTCAATTTAAAACCATAGTTCACTCAGATCTAGTGAGGGCCTATATTCCTACAGAATGGCACAAGGAGGCTCTTTTCCTCCTCCTCCTCCCGCCCCCATTCAAGTGCCTCTGGGGATACACCACAACCTACAGGGGGAGCAGAAGGAGACAGGGCTGCCCCAATCGCTTTTGCAATCAAGATCCACTTTGGACAGTGTGGTGGTTATGGCACTTTTGCTAAATTTCAGCGTGGGTAATTAAATTTACTTTACTTACATTTCCATTTTGAGCTGGATAAGAGATTCTTCTTCACTTCCTGCCCCACAGGGTTGTGTAATGTGTCCGAGTGCTGTTAAATAGCTTTTGTGTTCCAACCCCCAGCAAGGCGAAGTGACCCCAATATATTATTTTGTATGCACTTTGGGAGTAAAGCTACGTTATGAGCTGCAGATATTACTTCACAGATGCCTTATGGCCTTTTGTCTAATAATATCCTTTCACAAATGCACAGCTTATTTGTGTTTTATTTTTTAATTAATTTCAAAGTTTTTAAAATCAATTTTTTGTTCATTTTCTCTATTTAATTGCCTAACTTCTATAGTGCATGATGCTTATTTATTATAGTATCAATTGATAATGACAAAAAGAAAAGGAGTACTTGTGGCACCTTAGAGACTAACAAATTTATTTGAGCATAAGCTTTCGTGAGCTAGAGCTCACTTCAAGTGAGCTGTAGCTCACAAAGGCTTATGCGTGAGCTGTAGCTCACGAAAGCTTATGCTCAAATAAATTTGTTAGTCTCTAAGGTGCCACAAGTACTCCTTTTCTTTTTGCGGATACAGACTAACATGGCTGCTACTCTGAAACTTGATAATGACAGTCACTGTAGTGAAGTTTAAATAATGCCAAGATTTGTTCTAGCTGCCTAGAATGCTTTTGAAATTGTTACCTTATATGAAAAAAAAATTCCTGTCATTTTCTTTCCCCCTCTAAGCGATAAACTGATTTACTGTTTAGACTTTGAAGCTCTGAAGTCTTCCTTTGCCTAAAATAGCCAGTTTCTAAGATTTTAGCAGTTGTCTAAAAAGAACATTTTAAACTTCTGAGTGATGCTTACTGCACAACCAAATGAATCCACGGAATATATGACTATGACACAGATCTCTTTTTCCCCACAGAAATGAAAAATTAAGTGTTGTTATAGGACATAAAGAAATTCTTAAAGTTTCCTGCATCAGTGAAGAGGAAAAACTCACAGATCTGGCACTGAGAGCTAAAATGTTTTCTTTTGGAGAGTTTAATCCAGAAATCCAGGTAATTCTTCTGTAAAACATGTTTTATATCAAGAGAACAAATTTTACAATTACAGCTTTAAAAAAAATCTTATTCTTATCATAGAGGAAAAAGCTGCTGGAATGGGGATTTTCTTATGCCTTGAAATAAATAGTAGTGTAAAGTATTCCATGTGTTTCCTCCCCTCTCTCCTAATCTGTTCCTGTTCAGATAACAGCATCAGTTGTGCAGTGTCTAATACTTTATTATTATTATTATTATTACTTCATTTACCATCTGCAGCTATTCAAGTTGCTGATGTAGAAGTCAGTAAATTCTTCTTTCTAGCTATGGTACAGTAAATCTGACTAGGTAACGTTGTGCGGGGGGAAAGGGATAATATGAGATTATATTTTTTTCCCTTAGACTATGTATTTCAAGTGTTTGAGCACAAAGATAGATAAATGTAACATACATGTTATGCAAGTGTGCAATTACTTCATATAAATGTGAGCGAGCCATAGTCCCTGGGCCTGGGGTCTGAGTCTGCAAGAAAAATATCACACAGGCTGTGCTAGAGGAAGATACGCAGAGATCAAGAAGATTCAGTAACAGTAACATAAACCTTTGCTTTATTCTGTGTGCAAACCTGAATTGTGATACCTGGCTTCCAAAATCCATTCTGTTCACAGCCTTATTTTCAGGACTTGAACATATTTAAATAAATGTGTGTTTGGATAATAATAATAATGCAAGTTCACTGACAAAAAACTTAGTTAACACAGAGTTAAAGAGGTCTGGTGATATATCGTACTCTTCCAGAAAGTTGAATTCAACAAGCAAAATTCAAACTTCTGAAAACCAGTAAATGAAGTGTTAAATTACAGGCCCATGTGACCTTAACTCTGCCTCCCTGAAGCTGGTAATAGACGCTAGGAATTAACTACCTGCACTCCTGCTGCATTCCCTGTGTTAGCTGTATTGAATGGTGGAGAGATTAGCCGGAGCAGCTTGGAAGAGCTGTGATTGTGATAAACTGAAATCTGGAGGGTATGCCGCTGGGAGGGTGATCCCTTCTACCTGGCCCGCATGTGTGTGATCAAAGAAAAAGGGTGCATCTGTACATTTGAGAGATCCAATATGCCTCATTTCAGCACTGTGTTGTGTAGGTTGTGTCACTAGTGGGACACAGGGATCTTCTTGCCATGGGGCTTGTCAGTAGTTAGGGTGGTTTGATGATGGGTAAGTGAAAGTACAGTGTTGGCATCATGTGCATAAGGGTTTCCACATAAGCCAGCCCCTGCTCCAGCCTGCATCTGCTCCTGCCTCAGCCGACCACCCAGCAACTCTGACAAAGAGCATGAGATATCACCAGGAAATCTTCACTCTGTGTGTTCACAAAGTTTTGTCAGTGAATTTCCTAGGTTTTTTATTAACAGAAAGGAAGGAAGGAAGGAAGGAAGGAAGATTTGTTGTAGGAGTTAGTGGGGATTTAGGCAGTTGTAGTTCTTGCGTAGCTTTGCAGTTGATACGCTGTTGCGGTTTGGTAATAACAAAAAGAGCTAGCCATTACATAGTAGTTTTTAATCAGTAGATCTCAAAGAACTTTGTATCATTCTCCCCATTTTACAGCTAGGAAACTGAGGAACAGAAAGGTGAAGTGACTGGCCCAGGGTCACCCAGCTGGTGGATTGTAGCTGTCCCTAACCCCACTGCCTTCCCTCACCTGAGGCCCCCTATCCCCAAAATCCTCTCCTTTCCCTTGCTGCAACTCCGGACACCTCTCCCTGCCACTCTTCCACCCCGCAATATTACTTCCCTCCTAGCAAGCATTCTCATGTTTCATTACATTGTCCCAAAATAACACACACTGTAATAAATGAAGGGGGGGTAGCCCCCCTTTAAGAACAGCCAGCCAGCCAGTTAGTTGTAAAATCCCTCTTGGCATCTGTTCTCTGGTTGCTTTACCTGTAAAGGGTTAACAAGCCTACAGATAAAAGAAAAGGAATGGGCACCTGACGGAAAGAGACAATGGGAGGGCTTGAACTTTTAAATTTGGGAAAGAAACTTTCCCTTTGTCTGTTCTCTCTGGGCTGGAGGAACAGAGCAGCAATGCTGTAAGCAGCTTAAGCCAGGTATGATCATAAATCATCAGATCATGTCTAGAACTACTTATCTGAACTCCAGATGTGTAAGTAGATCATAATGTTTAGCTAGACGCGATCAGGTTTATTTCTTATCTTGGCTTGTGGATCTCCTTTGTGCTAACCCCAGATGCTTTTGTTCAGTATTGTCATTAATGATCTGGAGGATGGTGTGGATTGCACCCTCAGCAAGTTTGCAGATGACACTAAGCTGGGAGGAGAGGTAGATATGCTGGAGGGTAGGGATAGGATACAGAGGGCCCTAGACAAATTAGAGGATTGGGCCAAAAGAAATCTGATGAGGTTCAACAAGGACAAGTGCAGAGTCCTGCACTTAGGAAGAAAGAATCCCATGCACGGCTACAGACTAGGGACTGAGTGGCTAGGCAGCAGTTCTGCAGAAAAGGACCTAAGGGTTACAGTGGACGAGAAGCTGGATATGAGTCAACAGTGTGCCCTTGTTGCCAAGAAGGCTAACGGCATTTTGGGCTGTATAAGTAGGAGCATTGCCAGCAGATCGAGGGACGTGATCATTCCCCTCTACATGGCATTGGTGAGGCCTCATCTGGAGTACTGTGTCCAGTTTTGGGCCCCACACTACATGAAGGATGTGGAAAAATTGGAAGGAGTCCAGTGGAGGGCAACAAAAATGATTAGGGGGCTGGAGCCAGGGCCGTCCTTACCCATACGCAAAGTATGCAGTTGAGTAGGGCACCTGGTACCCTACACAGCTGCATGCTGCTTCAGCCCCTGCTCCGCCCCAGCCCCGCCTCTTCCCACCCCTGCTCTGCCCCAGCTCCGCCTCCACTCCCCTGAGGACTGCAGCAGGGCCAGGCCTGCACTCACCGGCGGTGAGAAGTGCAGACTGGCCCCAGCTATGCCACTGGTGAGTGCTGGGGGGGGTTCCCCCCTGTCCCCCAAGCCAGCCCCCCCCCACTGGAGGCCTACCCCCACCCCCTGCGGGGGGGCTGTGTAGGACCCCAGAATAGCTAGGGACGGCCCTGGCTGGACCACATGACTTATGAGGAGAGGCTGAGGGAACTGGGATTATTTAGTCTGCAGAAGAGAAGAATGATGGGGGATTTGATAGTAGCCTTCAACTACCTGAAAGGGGGTTCCAGAGAGGATGGATCTAATGGTACCAGATGATAGAACAAGGAGTAATGGTCTCAAGTTGCAGTGGGGGAGGTTTAGGTTGGATATTAGGAAAAACTTTTTCACTAGGAGGTTGGTGAAGCACTGGAATGGGTTACATAGGGAGGTGGTGGAATCTCCTTCCTTAGAAGTTTTTAAGGTCAGGCTTGAAAAAGCGCTGGCTGGGATGATTTAGTTGGGGATTAGGTCCTGCTTTAAGCAGGGGGTTGGACTAGATGACCTCCTGAGGTCCCTTCCAACCCTGATAGTCTATGATTCTAACCTTTAAGCTGAACCCCCAAGAAAGCCGTTTTGGGTGCTTAATTTTTGTAATTGTTTCTTTTAAGATCTAGCAAAAAGCCTAAGTTCCAGATGTATTTTTCCCCTTTTTGTTTTTAATAAAATTTACCTTTTTTAAGAACGGGATTGGATTTTTGGTGTCCTAAGAGGTTTGTGCATGTTGGTTGATTAGTTGATAGCCACAGCTAATTTCCTTTGTTTTCTTTCTCAGCTCTTCCCTGGAGGGGGCGTGAAAGAGCTTGAGGGTACCCCACAGGGAGGAATTCCCAAGTGCTCCTTCCTGGGTTCAGAGGGGTTTTTTTTCATTTGGGTGGTGGTGGCAGCATTTACCAAGCCAAGGTCAGAGAAAAGCCGTAACCTTGGGAGTTTAATACAAGCCTGGAGTAGCACTATTAATTTTTAAAATCCTTGCGGGTCCCCACTTCCTGCACTCAGAGTGACAGAGTGAGGATTCAGCCCTGACACACACACACACACAACAAAGCTACATCTGAAGGCACGGTGCTAAATTCTTTCTTAGATTTCTGCCCGAGGTTGGGCTCAAACTGACACTGGCTGGAAGTCAGGTTCAGTGGGTGCTGTAGATCCCATTGAGGGACCCACCTGCAGTGAAAACAGACACGCTAGAAACCCTGTTGGTTATTATGTTCATGCATGCTCCAAGTAATCCATTTAGTTCCCGCGCATTAGACATGTGCCTAACTTGAAACTTAACTATCTTGACACTACTGTTTTCAATTTTGCTAACAAAGGTTAGTGGATGCCATGCACCAGCTGACATAAATGTCCGGTGATTGAGATCATTTTGACCAGGCTCAGAGCCATGGTTTAATCTCTCAGACTGGGCAAAAAAACAAAAAAAGTTGGTAAAATATGTCAACCTTAAGAAAAGCTGTTGTGTTTTTTGTGGGGGGGCGGGAGGAGGGCACTATGTCTCAGGAAGCCCTTGGTCCAGTGACCCTAAATTTGGATCACTAACCCATGCCCCCATAAGGCACATCATATTTCAGGGCAATCTGAGTAACTGCGGATTTTAGAGTCTGCCTTTAAACAGAAAGCTGGTCTGAACCTTAACTGTAGCAGAGCTGGTATTCCACTATGACGCTGTCACTGCTTATCTCTTGTGAAAGAAACCTACTTCTTGGGTCCAAGGCCATGTCTACACCAGAAAAAAAGACAGGTGTTTGTAATGAGGTAGATTTCACCTGATAGATAACAAGTTATAAAATCCTAGTGTAAACAGGATAAATTATAGTTTACCTTAGTGTAGCTGCTGCAGGTGATCCCTGGGCTGCCCCTTAGGGGCCACAGTTCAGCCAGGGACTTAAACACGTGCCCAGCTGTAAGCATGTGAAAAGGCCCATTGACACACATGTATGCATGTACTTAAGTACTTTGCTGAATTAGGGCCGTAGCTCAGGAAAGAATAGACTGAGGTATTTATCACCAAAACGCTAAGGTGGAATTTCCTTGAATTCCATGGCTGCATATTTGTTGTTTTTCATAAGGTTAAACTGCTTCTGTTTTTTCATCATTCACATAACACAAACGTCGTCCTCCTATTGATGTGATTACATGTGACTGTCACATTGATAGTAAATACACGTGTATATTGTCTGTTGCTTTAAGGAATTTACAGAAATGCTATTATATTCAAATATCACTCATGCAATATTTTATAGGCTTTTACAGATTTGTTTGTGTTTAATCTAAGGACAAAATGCTACATTCACTTACTAAAAAGGTTGCAGAAGTGTACAGAGTTAGTGTTGGAGAAGTAGACGCATCAAGCATTAGCTCCATTCAGATGTTGAGGAGAATAGAGAATCGAATTGAAGAACTGTGTGAATTGTTGGAGTCAGTTCCAAAAGAAAATATTGAAGCAATTGAGAAAATTAAGATGAAAGAAAGAAGGCAAAGGTAAAGTGAATGTTCAATACAGTAACTCCTCACTTAACATTGTCCCAGTTAACGTTGTTGTTTCATTGTTACGTCGCTAATCTATGAGGGAACTAGCTCGTTTAAAGTTGTGCAGTGCTTCCTTATAACGTTGTTTGGCAGTTGCCTGCTTTGTCCACTGCCTGCAGGATTCTCTGGAAGAGCAGCCCCTCCTCGTGGAGATTAGAACCAGGGGGGACCAGCAGCCCTCCCCCCTCATCAGTTCCCCTAAATCCCCTGTCAGGTCCTGTGGCTCAGCAGCTGCCCAGCAGCAGTTCAGCTATCCCTCCCCCGACTGTCATGTGCTGCTCCTGCCCTGCCCTTTGCCTTGGAGCTGCTCCCTGGAGCTTCCAGCTTGCTGGGAGTTGGGGGGGGGGGGAAGAGGGGTGCTGATATCAGGATGTCCCCCTGCTCCTGCCCCCCCACCCCCCTCCGTACCCCCTCTCCATAAAGCAGAGGAGGGGGACAGGGCTCAGGGACAGAACAGAGGGAGCTTGCTGGAAGCTGTTGCTTCCTGTCTGAACTGACTTATGCTTAAAAGGGCAACGTACTTAAAGTGCAGTCAGCATACTTAAAGGGGCAACGCACATCTCTGTCTCTCACTCATGCATGCACACACCTTCCCCCTCTCCCCCAGCACTTTGGAAAGTCAGCACCTGCGGAGCGTGCATGTGCTATTAGGAGAAGGGAGTGGTGCGCTCCAGCTGGATAGTGTGGGCTCATCATCATGTTCCATTTTTGCCCCCCACTTGCTCTGGCCCAGGGCTCCCGGAAACCTTATTGCACCTCTGAGCATGGGATATGAAGGACTCGTATGGTGTCTAATCTCAACCAGTGGTTATTGGGTTTAGCAAACTGAGATGTTTTTACTTTTATTAAATGGACAAAAACGTATGACTTGATGGGCAGTCTAGTCCTAGAACAATAGAGAGAAACAACCAGGGAATGAGGTCAATGGGAGTAGGGAGCCAGACCCTAACCTATGTGTTATAGTGATAATATGACAGAGGAACACCATCAGGTTATAGTCACTAACAATGCACTATAGTTCAACTTTTTGCCCTATTGTACATGGGAGTATCTGGTTGGTCCTCAGTAGCCTATTATTTGTTATGTGGAGGTACTATATTTGTACAGCTATGTTCCAATGGAAACAAATGGATTGGGCAATTTTTTCTTCCTGTTTTTCCTGTTACTTTTTTTTAAACAGATAGTGCCAGTGAGATAGTATGAGTTGGAGTTCTCAGGGGAGCAAACATCTTGCCAAATGCTCCTTCTTTGGATGTCACTATATTTCAAAGCTGGGTTTACCACAGGTCAGAAAAACAGTTCATTTAATGTGATATCACACACACGTTTTTCAAAAAACATAAAAGAAACTGTTTAATATACAAAAACCCTCAGAAATTTGAATACAACACTGATCTCATAAAAGGCCCCAATTATATTTTTATGTTCTAAGCGTTTCTGGAATTATTTTTTCTACTTTTGGTGCAGAAACAGGTCTACACTTGTTTTGTTATATAATAAAAATGCTTTTGTTTTATGTTAGGGAAGTTCAATCATGAGTTAAATATTTATACTGTGGTATATTGGAATATCATAGTTGAAATTTTGTATGAATATTACAATAAAAATACAAGTAGCTAAAAGGTTTTTCTTTTCTGTCAGTACAGATGTATCTGTTGAAACAAGGTCACATTTAAATGTTTCAGGACTAGGAGTTGCTTTTAGTTGATCTATTACAAAAACAACAAAGCGGAGATATGGCTACTCCCCAGCTGCATGGTGCTGGATATCTATTCTGGGACATCAACAGCCCATTTAAAATTAGGGCATGTCAACCATGTTCAAAACATCACACATAAAAACAAAGTTTGGCTTTTCCAAATAACAGCAGATTTTTCTTTGCAGCTGGAAGCATCCTTCAAGTCCCAAAGCTCCGACTTGTTCTAAACTGCCATAGGGTCCCTGGTGCACTAATTTTTCTTCTAGTAGAAGAAGGCGGCAGTTTCTACCTTTAGCATGCATCAGACCTCTCAGCACAAGAGGAAGGGATTCGGAGGAGATATGCTCCTTGCCATGAATCAGCAGGAAAGCTGGCTTTGTAAGGCAGAGATTCCTTTCCTGATGAGAGGGGCTGAGCATGTTACCTTTGCTGCACTACTTTCACAAAAGCAAGGGACTAAGGCCCTGCTGATCCTGCCAACACACACGAGTGGTCCCATTTTGTTGAGAAACTAGCCACATAGATTCCAAGCCCAGAAGGGACCATTGTGATCATCTAGTTTGACCTCCTATAACACAAGCCATAGAACTTCCCCAAAATAATTCCTAGAGCAGATCTTTTAGAAAAACATCCAATTTTGATTTTAAAATTGTCAGTGATAGAGACTCCACCATGACCCTTGGTAAGTTGTTCCAATTGTAAATTACTCTCATTGTTAAAAATGTAATCTTATTTCCAGTCTGCATTTGTCTAGCTTCCACTTCCAGCCATTGGATCATGTTATACCTTTCTCTGCTAGACTGAAGAGCTCATTATTAACTATTTGTTTTCCATTCAGATACATATACCAAGTAATCAAATCACCCCTTAACCTTCTCTTTGTTAAGCTAAATAGATTGAGCTCCTTGAGTCTATTGCTGTAAGGCATGATTTTTAATCCTTTAAGCATTCTCAGGGCTCTTCTCTGAACCCTCTCCAATTTTTCAACATCCTTCTTTAAATGTGTACACCAAAACAAGACACAGTATTCGTGCAGTGATCACAGCAGTGCCAGTTGCACTGATTTGGGTTGTGGGAGCATAGATAATATGACAATAAAGCTACTGCTATTGTGTGATTCCACAAGGTGCCATAAAGCAGTAGCTATCTGGGAAAAGAAACTGGCATCTGTTTTAGCTGAATTCCAAAGTTAAATAAATGTCAAGGCAGTTACAGCATGCTTTGTCCTTGTGTTAAATTACCCAGCAAAAACAGAGATAAAACACCCGGCAGGCGTATTATGTTCCAACCTTGACAGTCATGTCTAGTCACCAAAAACTTATTACAAATTTAAAGAGTTTTGTATGAAAATTCAGAACAAACGTATCTGGTGTAATGCAGGTAGTTTACCTCCAGTAGCTCATTTTGTTACTGTGGTAATTTTTTCAAATGGTTTCAATTTTTTCAAAAGTTGGTTTGCTCTTTTGAGGAGAGAGGTTGCCTGACCATTCCTGGTAACTTAAGAACTTCTTCATGGACATGAATAGGGGTTTGCAGGATCAGAGCCTAAATGTGGGGCTTGAGCTTTGATTCTCTCTACATGGCAGCCTGTTGTGAAGTGAGTTGGGTTCATTAGGTTTGTTTGGGTTTTTGTTTTCTTTTTTAGCAATAATTAAGGATTCCACTGCATTGTTGCAAAGTCACCATCTTGTTTTTAATTGACACTTTTGCATTAACACTGTGATGTAATGTCTAATATAGTGAATAGTTATACTGTACTGCCCCCTTATGGGTTTTATCAGTATATGAGCTACTTAAATAGTATATAAAACTTTTTATGCATTAGCTACATTAGTGTGACCAGAATTTTGTAAAGCCTCTTTGTTTTTTCCTCATATCCTACATTTGGTAACTTACAGTTTGCAGTTTACTGTACACCTACCACAGAAAAGAATAAATAAAGCATACAGCATCAAAAAAGTATGCCTGAAAAAAACAGGACAGTAATGTAGCTGGAAGGCCATTCTTTATTCTGAGTCATTACTAAACTCACACCCCAGCATGATGTGAAGGGACAGATTGTACTTTTGGATGGATGTGCCATCTTTCAAAGAAGACATAAAACCCCACACCTGAGCACATGTGGTAAAGATTTTGTACCCCGTTATGAAAGATGCGAAAGAAAGTTAGCTGGTTCTGACCAAAGCCCAATTTGGTTAACTATATTGTATCTGCCTACTGCCTTCCCATCCCCTTCCGACATACCTTGCAGTTTCAAGAGGATATGTTAGTATATGCTTCCCGTTCAACCTAAATAATGTCACTGTGCACTGTGAAACTGCTACCATGTTCCACCCTAGAACTGGATAAAATGATTTCAGCAATAGTTCCTAAAGTGTTTGGGACCTATTAGTTATACATATGTATAGTCATTTCTGGGGTAGAATATGGCAACTAACAGTGCACTACTTAAATTCCTTTTGGAATGTCAGTGTGATTATCCAAGCTCGGCTTTGGATAGGTCAGTGTTTGGCTAATTTCTGTTTTTCAAAAAAGTGCCATGAGAATTTGAAGGCGCTCACCACTTGTCTCCAAAAGCAACAATTCCAGCAGCACAATACCGCTTCTCACCAGTCTGTGGCATTAGTTCGATTTATATGGAGAGAGAGGAGAGTCTCGTCCTGTCAAAACACTTTCTGTGTCATACAGTTGTTGTTTAGAAGTGTCCCATCTGAATGCTGATTAGGACCAACATCGTATAGCTTGTGAGAGCTGATGTAATCATAGTACAAGAGTATGGTTTAAAAAAAAAAGTCTTAAAGAGGACAAAAAATTTAAAGGCAATGACTGCCTTATGTGGAAATAACATCATGGTACCCTTTCCTTCTCCCCTGCTCTGCAAGTTAGATGTGATGTCCTTTTATAAGAAATAAACTTTGCTTCCATCAAATTCCTGAACAGATCATCCCATGTGATATCTAAAACAGTAATATTACTCTAGTAAAAAAAACAAGCAGCTATATAGGATCCCAGATTATTTTTAAAAATTCTAATCTGCAAACCTGCCCCACTTCATTCTCCTTAGTCATTTTGCTGGTAGTTCAGGAAAACACCTTCCTTGAACCAAGATAATTAACTACTATTTCAAAACTACTGTTTGTTGCCTCCAAAATTAAATTTAAAGAAGCAAAAAGAGTTTGTGTTAAAGTTTCAGACCTTTTTGTTCCTATCAATACCTTAGGAGTCACGAGCAAATTTTATTTTTCGCCACTGCAGATTACGTGAAGAAAAAAAGAGACAAGAAATGAAACTTCAGGAAGAACGACTGCAGTGTTCTCTGAAAAGAGCAATTGCAGCACCAAAGAAGAAGGTTTGCATTTAGTTTATTTTTTCTGAAAAGTCTGAGACCATGTGTATTTTTCTTAAGAAAAATCCTGTCCCCTTATAGCACTTTTAAAGTTAAATATTAGGATTAGCTTTACTTTTCCTATGCAGGAGAGAAATTTGCATGTAGTTATGACTAAAACATAAAACACTACTGATCATTAGTCTATTCACTAAAGAAATTTACAAAATTTGCAGGAGTAGTAGATAAATAAAAATAGTTAATCCACTATAACTTTTTATTTGACATCAGACAGGCCTTTTAGAATAAGAGCTAACTAGTATTTGGTGAAAACTCAATTATAAAGCACTAAAATATGCCAGCAACCAATTAGTGGATTAACTGAAAATAGCAAGCCCTTATTTTGAATAGTAACTAACTGAATATTTCAGTAAAATACTACTTGAAGGTGGTTGAGGGAAATTTAAGGTATAATCCAGTTCAAGGTCCTTTTATTTAATTAAGAGGTCACATCATTAGCAGTTAGAAATCAGCAGAGAATTCACATTTCAAGAGCATACTTGAACTGTTTCCATGGCCTCAACTACAATATATAAAATGTACAATACTATCTGCTTCGTATTTTCTGGATGCTAGTACTACTCTGCATTCTGCTAGCATCATTATTCAAACTGAGTAGGCCTGTAAATGTAGAATGAATTATGCAACTGTTCAATTACAGCCAAAAAACAGGGTAAAATCAGAAAACTGAGTGAACATTATCACCTCAACCTTATTTCTTCCCTCTGACTGTATATGTTAAGGTACATCTTAATTATATAATGAAGTAAATGCAGTTACACTAATTACACATCTAAGATTATATAAGTAATTAATTTTCACTGTGTTATACAGTTTTATGTTGTCAGGGTTGTGTGAGAATTTAATGTGGCCCTCTATTAATAAATATGTAAAAACTTGTGCAGTTTCCAGATTGTCTGATTTTATCTCAACCTCAGAGAGACACAATTTGAAGCATAGTCTTGTTTTTCAAATTAGGCAGGTGAAATAGCTGTGAGTGCTCTACTTATACTGGGGTATTGCAGGCACGTTTTTCTATTTTGAAAAATGAGTTTCACAGGGGCAAGCTAAGGTACTGCAAATGCTTGTGTACATGGGTAACACCCACAAGTAAGATGATTCATATATTTGTTTGTAAGCTCCAGTCTTAATTGATTGACTGTGCCAGAAGCAGTGCAAGTTATTAGAGTAAACTGAAGAACAGGTAATTTCTAATGTTTCAGTGAGTTGTTTTAGGTGGCATATAACAAAAGCAGGTAAAACTTTCAGATGCACATAATATTGTTAAAGCTGGGTGTCTTTAGTCTTTTGCAGAGCGTAGATTAATACAAGTTTTGAAAAGTGATGGTGGTAGATTCCAGTTTCTCTCTGTTCTCTACCTCTAATCTTGGTAACAGCAGTATTGTCAGGCCTGCTAACAAACTAGAATTGGGAGGTTTCAGAGTAACAGCCGTGTTAGTCTGTATTCGCAAAAAGAAAAGGAGCACTTGTGGCACCTTAGAGACTAACCAATTTATTTGAGCATAAGTTTTCATGAGCTATAGCTCACTTCATCGGAGGTGCTTCTTCCAGAGTGGGGAAGGGAGCCTTTCCATAGCCTCAGGCTGGGATCCAGGCTAGGAAATGATTCATTAACTCATGTATAAATGGTAGAATAAAAGGCAACATACTGCCATAACAAAGAGAAGGCAGTAAGTGCCACATACTGATGTTAGTGCCATGGGAAGGAGCCATCCCAGCCCTGAGCCACTCAAGATTCTCATTCCTGTGCAAGTAGCTGGTGCTTATAGCCTCTTATGTGCTCCAGTTTCTGACAGTCGATGCATTCACACACCTTCTTTCCTCTACTAATTCTTGTTCATACACCCCTAACACCCCCAGCTGTTTAGTTCTGGTTTGTACTTCGCCTTTCTGAACTAAATCCATAGGGGTTTAAACTCTTAGATGTAATGTGCCATCACAGCCTCAGAAGGGTCATGGTCTTCAGCTGGTGATAACAGCAAAGCAGCTGTGAACTTCAGCCCAGATGCACAGGCAAGGGTTGGAGGACTTTTTTTTTTAAAATAAACTAATCAACTAACATAGTTTTATTCTTTTTAAAGTCCAGTTATATTCTTAAGCAAGAATCTGCACGTTATAAACCAGACTAAGGCTATGGTGTGCCAGACCTACACATAACAAGAGACCTTGGGACAGATCCTCACCTAGTGTAAACTGTCATAGCTCCATTGACGTCAATGGAACTATGCAAATGTACAACAGCTGAGGATCATCTCCATTATGTCACCCATCCAGCCACTGAGGCCATATTTTCTCTGTAGGTAATACAGCAGTCATACTTCAGGCAGCTTTGACTATTTCAGGGCAAAATGACTCTTGGAATCATTGGGGCATAATGCAGCTCTTCCCCCAACATGGAACTGTGAAAGTATTTCACAATGCAGTCCTATATAGACTTAATAGAATTTGATAAAAATATGAATCTCCATAGACGTAAATGTTTGTGTTCAACATTTTCCTTTTCCAACATTTCAGATGGGAAGAAAACTGGTATTTCGCTCACAGCCTCCAGAGATTAGACAGAAGGAGGTGTGCCCAAAAGAGAACAACACAAAAACGCAAGATGACTTGTTATTTTTCACTTGAGTTTAAAAGTAGTTGTACCTCCTTAAAGGTAGTTTTACAGTGCTGTAGCTTTTTCTTCCTACTTAGTTAATCTAGAGCAAAAATTAATATTCTGTACTGTAGTTTAACAGAACTTACTAACAAAAAGGAGTTATTAATATGCAGGGATCCTTACTGTAAGTAGAAAACCTACTTTGTATATCTAATGTGAAAAAGCCCAGAATCTCTTCACTGCTTGTTCTGTAACACCTATTACCACTATCAGCAGAGAAAAATGCCATTCCCACAACTTCTTCAGTACACTCCAGTGTAGTCGGCTTAGAAAGACAAGCTGTTTGGAACAGTAAAAAAATCCTCCCTGACTTTTGAGCTGCTCTATAATATGACTGCAGTGCAATGAAAGAGATAGGACACCCGTTGCTACATAAAGTGATATATCACGATCCTGTTGATATGCACAACTTTAAAAATAAAATTTACCATAGGAAGCCACTTAGATGCAAGAGTTCACCTTTAAGAATAAAGTAGTACACATATTAGTATTTTAAAATGTCATTTCATCCTCTCAGCTATGTAATCTTATTTCTATTTCAGACTGAAAGATTTCCTCTAGCATTAATCTTGCAACAACCTTTAAAAAGTTTGACTTTAAATTAGATGGTTTTATACAGTTAAAAGTTTCCATCCATATGAGAATACACTAAACAAACAAGTAACAAATTTTATATAAATTTGTACAGTAAAACTTCAGACTCCTTAACAAAAGTTGTGAAAAACTGATCTTTATTTTCCAGAAATATACAAACTTATTCTCTCATTTCTCCATCTTCTTCTTCTTCTTCTACTCCTCTGATGTACAGGACATTGTTACATCTGTAAACAGAACCAGAAGTTCTCTTAATTTTAAAGATGTTATTGTTCTGGCTTTCCCCAGATGAACACTAGCTTTTAACTAAGTTATGTGTTTTCCAAATTGAACTTGGACCAGCTACTTAAAAAACCCTCCAAATATCAAGTTTAGCAGGCCAACCTATTAACATATGTTGATCGTGATCCCACAGTCCAAGAGCTTTCCAGATGGTTCATTTTGTAACTGTCCATTATAACAGAGAAAATAAGTTATTTAAAGAATGACAGATTCATTGTACACTAAGCTAATTTATTTTTAGGCCCAGAGCCTATAAACTTATGCTCATGCTTAACTTCAAGCACAAGAGTGTTTGCAGGAGCCGGGCCTTAATACTCATGTAATAGTTTATTAGTACTCTGTTGAAATTCCTCCCTGCCACACACACACGCTGGAGTCTCTGCCACCTGCTGATTGCTGTGAAACTGTTCAGTGCCTATTTAACTTCCTGATAGTAGTAGTGAGATTTTCCTCAGCTATTGACAAAAGATTCAGCTAAATATCCAAGAACCACCCAGAGAACCAATGAAAGACATCATTACAAAAGGAGAAATTATGAAACATTTGTGAGTTTTAGTGTTACTTCCCCCACCCCCGATAATATAGTTTTTTAGTGTAATCCTTTAACAAAGCGTTGTCAGGGACTGTTTAGCACAGAAATAGATACTACAATTAATGTCTTTAACATTGCACGTTTTCAGATTGTTTTAGGTTGAGTATTAGGAGTTGAACAGTTATGTCCATCTACAAATGTAATATGTCTACTATGTAACTTACGAAATACTCTAATTTGATAATTACCTTATCAAAACTTCACCAAGGTGTCCTGACAATGCACCATCTATGTATTCTTCTGTGTTTGCAAGCTTTTAGAAAAGAAAGAAAATATTAGCACAATTGTTCGAAGAAAATTCTCAGCCTGCAAGTAGTAAACTATTGTAAGGCTAAAGTCATTCTACAAGGGTTAATGGGCCCTTTTGGAGACTGGGTCTGTTCAATAGTAACTTGTACCTCATTAGAGCACTTCATTTTATTATGCATGTAGCTTATTATGTTTTGCTTTTCATTTAGAAATGTGACCAGAAGTATGTAATATGTAGCCAAGTATTGCCTATTGCTTTAGAACTAGTCTACAAACTAAACTTCCTGTAAGTGTACTTTTGAGGAAATTAAAACATATGTTTGCCATCAGGCTTCAAAGAAGTAATTACTGCTACTACTTATCAGTTCTTGTATAGCCCTTTTCATAAATTCTCAATCCAATCATACCTTCATCTTGGACAAGGCTGCTGCTGCACTGCCCTGCACTGGAGGAGTGGGTAGCTCCTCACAGAGCTAAGCAGAATAGGAGCAGTGGGCTCCCTACCTACCTGTCAGATGACTTATTTGATACCAGACAAGTTACTCCCCTGAATAATCCTGACCCGCCCACACCTGTGGAACCCGCCACCCCCTCTGAACCACCGTGATACACAGACAGACGCACCCACCTCTGGGCCCCTCTGAGCCCTGACACGCACCCAGCTTTGACCCAGCCCCCACCCGCTCTGGGGCCCCCCGTCCCTCCTGAACAGCCCAGGCTGCCCGAGGGGAGCGGATCTCCCACAGCCCTTGGGGGCCTCCCCGGGGCCGCCGCCGCGTCCCGGCTCCCACTGACCTGCATGTTCATGTAGCCGTCCACAGACACCAGGTAGCCCTTGTACTCCATCCCCCACTTCAGCTTCACCATCACCGGCTTCCCCGTCAGCCCGTTCAGGAAGGGCTTGGGGTTCAGGGGCAAGCTCTGCGGGGCGCAAATCACCACACCAGCGGGGTCAGGGCGAGCGGCCCGGCTCCCGCACGGCCCCCCACCCCGTTACCTACCACCCCGCCCCTCCTCCGCCCCAGGGCGCCTTCGTCGCCGCCACCCCCCCAACCCCTCCCCGTCGCGGCGGCGCCCCCCTCACCATGGTAACGCGGCCTGGCACAAGGCAGCGGTAAAAACAAAAATTACTCGCAGGGCCGCACGTGCACCCGCTGGAGTCTAAGAGAAAGGCAGGAAGTGACGTCCGCACCTCCACTTCCGGGAGGGCGCCCTGACCTTTCACCTTTTCCTCGCTCACGACAGCCTGAATCCCATTGGGTAGGGGGGGCTGGCCCGCGAACAGCAAAGACGGGCGCTGAGTGGCGGGACCGAGTTCGCGGGCGACGCGGCTCTTCGCGGAGACGGAAGCGTGAATGGCCACGGCCCTTCTCGTGCGGTAGCGGCGGCCTGTGGCCGTTGGTTCCGTACCGTAGTGCCGTGTGTGTGTGTATGTGTGTGTATAGAGAGAGAGAGATAGAGATAGAGAGAGAGAGAGAGAGGCTGGAATTTGAATCTGCGCATTCTTAGCGGTTTTATGATGGCGGTGGCGGGAGACAGACTGTCCCCAAGGCCCAGGGAGGAGCCGAAACACGTGGAGCCCATTGCAAGTTCCGGGCCTTTTCCTGCAGCTACTTCCCGTGGCCTGGCCCAGTGACGGCTCCCTGCAGTGCTGTGAATTTGATTATTTAATTCATAGACAGGTTTCAGAGTAACAGCCGTGTTAGTCTGTATTCGCAAAAAGAAAAGGAGTACTTGTGGCACCTTAGAGACTAACCAATTTATTTGAGCATAAGCTTTCGTGAGCTACAGCTCACTTCATCGGCTGCATACTGTGGGTCCGATGAAGTGAGCTGTAGCTCACGAAAGCTTATGCTCAAATAAATTGGTTAGTCTCTAAGGTGCCACAAGTACTCCTTTTCTTAATTCATAGACTTTTCCGTGCCCCATTATTTCTCCAGTTCCCCCGTGGCCAGAGCAGCCAAGTGCCTCACAAACTTGAAGAACTTATTTCGCTCTCTTCGTTTTTGAAAACTACTCAACCGTTTCGCCTAAAAATATTTCCAAATGATCAATTCATTCCTGAGCTGAGAAAGAACCTGCTAAATTAGAGCAAAAAATTTTTGTTTTTTTTTAAATAAAAAAAAGAAGAAGAAAGCTCATTGCAGGGTTGGAGTCAGTGGGGTTGTTGCCACATACTGTACTTATAAAGAAAAGGAGGACTTGTGGCACCTTAGAGACTAACATTTATTTGAGCATAAGCTTTCGTGAGCTACAGCTCACTTCATCTGTAGCTCACGAAAGCTTATTGTCAGATAAATTGGTTAGTCTCTAAGGTGCCACAAGTCCTTTTCTTTTTGCGAATACAGACTAACACAGCTGCTACTCTGAGTACTGTATTTACAACTTCATTTTGTATCTGTCTGGAGGACATCCGATTCACCAGCTGAAGTTGATCTAGGCAGTAAAAGATACTCCCCTCACCCCCATTGTCTCTGTAATAACCTGGGAACAACAGGGTTACAAATCCGCAAACTAGATTCAGTCTCATCCCAGAATTGAATGTAGTGTGAGTGTATATATTTATCCACAAGGCGGCAGTGCTTAACCTACATTAGGCTTGTCTGGTGGAGCCTTCTGGTAAGAAACGCTGTTATACTCTCTTTTCGTGTAAAGCCAGCTTTTTCCAGTTCCATGTTTCTTGCAATATGTTGAAGTGGAGCAAAGCGTAGTGAACTGGATTTCTTTTCAGAAGAGTAATGTATACGGTAGGATATTTTAATTAATATGGACATGGAATTATCAAAACTAAAACTGGAAAAAAATACTTAGCTCTTCTAGTCTATGTCCCTGCCAGTGCAGGATTGGAAGCTGCAGTATAGCTTTAAACCTCAAGCAATAGAACTACTACTACTTCTCTTGGCAATAAAATGCCCAAAATGCCCTTTCTGGCTTGCTTACACTTAATGAATTTTAGCTGTGTTGCTGTAGTTATAACTCCTAACTCCCTTAAGCCCTAATAAATATTGTCTTTGTAACATTTAGTAATCCGTGTGTTAGCATCACAGTCTCATAGCAGTTGATCAGACAAGAACTTGCCCCAATATATATAGGTCCTTTTGAGACGGAGGCTACTGTACACAGTAAGTATGATTTTATTTTTTCTGCTTAATGCTTAATATATTCAATGAACAATTATACTTCCAAGCAGTGTCCACTCCTCTACGTATTTATATCCCCCCAAATCATTGGCAAATTCCTTCTGTCTCCATACTGTTCAAAGAAATAGTACTATCTCTGATTGAATTATTACTGGACCAAATCATGTGCCCTTCTCTGAGGCCACAGAGATCAAACTAAGAATGGCCATCCTGGGTCAGACCAAAGGTCCGTCAAGCCCAGCATCCTGTCCTCCCACAGTGGCCAACTCCAGGTGCCCCAGAGGAAACAAACAGAACAGGCAACATCAAGTGATCCATTCCCCACCGCCCACTCCCAGCTTCCGGCAAACAGAGGTTAGGGACACCATCCCTGCCCATCCTGGTTAATAGCCATTGATGGATCTGTCCTCCATGAATTTATCTAGTTCTTTTTTGAACCCTGTTGTAGTCTTGGCCTTCACAACGTCCTCTGACAAGGAGTTCCACAGGTTGACTGTGTGTTGTGTGAAAAAATACTTCCTTTTGTTTGTTTTAAACCTGCTGCCTATTAATTTCATTTGGTGGCCCCTAGGTCTGGTGTAATGAGAAGGGGTAAAAAACACTTCCTTATTTACTTTCTCCACACCAGTCATGATTTTATAGACCTCTATCATATCCACCCTTAGTCATCTCTTTTCCAAGCTGAAAAGTCCCAGTCTTATTAATCTCTCCTCATATGGAAGCTGTTCCATACCCCTAATCATTTTTGTTGCCCTTTTCTGAACCTTTTCCAAGTCCAATATGTCTTTTTTTGAGATAGGGCAACACATCTACATACAGTATTCAAGATGTGGGCGTACCATGGATTTATATAGAGGCAATATGATATTTTCTGTCTTATTATCTGCCCCTTTCTTAATAATTCCCAATATTGTTTGCTTTTTCGACTGCCGCTGCACATTGAGTGGATGTTTTTAGAGAACTATCCACAATGACTCCAAGATCTCTTTCTTGAGTGGTAACAGCTAATTGAGACCCCGTCTTTTTATATGTATAGTTGGGATTATGTTTTCCAATGTACATTACTTTGCATTTATCAACAGTGAATTTCATCTGCCATTTTGTTGCCCAGTCACGCAGTTTTGTGAGATCCCTTTGTAACTCTTTACAGTCTGCCTGGGACTTAACTATCTTGAGTAGTTTTGTATCATCTGCAAATTTTGCCACCTCACTGTTTACCCCTTTTTCTAGATCATTTATGAATATGTTGAATAGGACTGGTCCCTGTACAGACCCCTGGGGGACACCATTTACCTCTCTCCATTCTGAAAACTGACCATTTATTCCTGCCCTTCGTTTCCTATCTTTTAACCAGTTACCAATCACTGAGAGAACCTTCCCTCTTATCCCATGACAGCTTACTTTGCTTAAGAGCCTTTGGTGAGGGACCTTGTCAAAGGCTTTCTAAAAATCTAAATACACTATATCCACTGGATCCCCCTTGTCTACATGCTTGTTGACCCCCCTCAAAGAATTCTAGTAGATTGGCAAGGCATGATTTCCCTTTACAAAAACCATGTTGACTATTTCCCAACAAATTATGTTCATCTGTGTGTCTGACAATTTTGTTCTTTACTATAGTTTCAACCAGTTTGCCCAGTACTGAAGTCAGGCTTACTGGCCTGTAATTGCCGGGGTCACCTCTGGAGCCCTTTTTAAAAACTGATGTCACATTAGTTATCTTCCAGTCATTTGGTACAGAAGCTGATTAAAATGATAGGTTACAAACCACAGTTAGTTGTTCTGCAATTTCACATTTGAGTTCCTTCAGAACTCTTGGGTGAATACCATCTGGTCCTGGTGACTTATTACTGTTTAGTTTATCAGTTTGTTCCAAAACCTCCTCTAATGACACAACAATCTGGGACAGTTCCTCAGATTTGTCACCTAAAAAGAATGGCTCTGGTTTGGGAATCTCCCTCACATCCTCAGCAGTGAAGACCTATGCAAAGAATTCATTTAGTTTCTCTGCAATGGTCTTTTTGTCCTTGAGTGCTCCTTTAGCATCCCAATCATCCAGTGGCCCCACTGTTTGTTTAGCAGGCTTCCCGCTTCTGATGTACTTAAAAAAATTTTTTGCTATTCCTTTTTGAGTCTTTGGCTAGCTGTTTTTCAGATTCTTTTTTGGCCTTCCTAATTATATTTGACTCTTCATTTGCCAGTGTTTATGCTCTTTTCTATTTTCCTCATTAGGATTTAACTTCCCCTTTTTAAAGGGTGCTTTTTTGCCTCTCACTGCTTCTTTTACTTTGTTGCTTAGCCATGGTGGCTCTTTTTTGGCTCTCTTACTATGTTTTTTAATTTAATTTTAGTTTAAGTTGAGCCTCTATTATGGTGTCTAAAAAGTTTCCATGCGGCTTGCAGAAATTTTACTTTTGGTGCTGTACTTTTTAATTTTTGTTTAACTAGCTTCCTCATTTTTGTGTAGTTCCCCTTTCTGAAATTAAATGCTACAGTGTTGGGCTGCTGTGCTATTTTCTCCACTATAGGGATGTTAAATTTAATTATATTATGGTCACTATTACCAAGCGATCCAGCTGTATTCACCTCTTGGACCTGATCCTGTGCTCCACTTAGGACTAAATCAAGAATCGCCTCTGCTCTTGTGGGTTCCAGGACTAGCTGCTCCCAGAAGCAGTCATTTAAGGTGTCAAGAAACTTTATCTCTGCATCCCTTCCTGAGGTGATATGTACCCAGTCAATATGGGGATAGTTGAAATCCCCCATTGTTTCTGAAGGTTTTTTTAAATAGTGTCTCTAATCTCCCTGAGTATTTCACAGTCACTATCACCATCCTGGTTAGGTGGTTGGTAATAGATCCCTACAGCTATATTCTTATTATTCAAGCATGGAATTACTATCCATAGAGATTCTATGGTACAATTTGGTTCATTTAAGATTTTTACTTCATTTGATTCTACGCTTTCTTTTACGTATAGTTCCACTCACCCACCAGCACGACCTGTTCTGTCCTTCCGATATATTTTGTACCCTGGTATTACTGTGTCCCATTGATTATCCTCATTCCACCAAGTTTCTGTGATGCCTTTTTTATCAATATCCTCATTTAATATGAGACCCTCTAGGTCACCAATCTTATTATTTAGACTTCTAGCATTGGTATATAAGCACTTTAAAAACTTGTCACCTTTTAGCTGTCTGCCATCACATGATGTAATTGAATGGAACTTTTTTTCTTTTGACTGTGTCTCATCAGATCTTACCTGTATTTTATCATCTTCCATCCTCTCCTCCTTATTAGAACATAGGAAATCTCCATTTATAGATCCTCCCCAGAGGGATGTCTCTGTCCAAACCAAATACTCCTCTGCACCTGTCGGCTTTCCCCAAGCCCTTAGTTTAAAAACTGCTCTACGACCTTTTTAATTTTAAGCACCAGCAAGCTGGTTCCATTTTGGTTTAGGTGGAGCCCATCTTTCCTGTATAGGCTCCCCCTTTCCCAAAAGTTTCCCCAGTTCCTAATAAATCTAAACCCCTCCTCCATACACCATCGTCTCATCCATGCATTGAGATCCTGCAGTTCTGCCTGACTGGCCCTGCACATGGAACTGGAAGCATTTCAGAGAATGCTACCATGGAGCATTCATTTTCTTACTTAGCAGCCTAAATTTGGCCTCTAGGGCCCCTCTCTTATCCTTCCCTATGTCACTAGACCTACATGTACCACGACCACTTGCTCCTCCCCAGCACTACACGTAAGTCTATCTAGATGTCTTGAGAGATCTGCAACCTTCGCACCAGGCAAGCAAGTCACCATGCGGTTCTCCCAGTCATTGCATACCCAGTTATCTATATTTTTAATAATCAAATCGCCCATTACTAATACTGTCTCTTCACAATAACTGGAGTTCCCTCCCGCGGAGAGGTATCCTCAGTGCAAGAGGATACCACAACATCTGAAAGGGAGTCCCAACTATAGGATCATTTCCCTCTGCTCCTGTTGGATGTTCTCCTTCCCTGAGGCTTTTATCCTCCTCAACAGCACAGAGGCTGTCAGACTGGGGGGACCGTTCTACTGTGTCCCAGAAAGTCTCATCGATATACCTTTCTGTCTCCCTTAGCTCCTCCAGCTCAGCAACCCTGGTCTCCAAAACCCGTACATGGTCTCTGCGGGCCAGGAGCTCCTTTCACCAAATGCATACATACGCTACCAGCCCATAGGGCAGGTAATCATACATGCTGCATTGGGTGCAATAAACTGGGTAGCCCCCACTCTGTTGCGGGACTTCTGCCTGCATTCTCTTTTTACTCCAGAAGTTTGTTCCTTTGTTGTTGTTTTGTTTTTATCAGGGGGTGTTTTGGGCTTTAAGTTTAAAGAAGTTTAAGGAATGTTAAGTGTATCTAGCCCCCTGGTTCAGACTCCCCTGGAGACGTCCCTTGCAGAACTCCCCTGTTAGTTGCTCCTGTTTGCTAGCTCCTCTGGTCGCTTAGGAGGGGGCTTTTTAAAGCCCTGGTCTTCCTGGGTAGCCATATTTTGGTAATATTACATAGCCAAACATTTCAGATTACCTGAAGTCAGAGAATTTGCCACACAGTATGTTGTGGCAAAGCATTTGCAAGATTAGGGTCAGTCGCTTAGGAAGATTTTCTTTGTGGAAGGTACTTTAGTTCTTTCCTGATACGATTGCTAAGGATAAATATGTATCTATTAATACTAGTATAATAATTAACACTTATATAGCATTTCTCATCTGCAGACATTGGGGCCCAATACGACCATACAGTAGAACCTCAGAGTTACGAACACCTTGGGAATGGAAATTGTTCGTAACTCTGAACAAAACATTATAGTTGTTCTTTCAAAAGTTTACAACTGAACATTGACTTAATACAGCTTTGAAACTTTACTATGCAGAAGAAAAATGCTGCTTTCCCTTTATTTTTTTAATAGTTTAACAGAGTACGTTTAACACAGTAGTGTACCATATTTGCCCTTTTTATTGATTTATTTATTTAGTCTCTGCTGCTGCCTGATTGCATACTTCCGGTTCCAAATGAGGTGTGTGGCTGACTGGTCTGTTCATAACTCTGGTTGTTCGTAACTCTGAGGTTCTACTGTATTTGAGCACCCGTGTCTCCCATTGACTTCATTAAGAGTTTTGGGGATCAGGTGCCTTCCCATTTAAGCCTCACAATACCTCTGAGAGGTAGGTAATTATTATTAGCTCCATTTTACCGAGGATGAAGCCAAACCAGAAAAAATTAGGTGAGTTGCCCATGGTCATAGAAGGTGTCAGTGTCGGTAGGCTCCCAGTCTCATAATCAGAGCACTAAACCACACTTCAGTAGTATCACTAACTGTACTTTTGAGTCTATTGCCATTTTGTGTGGTGCTGTTGATGAAAACACTGATGGAAAGAGATGTTTGGCCGAAAGTATAGAATGCGTCGTTGTATACAATGTCCTACGTTGTACTCTTCTGAGTACTCCATAACTTGGTTGATCTGGAAATGGACTCATTTTTCTCAGTGAGCAATTTGCTGTTTACTGTGTGGATAAAATCATTCTGAGTTGGGCCTTGCTCTGTCCCTCTACACAGGGGTGAATTTCACCCTTTGTCCTCTGTAATTTCCCTGGTTTGGTAACAACTTGCATTCTTCTCTGCCTTTAGGTCAGGATATTTAGGCAAACACTCAACAGGAAATGATCAGGAAAGAGCTTTTGTTTTAGATTAATACAACCCTTGAACCTTATGTGTATGGATGATATTTTATTTCTATGCACAGTGATGGGAAACTAACCCAACTGCCTACATTTTGTTCCTAAGGAAACACATTAAGCAGCAGGACATCCGATGGCAGTGACACTTCAGTGCAGAAATACGTTATACTGTGTTATCTATGCAAGTGCAAATCCTGACTGACATCACTCACACACCATCACCCTATAATATCAGCCAGAGAGAGCTAGTTCCTGTTGAGCTCAGCTTTCTCACAACAGTGAGAGCTGTCCAGAATTATTTCCTGGTTGAAGCTGAATTTGCTGAGAAAGAACTACCAGCAATAATCCCATTCTGCCAGCCATAGACTCACTTCCGAGCCACCCAAGTTCCTTTTTCAACTCTTGATCCGAAACTTTATTGTTCAAACAACCCTCCACCTTCCCCAAATGGGGCATCGGTGTAAATAGTAATTTTGACTGCTGCACCTTACTTGCATTGTACAGGTGTAAACAGTGACTTGCTCGAAATGCATCTACCCAGGGGGGTTGCACCAGTGGCGCAACTCCTTTGCTTTAGCTGCACTGGTACAGAAAACCCAGAGCAGAGAGGCGCCTGTGGCAATCAAAGGAAAGTAACAGACATGAAGGCACATAGACCTGATTAAAGGGTGGTGCAAAGTTGTGTCATCAGAAGGGGAGCTCCAGCAGGGTACTGGGCCTTCCCAGCATTCATTTACATCAGTGTAAATCCAAAGTAGCTTCACTGACTTCAGTAGAGTTCATCCTGATTTTTACTGGTGTAACTGAGAGCAGAATTTGGCCTTTTAGCTTCATTGGTCATTTTGATTTTGTAACCAAGAATGCAAGGCTTGGGACCTTACTACTTGAGAGACTGCCTCTCTCTCTCCCCGTGCTATCCTGCCACAGTTGCAGTCAGCAGAAGCCCTTGAACTGAGTCTCCGTGGATTTAAAAGAGAGTTGTCTGGCGATAAAGCATTCTCCATGAGGGGCCTTCAGTTCTGGAACAAGGTCCCCACCCTGGCCCAAAATAACTCTGGTCCCTTGACCCTCAGGGCAGACTGCAAGGTGCATCTATCTATGTGGGCTGCTCTGGCAGGTGGGATTTGATGCAGTTGGGTGTGGGAGGAGAGTTTGCAAGAGCTGAGTTCTATAATTTTATTTTTGTCACTGTAACTTGTGTTTGGGCTTTTTTTAAATTAAATACATAGAATTAATAAATACTTTTTAATCAGGGTATATTTCTGGGTTATTCCGATAGTCACAGTATAAATGTATTGCTTGGGATGCCCTCTGTAGGCAGACTTTTCTTTGAATAACCCAATCCAAGCATTTGTACAAGGAGAGCAAAAAGACCCCTGGGCATCAGATTTGAAAGAGATCAGGTTGGTGGATGAAAACACTGGCCGGAGTACTAAAGCCTGTCACAAGCGCGGGCTATGAACTGTGTAAGTTTAGTTAGCTGATCTCATTCTCAGAAGGAGCATTAATTCAATTTAGTGTTTCAGCTTCATCTGAACATTTCCCCTTCAGAGAATAAGGCCAAAGTTATTACAGGATTTGTTGCCCAGCTAACAGACAGTGCTACAAACAGCCAGAGAGAGTGACATGGAGGAGAAGGAAGAAAAAGGCTGCAAAGACCAATGGAAAAGATGAAGACGGGGAATATTGAGTGGCTGGGCAAAAATAAGAGACTAAAAGGTGAAGTGGAGGAGCATTAGATTATGTGGACGGGGGAAATTCTTTCCCACAATTCTCCCTCTTCCATCAGCCTCTCAGTGCACACCAGGTGGAGTCCCTGTCAATATGATCAGAGCGTGGTAGGCTCTCTAGTCTCCCATTAAATTTAGGAGAGGGCCACAAATTGGGAATACTGCCTCTGCCAGGTCTCCACACCTGCATCTTGAAAATAACTGGGCAAGGGGACATTCTGTGAAGGAACCCAAGCAGTGTCAGTTAGGAGTGTGGTGGTTATTTTTTGTTGTTGTTGGTTTTGTTTTGTTTTGTTTTGCAACATTTCTATACCAGCAAAAGCTGTGGTACAGATGAAGTTATACCACCATAAAAGTTTTTGCCATTATAGCTTATTTTGCTCACCAAACTGATATAAGCTAAACTGGCAAAAACACTGTTTTGTTGCTATAAGCTGTGTCACCCACAACTCGCCTAGTGGAATTGCTATATCACCAAATTTTAGGCCTAAGTTAGGTCTATACTGCAATCAAAGGTTAGATTGCAGCTTGTGTATGCATACCTGTGTGAGCTTTAATCTAACTGGCATGGCTAAAGGTACCAGTGAAGACGTGGTGGCATGGACCCTATCGTGGGCTAGCAACATGAGTATGTACCCAGGGTTCCAGGCAGGCTTGTACAGTTCATGCAGGGGTCTGTGCTGCTGTGTCTTCACTGCTACTTTCAGCTGCTGAGGTGTGATGACGTGTATAAACCCCGCACTGGTGACGAAGGGGTTAAAAGCTGCCATGGTCCTGCCCTCTGGGCCTGTCAATCATGTCAAGGGCGGACTAAGGCTTTAAAAGCAGGAAGTTCCAGACAGTTGCTGGGCAGTTCTGGGAGAGAGCACAGTAGCTCTACAGCTCCCAAGCGGGACTCTGAAAAGCATCAAGGTAACTGTCCTCAAGAAGATCACCCACTCACTGATCTCCCCCACACCTACAAGGAGATGTTAGACTCTGGTATACCAGCCAGCCAGGATAGGTTCGCCAAGCCCCAAGGTGAGATGTTAGGCCGTCGGTACTGTTATCCTCTGCCTCTCGTGGGGTTAGGGAACCTGGGACTATACTGAAAGGACTTGAGAAGTGGGAGCCAGGAGTCCCCATGCCTTTCAAATGCAGTCAGACCATTTGGCTCAATTTTGTATCATAGAGACTCCTGTTGGTGAGAGAGACAAGCTGTTGAGCTTACACAGAGCTCTTCTTCAGGCTTAGGAAAGGAACTCCCAGCATCACAGCAAAATGCAAGGTGGAAAAGATTGTTTAGCATAAGTAGTTAGCACACTCTACCTTGAATGGTCCCTTATAATATGTGCTAACTGTGGCTCAAAAGCTTGTCTTGCTCACTGTCAAGGTTCCTTCCCCACTCTGAACTCTAGGGTACAGATGTGGGGACCTGCATGTAAACCTCCTAAGCTTACTTTTACCAGCTTAGGTTAAAACTTCCCCAAGGTACAAACTATTTTACCCTTTGCCCTTGGACTTCCACTACCACCACCAAACGTTTATCTGGGTTTACTTATTAGGAAAGCGTTATTTGGAAATGTCTTTCCCCCCCAAATCCTCCCAACCCTTGTACCCCACTTCCTGGGGAAGGTTTGGTAAAAATCCTCACCAGTTTGCATAGGTGACCACAGACCCAAACCCTTGGATCTTAAGAACAATGAAAAAGCATTCAGTTTCTGAAAAGAAGGATTTTAACAGAAGTAAAAAAGAATCACCTCTGTAAAATCAGGAGGGTAAATACCTTACAGGGTAATTAGATTCAAAACATAGAGAATCCCTCTAGGCAAAACCTTAAGTTACAAAAAGACACACAGACAGGAATATCCATTCTATTCAGCACAGCTTAATTTCTCAGCCATTTAAAGAAATCATAATCTAACACATATCTAGCTAGATTACTTACTAAATTCTAAGACTCCATTCCTGTTCTGTCCCCGGCAAAAGCATCACACAGACACCCTTTGTTTTTCTCCCTCCTCCCAGCTTTTGAAAGTATCTTGTCTCCTCATTGGTCATTTTGGTCAGGTGCCAGCGAGGTTATCCTAGCTTCTTAACCCTTTACAGGTGAAAGGATTTTTCCTCTGGCCAGGAGGGATTTTAAAGGTGTTTACCCTTCCCTTTATATTTATGACACTCACCAACAAAAGTTGGTCCAATAAAAGATAGTACCTTACCCACCTTGTCTCTAATATCCTGGGTCCAACAGGCTATAACAATACTCAAAACAGAGTAGGCAAGCTGAACGAGGGAAGCCTTCACTGATATGTTTCTACACAAGCACGTATGAGTGTAAGTGTGTGTGTGTGTGTGTGTGTGTGTAGTGGTAGGAAAGGAAAAAACTCTTACAACTGGTGAGTTTTGTACACCATATATGCTGAAATATGAAATCAATGTTTTATAACCTTCATTTGCATGTGCAAATAACGTACACACAAATTATGCAGCTGCACTAAAAGAAGGCCCTTTAAAAAGTCTCTGAAACACTGGATACTGTGCCAAGTAATAATAGGACTTCCTTAATTATCAGCTATTGTCTTTTGCCTCTGGAAAAGTTTTTTTGTGTTACGTGCTGTTGTTTCTATTAAGTTTTGACATTAAAGATTTGGAACTGATATTATGTAGTGGTGAAAACAAAATCATCTGTATGAAAAGTAAAACGGAATTCTTGTGCTAGTCAAAGAAGAAGGGGAAATCAAGCATTGTACAGAAGGAATTTGGAAGTTGCACTTCCACACAAATGTTTTCTCAACAGAAACGCGGAGCTGGCTTCATGCCAAGAGAGCACCAAACAGGATTTTATTAGCATAGGGAATCTAGGTTAGGATAATTCCAAATCGTACAGACATTGGCTTGGTATGATATGTTGGATTATAATTATCTTTTTCTAAAAGGCAGACTAAGTAGTTTTAAAAGTCAGTGCTCTTTCAGAACTACTGAAAATGTGGTTGGCAAAGTATCCATTAAAATATCAGAGACAATTGTCAGTCAGACTGACAATCACTGTCACATACAAGCTGGTTTTACATACTGTTGTTGGTTACTCATTTCTAGCTGAAGTAATACTTAAATTGTTCTTTTTTTTTTTAACTTCCATGATATTTTTAACCTATATGGTTGATAACTTTTCATTTCAGTTTCAAAGGGCAATCTCCAATGTTAAACAATTGATAAAGCAGACATTTGCTCTTGCTAAAATCACTAAGAATAGGATCTGGCTGCTTCTCCTTAACAAGTGATTCCTTTGGAGGTGTAATTTGATGTATTGCCCCTTCAGCAGTATGAATATGGGTCATTTCAAGCATCACATCAGTCCAGAAGTGCCACTCTCCAGGAGAGCTGGATTTGCTGGTAGACTTTCCTCACAAAGCCTGAGGTCTCCCTGTTGTAAATGAGCTGCACTAGAAATTCAGAGCGGGGCTGTATAGTAGTGTTTTGACTCTCGGTACAACCAGCATTACATTTGGGTCACATCTTATAATATATTTAAATTTAAACTGTATTTATTACAAATCTGTCATTTCATCAGTCACTTTCAGGGTTCCAGCTATATAAAATTTTTGTTAAGGTTACACTTTCTTTTAACAGTGCTGCTGAACAGATTTTTAAAACTACACCATGCGGCGTGGCAATATGTCACAAACATTAGTGTGGTTAAACAAAACTGCAGAACTTTTAAAAATATAAGCACAATTTGAAGTGAGGATTTTTGTTAATTTGTATGAAAAAATTAAGAATTTGAGGGTCTGTTAGTAATTAAAGGGCCGGGTCCTCTGGTGCTGTAAATCTGTGCATCTCTGTTGGAGCCAATGGAGTTATGCCCATTTACATTAGCTGAGGATCTTGCACAATACACACACACACACAACATATGTTAAAAAGAACTTTGATATTACAAAGTCAAGCACTCAAAATTTAGGAAATGCCAGAATTAAGGTTGCCTGGGCCTCTAGTTCCCTTGTTCCCCTGCCCCCCCATATTCCCCATCCCCACTGGCTCCTACTCCCAATCTGCTTTCAAAAGCTTCTTGACCAATTTCAGTGTCCGTCCCCCTTGCCCCTCAGTCCCTTGTCACAGTTTCCCTCTCCCCCCTCACCAGCCCCTAGTCCCAGTCTCCTGACATACCAGGCTCCTTGTCTCAATCTATTCCACCTGCCCTGTGCCCTGCAGGTGCAGCTCTTGTCCTCTCTCCATTTGAATCAGACAGCTTCCTCCTTCATGCTGCCTTGGCCCAGCCAGGGGGTATTGAAAACAAAGGAAACAGGCTCCCTGCTCTCAGTTCAGGTGCCTGGATCCAGACCCAGCACAGTCCAGCTGCAAGGAAAGACCTACTCACCCCCAGACTAGAGTCATCCTTCCACAAATTTAGCTAAAATCTGAGAAGTATCCACTGAGCACTTGCAAATTATGGTTTTTCAGAGGCTTATAACTTGGCCAAATTTGGGTGGATTTTCCCAGTGATGGTAAAAGTCATGTCTTTGCCACATCTCAATCCCTGCTCCAAATAATTGGGGCTTTAGCGCTTTTAAAAGAAAAGGCCACCTGAATTGTTTCACATGGGCAAAACAATGCATTTTTCTCTAGGCTTGTTCTCGGAAATGACTACGCTTTCTTTCCCTCATGAAATTTTCCAAAAGAGGTCAGCCTGACAGACCCCTGCTATGGAAAATTTCAGCCCAAACTGTTACAGTTTGGCAAAAGTTATAAGCAACTAAAAACAGGTCTAATAATAGTGTGATGATTTGGGGAATCTGACACTGTGCAATTAATGAATTCTGTGTGAGATTATGAACTCTGTATATATCTTTAACAAAATATAAATTCCATTTTGATTGTAAGGCTAGTCTGCCCTCTCTGCAGTCTGTTTTATCTCCATCTTACAAGGAAATTCCAAAGGGTGGTGACACAAGGCTAACAATAGAGGGATGTTAAATCTTGATAGTCTTCTATTCAAATTCACCTTTGGAGAAATATGGTGGACACACCAAGACAGCTGGTTCCCCCCGGGTGAGCTAGTAACTAGGCAATGGATCATCTAGTCTGGTAGTTTGAACACCTGAGGGTGTCACATAACAGAGTAGACTGCAGTCATATAAAATGAGAACTCTTTCACCAACCAGTTCAGCGAGAAGAGACCAGAAGCAGAAAGCAAGGCTGTGAATGGCACGTGAACCGCCGGCTGGGGGAGGCTAGCCCCCAGCCCCGCTCCTTCTGCGCCTCCCACCAGACCCCCCTTCCTCCCCAGTGTAGCCACTGGCTCCCGCCCCGGGCTAGCTCTCCCGAGCCCCAGAGCACCGGGAGGGCAGGTGGCGTAGCCTGAGCCGGGGCCACCCACAGGGAGACTGGACTCCAGCTATGTGAAGTGGGAAGTAGGAGCGGGGAGTCTAGGGCGGAGAATGAGCAGAACCATGTCTAGCTGACTGGGGAGGCACAGCCTACCCCAGCCTATGATACCCACCGCCTATGAGTGCAGCAGGAGGGTGCTGGACATCCCAGAGGACTCTGACCTAAGCCAAAGAACTCTCCAGCATGGTGAGAAAACTGAAATAAGGAAAGGTGGGCAGGTGTTTTACGGTTTTGCCTGGATCTGCATGTCTCTTGTGCTGTCGAAAGTAAAGAGCAATTGTGTTAGCATGCAGACTTTGCAAAAGGAATTCTATGACCTTCCACTATCATGTGGAGAGGTCAACTATAATCCTGAGTGCCCACAAGGTTGGAGCTCTGGGAATGGATGTGCTTATGCAACTTGGGAGGCTGGGCAATCAGCACTAATCCTGGGGGGGTCTAAGGCAGATGGCCTGGGAGGTCCCACTTCCATGAAGGGATGACAGACAGAGCATCTGCACCCAGGAAGTGTGCCATAGGGAGCAAGGAAAGAGACTGTGCTGTAGCCTACCCAGATGCGGGAATCTTAAAAGTACATGGGCCCAGCGTGGACCCAAACACAGCAGCCAGTTGAGTGTTCAGTAGAGAGAGCTCAACTAAGGCTGTGATGTATGGGAAGTGTCAGCAAACCTTAATAACAGGTAATGCTACCAGCCCAACATATAT